>NC_045972.1:18096393-18466393 GCF_010909765.2 Amblyraja radiata | reverse complement strand
GGAGAAAACCGGAGCACCCAGAGAAAACTCACGCCGTCACAGGGAGAATGTACAAGCTCCGTACAGGCAGCACCTGTGGTCAGAATTGAACTCAGGTCGGTGACGCTGTTGCTTCCAGATTAATCCATTAGTTTAATTTAGATTCCTCAACTGCTGTAGGATGCTTAATCCATGACCAGATCGATCTTATGGACCTCCGGATAATTTTCCAATAAATTAACCACTAAACTGGCAAATCCCAAAATGAATATTTTGTTCCCAAACAGATTATTTAATGCACCACAAATATTATGCCTCATGTAACAATTTTATCAACCATGAATTAGCTTGACTGGGACAGTATTCTATTTCAGTCCAGCGGCCAAGAATTTCCTGTCGGCAGACAGAACTGCAGATGCTGGTTTAGAAAACTCGGCAGGTCAAGCAGCATCTCTGGAGAACCTAGACAGGCTAGGGGGTAGAGAAAACTGGAAGAGAGGTGGGGCATATTAAAAAGTGCTGGGGTAACGCAATGGGTCTGGCAGCATTGGATTGATTGTGACTGGGCAGGTAAACGGGACAAATAAGAATTTAATTTAATGAATTAATCTGGCAGCAAAAGACTGAATCAGTAATCGTGATTGTGAAAGGTCATGATTAGGGGCGGGACAAAGCCAGGCAAGCGATAGCGATGGGTGGATAAACGCCAAAGATGAAAGGACTAAACGGGGTGACATAAGGATAGAAGAGTCATGAAATGTGGAGACAGAGGAAAGAGCATAGATGGAAGGAGAGGGGGATTATGAGGAAGCATCACAGCTTGGTTCGGGAACAGTTCCATCCAGGACTGCAAGAATTGCAACAAATTATGGACGCAGCCCACACCATCACTCAAACCAACCTCCCTTCTATTAACTTCATTTATACCTCTTGCTGCCTCAGCAAGGCCAGCAGCATAATCAAGGATGAGTCACACCATGGCCACTCCCGCTTCTCCTCTCTCCCATCAGGCAAAGTTATAGAAGTGTGAAAACGCACACCACCAGATTCGGAGAGAGTTTCTTCCCAGCTGTTATCAGGCAACTGAATCTTCCTCCCACAACCAGAGCAGTGCTGAACTACTATCTCCCTCTTTGATGACCGTTGGACTATCCTTGATCAGACTTTGCTGGCTTTACCTTGCACAAAACGTTATTCCCTTATCATGTATCTACATATTGTAAATGGATCAAATGTAATCATGTATTGTCTTTCTGCTGACTGGTTAGAACAAACAAAAAGCTTTACACGAAAACTAAACTGAACTGATCTGAGGAGGAAGGGGAAAGCAAGAAATGGATGTGCATCCAGGTAGGGCACAGGGAAGAGAGGGGGAAAAGAGTTGGGGGAAATTTCCTCATGGGTTATCTTGATCAAAGCTTGTGCAAAGCTTATCTACACTAATGTCATAAATATCATTGCTGTGTGATAACTGTGAAGTGCAACCCACAATGAAGGATTGGTGATAAAAAAAATCTACTATAAAATAATCAGTGATTGGCTTCAGATTCACAATTTGTTTCAAGTGCAAACACGGCAAATGAACCGTGCCACGCATCAGAATATGAAATGTGTTTCCATAAGATATATAAGACATTCCCAGCATCAATTCCTTCAGACTACAGTTCAGGTACATGGACAGGAAAATTGGGAGAGAAATGGGTCATGTGCGGGTAAAAGGGATTAAATTAGATGGGACAATTTAATCAGCATTGACAGGTTTGACCAAAGGGATTGTTTCCTTGCTGAATGACTCAATGATTCCAGCTCAATGATCTGTAGCTTGTTATTTCAACGGTCTTTATCTTTAGATTTTAAATTGTATACTTTATACTTTAGAGATCCAGTTCGGATGCAGACCCTTCAGCCCACCAAGTCCGTGCCGACCAGCAATCACCCCGTATACTAACACTATCCTACACGCTAGGAATATATTTTTTTACAACTTACCAAAACCAATTAACCTACAAACTGTATGTCTTTAAAATGTGTGGGGAAACAGGAGCACCCAGAGAAAACCCACGTACAAATTCCATGCACACAGCACATACAGTCAGGATCAAACCCCGGGCTTCTGGTGCTGTAGGGCAGCAATTCAAAGAACCTTATGTATTTCTGTTATCTTCTAGATTGTAATTTTTAATTTGTACTAGGATATTATAAGTTTTCACAGTGAAGTAAAATATAATTTTTCCGTGATAAGGAGTTATGTTGTGGAGTTAAAGGAAACCTTATTTGAAATTAGTGGCTCCGCTATCCTTGCCAGTGCTTTTACACATCACAAGTCATAGAGTTGTACTCTGCAGAAAAAGGCCATTCAGACCCTGCCAATTATCAAGCAACCATTTACACTAAACCTACATTAATCCTTCATCTCACTTTAGTACTATATCTTTCATTTCTTACTCTCTCATCTACTGATTTAGTTTCTTAAATATATCAACGATGTTCTCTTCAGCTACTCCCAATAACAGTGAGTTCCACTGTCGAGGTTAAGCTGTTTCTCCTAAATAATTCATTAGACTTAAAAATGATTACTTCTTGTTTAATAATTGATTTCATATCAGTATGTTTGTTGATTATTCCAAATGTGAAAAGACACAAGAGTTACATTGTACATGGTAGACAAAAAAGCTGGAGAAACTCAGTGGGTGAGGCAGCATCAATGGAGCGAAGGAAATAGTAAACGTTTCGGCCCAAAACCCTTCTTCCATACAGAGTTAATACATGCATGATTTAATTTTTAATATATGTCAGGTGATAATTCAAATTTAATTAGCACTGAGTCTTACTTTTGCTATGTATTTAAAATTGCATGGTTAGAAATTTTAACAAAATAATTTCTCAGCACAGGAAATTGCTTTGAAATTTGAGATGAAGATTATACAGTTTCCATCCTTCTGAAATGGTACCTTTCCAATTAAATTACATCTGTAAACACTTATTCTCACAAATTAAAATAGTTTTCTTGCAGCAATAGTTTTCATTTCCATACAACATCCCATGTACAAGGAGGTGGGTCCAGGCTCTTTGTATTAGGATGAAAGGAACAATGCAAGCAAGCTACAATGTTTGAGAGATAGTGTGCAGTTGAAGAGGCAATGTTGAGACAATGGAAATGGGTATAGATTTTGGTAGAAGAAATGAATATATTTGACTTCCCTCCACTAATAGCGTTATAAATAATGTGATTATGTTACGGTGTGAAGGTAGTGTTGGAAAGATCTGATGGTGATGAATTCACTTGGAAAAGATTCTTCTTCTTCGTTGAAGGGAAGTAATTGTATAGGTGGGCGATAAGAATTTGTTCATTATTGTTTTGGGTAATCTTGGGACGGCGCAGTGGTGCAGCTGGTAGAGCTCCTGCCTCATAGCGCTAGAAACCCAGGTTCGATCCTGACCGTGGGTGCTGTCCATGTGAAGTTTGCATGCTCTGTCTGTGACTATGGAGGTTTCCTCGAGGTGCTCCAGTTTCCTCACACATCTCAAAAGAACATGCAGGTTTATTTGGGCTCTGCAAAATAAATGTGTTGGGAGTGGTTGAGAAAGTAGGCTAACACATAACTAGTGGTTGGCATGGAGGTTGGCATTGGCCGAAGGTCCTGTTTCCCTACTCTATCTCAAAACCAAATTAATTATTTTTGCTGTACAAGAATTTTGGCCATTTGCATGTGGATAATAATTTAACAAGTTATTATTATTACTGCGATATGAGGGAACAATAACTACAAGAACACTACATTCTCTCATATGGGGATAGTTCAGAACTGTTCATGTACACTGCAGTCAATAAAAGTTCACAAGAACAAGTATGGTTAGTGGAAAGGACACACAAGTTGCATGTGTATATGTGGTGTTGCCAAAAAACAAGATTACACGTGTTTATAAGATAAATGGCTTTCAAAGTCACTGATCCTCTTTTGGCAGAGAAAGAAAATCTACAACGTCAGCAGTAATCAAGAGGTCAGAGAGAAGAGGAATGATTCAGCAAAAGAAACAAAATATAAGTGAAAAATCCAAAAGTGAATGATGATCCAAAAGGTGGGTGGTAACAAGCGTTACTTTACATTGACAACAACCAGTGGCAAGAGAAATTCAATTATTAAAGCTATCTCATTTTCCACTGTTTAATAAGGGCAGAGGCACAGAGCTTGACTGCTGTGTCTTTGGTCCTGCTTTCTATTGCCTGATAAGTAAAAATGATTGCTGCAACCAAGCTTTTAGCATGACTTCTGGCAATCATAAACCAGAGTTTCTGGACAGATTATTTTTATGTTCCTTTCCTCAGTTATCCAAGAATGCAAATTTATAGGAAGTCTGATTAACCCGTTATATGCAACTTATGTTGAAGATTCCCATTAAAAGGAGATTAGAGTGTTTGTTGCTTTGGCATCATAGGTTGACAAAATAACAATAGGAGACACCTGACCTTCCATGTTGTTGGCCTTCTGAGTTCAGCTTAGTTTAGCTTAGAGATACAGCATAGAAACTGGCCCTTCAGCCCATCGAGACCAGGCCCACAATCGATCACCTGTACACAAGTTCTATGTTATCCCAATTTTGCATCCCGCACACTTGTAGCGATTTACAGAAGCCAATTAAAGATTACCTTATTGGTAATGATGTTGGTATAGGTTTCTTATTGTCACATTTAGTGAGATGCATTCTGTTTTGCATCTAGACGTGTAAAATATATGTAGAAAGGGTTTCTACCCTAAATGTCACCTATCCATGTTCTACAGGGATGCTACCCAACCTACAGTTATTCCAGCACTTTGTGTCCTTTTGGGAACAAATATATGGATGCCTTCATTTACAGTAGTATGAGAAGGGCAACCAGGAATGTGTACTTATTATAGTGGTTATATGTGATGATGTGATTTGATTGTTGCCAAGATGCATCGCACAGAAGAGAAACAAACAGCGAACAAAGATAGGATGGGATGATGGAGAGGTATTGACTGAGAAAGGTAGAAGAGGAACCCTCTCTTTCGTATTCGTTTTCTAGGTCTGTACAAAACTTGAGAGTCTTTAATTTACAACAGAAATCTTTAATGTTTCACTCAAAGCTGGCCAGCAAGACTTAGTCACAATGGCTGCCCGCATACTCTCTGCAGACAGGATAAACTATATACAAGACATGGTTTCGGCCCGAAACGTTGCCTATTTCCTTCGCTCCATAGATGCTGCTGCACCCGCTGAGTTTCTCCAGCTTTTTTGTGTACCTACAAGACATCTCCCTTTGTCCTGTGCAGCGCCGCCTGCTGCACGGGAGGAGCAACGGGTCATCCCACCCCACACAGTCCACCAAGTATCACACTCTCTAGTAAGAGGAAAGCAAAAATGTTGGATGCAGAGGTAAAAAAATAGGATAGTTTCTCTACAGGAAAATTAACAGCAATTCTCAGAGAAAGATTGGGGTATAAATTCAACTTGGTTTAATTAATTTTAGTCACTATACTAAGCTACAGGGAAAAGCTTTTGTTGCGTGCTAACCAGTCAGTGGAAAGACTATACATGATTACAACGGAGCCAACCACAGTGTCCAAATACACAATGAAGGGAATAATGTTTAGTGCAAGATAAAACCAGTAAAGTCAGATTGAGGATAGTCTGAGTGTCTCCAATGACATAAATAGTTGCTCAGGACTGCTCTTTAGTTTTTGATAAGATGGTTCAGTTTCCTGATAACAGCTGTCCTTGAATCTGGAGGTGTGCGTTTTCACATTTCTGTACTTCTTGCTTGATGGGAGAGAGGAGAAGAAGAAATGTGATTGGTGTGAGGCTAATCTTTGATTATGCTGGTGGCCTTACCGAGGCAGTGTGAAATGTAAATGGTGTCAATGGAAGGGAGGTTGGCTTGTATGATGGACTAGGCTGCGCCCACATTTTCTGCAATTTCTTGCGGTCTTGGATGGAGCCATCCCCAAAACATGTTATGATCCATCCTGAAAAAAAATGCTTTCTAAGGCAACTCTGTATAGGTTGGTGAGAGTTGTTGGGGACATAAGCCAAACTTTTAAGACCCTCTAAGGAAGTAGAGGCATTAGTGTGCTCTCTTGGCCATTGCTTCAATATGATATTTTTTTAAATGATATTTCACATCTCTCCTGTTGCCCAATTTGCACCAATGTTAATGCAACTGAAAAGCAGCTCGGGGATGTAATTAGCGACTAATGCAAAACTACAAAATATCCAAGATAAATTTTTACCCCACTGATGAAAAATGTAATATTGTCACATATCAATTTATACTATCTGCAGAGATCACCTCAACATTAAGAACATTGTAATAAGGCAAAGAATGAACAAGGAATAAAGTAATATAGAAAGAGAGCAAGCTTAAGTGATTTGATGAGAACCACTGTACAGGATAAACTCTAACACGAACTGCTGAGATATAATTGCAATATACATATGCATATGTATAAATATGGCACATCTGCAATCTAAAATCTTTATGGTTATTTAGGAAAAAAATAAGTTTGAATAGCGATTGAGTAGAGTATAGTCTCTACTACCTCAAAAGCACAGCATGTGGTGATTAATAAATATGGGTGGTTTTCCTCACAAAAATGCATTTAATAAAATGTAGATGGATGTATCCATTTCACAACGTATAAACTAGATGCCGTCTGTAAAAGGAATGACAGACTAAAAGAACAGATATATTTTTATTTGTACTCAGGATGTAAACAATATGAATGAAGCAACATTTAGTGTCCAATCGACCTAGTACGAATAAATTGGGGGTCTCAAGTGAGCCGAAAAGCATGATGCTGCAGGTTGTCTCCTCAAAAGGAAACACTTGGACCTCGTGGATTTTTTAAAGATGAACAACAGATGTTGTCATGAGCCCTGGCATGAGCCCAATAGATTTATTTAAATGTAATTACATAGCAGATCCATGCTTGGATATTACTTGTATAAACTCTGGTTTACCAGCGAAGCACCACATACACTATGCCACTGTTTAGTTCATAAGTAATAGGAGCAGAATTAGGCCCATCAAGTCTACTTCGCCATTCAATCATGGCTGATGTTTCTGTCCCTCTCAACCCCATTCTCCTGCCTTCTCCCCATCACCCCAGAAGTCCATACTAATCGAGAATCTATCTATCTCTGCCTTAAAATATGCACTCACTTGACCTCCACAGCCTTCTGTGGCAATGAATTCCACAGATACACCACTCTCTGCTTCTAGAAATTCTGCCTTATCTCCTTCTAAAAGGAACATCATTTTATTCTGAGGCTATGACCTCAGGTCCTAGACTTTCCCACTAATGGAAACATCCTCTCCACATCCACTCTATCCAAGCTTTCACTATTCGGTAAGTTTTAAAAAGCCCCTCCCCCTCTTATCCTTCTAAACTCCAGCGAGTAGAGGCTCAGTGCGGTCAAACGCTCATCATATTTTAACCCAATCATTCCTGGGATTATTCTCGTAACCTTCCTCTGAACCCTCTCCAGAGCCTGCACATCCTTCCTCAATATGGGGTTTCTGCATTTCATGATTCTCATTCACCAAAATTCATCAACAGAATAAAGTTTACTTCAGGAGTAATTGATGTATTTTCCACAAAATTGTAAGACTGAATCAATTTGTTTGACAAGAACAGAAAATACTAGGTACACAGAAAAGCTCAAGTAACACTTCTGAAGAGTGAAAGAGAGATCTAACAGGTCAATGACTGCTAAGGACATTGCTTCTTGGGACTGACTTTTGTCATGTGTTGGAAGAGAGAAAAGATCACGATGAGCAATTAACCTGTGTCTGGTGATTGTAAAGCAGGCTGTGTGCCAACTTTGTGCTCATTTCCAATAAATAATTATCCAGTGCTAGCTGCATTATCTTTTGATTGTAAATATCAGTTTAAGGATATGATTGTGCCAGAGGCAGTGCAAAGTAGATTGACCAGGATGTTGCCTGGATTGGAGAATTTCAGCTATGGGGATGAGATTGGATAGACTGGCATTATTTTACCAAGGTCATAAGTGATAAGAGTAGAATTAGGCCATTCGGTTCATCAAGTCTACTCCGCCATTCGATCATAGCTGATCTACAGTATCTTTCTCTCCTAACCCCATTCTCCTGCCTTTTCCCCATAACCCTTGCCAACTATACTAATCAAATGTAAAGAAACACAAAGGGTGACTTGATAGAAGCAGATACATTTAAGAGACGCATAGATAAGGTAAACAGTCAAAATCTTTTTTGCATGGTCGGGGTATCAAAATCAAGAGGGCATAGTTTTAAGGCGAGAAGAAATAGTTTTAAAGGGGCAACGTTTTTTTACATGGAAAGTGGTTGATAACTACAAAACACTGTCAAAGGAGGGATTCAAGCAGAAGCCTCCACGTGGCGCATCCCGGGCAATGCTGACGACAGAAACTGTACCACAGTGACTGACTGAAGTAGCTAATTCTGCAACCACCGACCGTCAACCGTCACTGACTGATCCGGAAAGACGTGATATAGAAGATGGCCGGACACGAGGAAGAAGACTGTCAAAGGAGGCAATCGACACAGATACAATCAGTATGTTTTATAGACATTTAGATAACACTTGAATAGGCAAGGTATAGAAGGATATGATCCTAATGCAGACAAGTTGGGCGGCACAATGGTGCAGCTGGTGGAGCTGCTGCCTTACAGCCGCCCAGGTTCGATCCTGACTTCAGTTGCTGTCTGTGTGCAATTTGGAGATCATAACCATGATGGTGTAGTCCACAGCCAGTAGTCTGAGGCCCAAAGCTCTCTTTAATCTTCAGCTTTGGAAGAGTTTGGAAACTTGAATAAACTTTTGCAAGTTTCTGGAATCACAATGATAGTCAATCAGTGACAGATTATCAAATTATGTCTACTAACACCTTTGGTCAATACTCTTTCCATTGAAGGTCATCACAAGGAATAGAAGGATATGATCATAATGCAGACTAATTGGGCAGTACAGTGGTGCATTTGCTGGTTGACGGTAGAGTTGTTGCCTTAAGGGGCTGTCCCACTGTGGCGACCTAATCTGCGAGTTTAGAAGAGTTTGCTCTCGACTCAAACTCGCAGCATTTTTGAGACGTGGTCCTAGGAGGTCCTAGGAGGTCACTGGAACTCTCTTTCATGCTCGAGGGAAGTTCTCGCATACTCAGGGCTTCAGTTTGGTCATGGAAATATTTTCAGCATGTTGAAAAATTTTCTGCGAGTAAAAATTGGTCGGCATGGTCTTTTGAACTTTTAGTGCAGTGGAGTGGGGTCGCTATGTAGTTACAGGCAGTTGAGGACAGCCGTAGGCAATCTCCTTCGCTGACTGGGCATTTTAATTGGCTCATTGGAGTTTTCAGGACCAAGGAAAACCGACCGGTAATGGAAAATGCCCGTTAAACTTTATTATAAGTTGTCTGACTTCTTAAAAGTGTCTCCACTCCTTCTCCCCCCCTTCTCCTCCGCTTCTCTCCCACTTCTCTCCCACTTCTCCCCCCTTCTCTCCCCTTCTCTCCCCTTCTCTCCCCTTCTCTCCCCTTCTCTCCCCTTCTCTCCCTTTCTCGCCCCCTCTCTGAACCCCCCCCCCCCCCCGCTTTCCCTGCCCCCCACCTTTGCGATGTGTTTGTGTTTGTGTGTGTGTGCGGTCGGTTGATCCAGCTCGCGGTTTCATCGCTGACGGTCGATCCAGCTCGTGGTTTTTCAGGCGAGTGCCCTCGAGCTTGAAGGTCGAAGACAGTCGCTGAAAGGTTGCGTCAGTGGGACAGGCGCTTTACTATGCCAGACACTCGGTTTCAATCCTGACTATGGATGCAGTATGTAGGACATTTGTACGTTCTCCCTGTGATCATGTGGGTCTTCTCCGGGTGCTCCGACTTCCTCCCACACTCCAAAGACGTACAGGTTTGTAGATTAATTGGCTTATGTTAAAAAAAAATTGTAAATTGCCCCTAGTGTGTAGGATAGTGCTAGTATATCAGGTGAATACTTGTCGGCACGGTCTCGGTGGGCCAAAGGACATGTTTCATAAGTAAGCTCATGTTCATAAGTTATAGGAGCACAATTAGGTCATTCAACCCATCAAGTAGTTTGCCATTTAGTTATGGCTGATCCATCTTTCCCTCTCAACCCTGCCTTGTCCCCATAACTCCTGATGCCCGTACTAATCTGCGCTCTATCTCTAAACTAAACTAAACTAAATCTCGTTATTTTGCAACCAGCTCTAAGAGCGTTCGCAGCATTCAATGTCTGAACTCTTGTTTATTTGGATGGTCAATGGAAACAAATTTCACTATTACATTTTTAGCACCAGCTAAGAGTGCAATTATATCCTGGAGTGTGTGTCTGCTCTACATATGGCCTTTGCAAAATCTTCTGAAATTACTGCCAATGATTAAGTCAATTGAGTGCAGATTGTGTGGTGCCCGTTTGTTGAGCTGTTGCCTGGATGTGTAAACTTGGATGAGGTGATCTTCTGGCCAACATCTTGCAGCATTTTTCTAGAGACACATTGATATATTGGCCACACGGGTTGACCATCTGCAGACATGAATGTACCAATAACACTTGGGGAAAGTACAAAACTATGCCATCATCTTCCCAATCAGAGATTGGTTCAGCTAGAACCGCTTATTAAGGACATGCTGATGGGTCATTAAAAGAATACATTATTGCCACATACTTCAGTGGTGACCACATAAAGACCTGCTTGTGGTTATATACTTGAATGACTTCTAAATGTTGGATCTTACTCAAAGAACATTTTAGGAACATCTCAACACAAGAAACTGCAGATGCTGTAATCTGGAGCAAAAAAAGATGAAAAGTCTCAACCCGAAATATTGACTGTCCATTTCCTTCCACATATGCTGCTTGACCTGCTGACTTCCCCCTCACTTTTTCCTTAATGAATATCTAAGTGTTTTTACATTAGTTTATTATTATTGTCACATGTACCAAGGTCCAGTGAAAAGCTTTTATTGTTGCATGCTATCCAGTCAGTGAAAAGACTATACAAGAAAACAATCAAGACATCCACAATGCATAAGTACAGGATAAAGGGAACAACATCAAGTGCAAGATAAAGTTCATTAAAGCCTGATTAAAGATATTCCAAGGGTCTTCAATGAGGTAGATGGTAGGTTAGGACTGCTCTCTAGTTGGTGATAGGATGGATCAGTTGCCTGAAAAGATCAGTGTGCAATAAATATATCCATGCTTTGTATACAATAAAATCCTCAGTACATAGGTGTACTTCCTGCTAATAGATTTAGATTTCTTATTGTCACATGGTCAGAGGGAACAATGAAAAGCATTGTTTTGCATGATATCCATTCAGATAAATCTATACAGAAATATAATTAAGACAAACACGAGTACAATAAATAGAGTGATAGAGATGCAGAGTACACAATATAGATCTCAGCATTGTGGCGTAATAATTCTACAGAGAAAATCCATTGTCCACAATAAGGCAGAGGAGAATCGGATTGTACCCTAGATTATGGAAGCCTGATAATAAAAGGTAAGAAAGATCCAGAGTCTGGTTGTGTGCAATTTCAAGCTTCTGATCGATGGGAGCAGGGCAAGAAGGAATAACACTGATGGGAAATATTGTGTTTGCTACGTTCCCTGTCCTGGTAACTGCTTGTAAAAAGCAATTTTGACTCACCCTACCACAATCATTCCCTTTGATCCACATTTTCCTCACACACCTACTCACCTACTGAAAACTAGCTTGTATCTCACACTTTCCCGTTCTGATGAATGAACACACGTCTGAAAAGTTCACTGTTTCTCTCCCGCAGATGCTGACTGACCTGCTGAGTTTTTCCATAATTTTCTGTTTTATTTCAGATTTACAGCATCTGCATTTTTTTAAATTTGCATTTCAGTGATTATATCTCTACAATCTGCCTCTCCTTTCCAAAACCACCTTGCAATGTTACTTTAGCCTTGGGTTTTAGAAAGCAAACTCATCAATTATGGCTTTGGTTGTGCTTTTCTAAGATTCTGGCTCCCAATTCATCCTTAGAGTCACACAGCATGGAAACAGGCCATTCAACCCAACTTGCCCATGCCGACCAAACTGTCCCATATACATTAGTCCCACCTGCCTGCGTTTGGCCCACAGCTCTCTAAAACTTTCCTGTCCATGTACTTGTCCAAATGACTTCTAAATGTTGTTAAATGTGTCAGCTCATTCATATACCCACCACCCTCTGTATAAACTGTTCCCTTTGTAATGAGAACTGCTTTACTAATGGCGCTGAACTGAACCCACTGACCCAGCCCTGTGCGCTGTACCTGTTGGCCTACACTTAACTTTTCATCAAGTGAAGGCCAGAATGCCTTTGGCCTTTGCTATTGTGTAGTGTCTCTTGAGTGGGCTTCAAGCATCAAGTTGGAGGCCACACTTGTGCTCTTTGACCACCTGTCACTACCTGAGACTATTGAACCACTTTAAAAGTACATTGGTACTCAGAGATATTTAATGATTATTCCAATAGATTCAAATAATTAAAATCATAAATTTTTAACAAAATTTGAATAATAAAAAATAAATGTAATTAAAAATAGCTAAACATGATTTTAAATATTAAAACAGAGTAACTTATTTCTACTATTTATGTGCACTTGCATGTTCCCACAGATTCTGTGACTGCATTCAGATGAATTACATCTTTAATGTACGCTACAATATCTTTATCTCAAGCTGAGGGAACAAATGCCAAGTTCATCCAGTCTCCCTCACCATCATTCCAATGTTCCACCAATGTTCCCATTTCAATCCAGTGGGAATTCAGAAGTACTGGCTTCAAAACTTTAAACATTAGAGATACAAGCCCTTCAGGCCACTGAGTTCACGCTGACCAGCGATCATCTAATACACTAGCACTATCCTACACACTAGGGACAATTGGCTTTTGTGTCTATCTTTGGTTTAAACCAGCATCTGCAGTTCCTTCTTACACTGGGACAATTTGCAATTTCACCACAAACAATTTATCTACAAACCTGTCTATCTTTGGAGTGTGGGAAGACACCAGAGTATCCAGAGAAAACCCATGCGGTCACAGGGAGAATGTACAAACTACTTACAGACAGCTCACAGACAGGATTGAACCCAAGTCTCTGGTGCTGTAAGGCACCAACCCTTCCGCTGCACCATTGTGCCACCCCCCCCCCTGCTCTAGTTACCTTTTTCATTTATTCATTTTTTGTTACCCGGTAATACGGTCCAGCATTTATTATTCTTTGATGATAAGGGGAATAATTTCCAAAGCTTCTTCTACACAAAAGTTATTGAGAGCGAGCAACCCTCGTGAACTGCTGCAGCCAAGGAATTGTTAGACTTTGTGCTTGGCAGAGTATGCGTTGCGGGTGAAAATAATCTGAGCCTTGAGTGGCTTAACTGACAGTTAATATAGGACATAGAACAGTACAGCACAGGAACAGGCCCTTTGGCCCACAATGTCCGTGCTGAACATGATTCCAAGTTAAATTAATCTTGAATTAATCATACAGTGAACACTAAGTTCAAAAATGTTTCCGACCTTGTTGGCAATGTAGATATTTGACTAAGTCATTAATGGACAGGGTAAATAGGTTGCGGTTCCCAACCTAGATCTGAAGGGTATCACTCATCACATCTTGAAGACTCCTGTTCCTGCCCATAACCCCTGCTCCCCATCTTTCATTGTCTGGCAAATTTTCTAACCAGGTTGATGACATCTCCAATTTGATGAGCTTTAGATTTATCTTACCAGGTTGATTATGAGATGCATCTTAAGTTCACAAGTTCATAAACTATAGGAGCAAAATTAGGCTATTCATCCCATCAAGTCTACTCCGGCGTTCAATTATGGCTGATCTATCTATCCCTCCCAACCCCATTCTCCTGCCATCTCCACCTGTACCAATCAAGAATCTATCAATCTCCACCTTAAAAATATCCTTTGACTTGGCCTCTACAGACTTCCATGGCAATGAATTCCTTAGATTCACCACCCTCTGGCTAAAGAAATTCCTCCTCAACTCCTTTCTAAAGGTACGCCCCTTTATTCTGAGGCTATGGAAGAATCTGGAAGCATGTGGAAGAAAGCTCCATGGACATTCTCACGACCACTCCTTTATTCACCACTTCAAAAAAAATTGAACCATCAAGACCATATCCATTCTGACTCTCTGACCGAAATAAGAATTTCAAGGGTCCTTCTGCAGAAAATTTAACGTGTAGGTTTTATTGTGAAAAATACTCAGTAGTGAACACCAACAGCACATACTATAAAATATGTGGGACTTTACATTGCAGTTTCTCGCTGGCTGGACTATGTTGGCACCGTCCGTCCCTTCTCATAGATTCTTCGTCTGTGGAAGCGAATTGGAAATATTTTTGTTTCTGTATCATTTCAGCTGTAAAACTATCATCAGAATCCAGTCATCACGTTGGGCAAATTGATTTAAATATGACATTCCGACGTGAAATATTTTATTATGGAGAAATAAAGACTTTGCCTGAAATGAAACACTCATGAGAGCACGTGCTGACAACCTCTGTGTTGTTTTTGGGAGAAGGTACATTGAAAGGTTCACAGGAAGCTCAGTGTTTTCATGCCAGCATCCTGTATTTTTAAAAGTGAGAAATTTGCATTATTATGCTTACATAACCACTTCTGTGACTGGATAATGTGAGCCATAGTGCTTACAACTTCCCAAATATTTTCACAAGATGTGTTAAGATTTCTGGATGTGTGGGGAGGGTGAAGGAGGGGTACGTGTCGTTCACAGCACCCGTGCACACACAGCACCACTAAGCAGGCAAGATGTGGGTCTAATGACAAGGATTCTACATCTGGTGTCTTTCCAATCCTAGTCTTGATTTTCAGTTTAGTTTAGTTCAGTTTTGAGATACAGCGCAGATACAGGCCCTTCAACCCATCAAGTCCGCGCCAACCAGCGATCCCTGCTCACTAACACTATCCTGTACACAATAGGGACAATTTACAATTTTACTGAAGCCAATTAGCCTACAAACCTGTATGCCTTTGAATGTGCAGGAAAACCGGAGCAGCTGGATAAAACCCACACAGGTCAAAGGGAGAACGTACAAACTCCGTACAGTCAGCACCTGTAGTCAGGATCGAACCCAGGTCTCTGGCGATGTAAGACAGTAACTCTATCGCTGCGCCACTGAGCCGCTTGATGTGAAGATCTAAGGGCTGAAGACCAGACATTTCCCAATTGGGAAGAGGGAAGGGCAATTATATGGTGAGCCAGAAGTCATGGGTGTTAATCCTGGCTAAATTGGAGCAGCTAGGACTTCAAAATGGGGTTAAGTTTCAGGGTTGCTGGGAGATTTGGTCAAATTGGAATTACTCTCTGCAGTGTTGGGACAAGCTGCAGAGAGGTGCCAGAGTGTCTGGAGCTTAGATACAATTTGCAAGCAAAGAATGGGAAGATCTGCAAACCCTGTCAATTTGGTGCAAAATGCATAGAATGGATTGGATGGCTGCAAACCAGACATACACCTTGTAAATAGTTGTAAATAATGTTGCAGAGTTTGACTTCCTCAAGTGTTGATTGGGTGAGGTGTTGATCATTGTCTGGGTTTTCTGTAAATCAGGGTAAATGTTTCTAAGTTGACTTCCTCTCGAAGTCCGTTTCAAATACAATGTATTGAACTGTTGTATCATTGGGTTAGGGGAATGCCTGTTATGGGGTTAATCGATATCTGTAATTGGGTTATTGAGAGAACACCACCTTGTGGTTTGGCCCCTCGAGGTCCCGGGACATATAAAAGTCCGCGATCACGAGACTCAGCGTCGATCTTCTGGAAGAGTGCTCGGGACTGTGTGAACTTCTGGAGTGTCTCTGTCTGAGCAAGGCCTAGAGGGCTTGAACAGGCAGACGCAAGGATCGAACCCGCGGTGGGATAGGTACAGTGTTTGATCTGTGATGCGCTTTTGGTAAAATAAAATGTTGTTGTTTCAAGTGCTTGATTCAGTGTTTTTACTGAAACTAGACTGGGGGGAAGCTTAGAAATTAGCAATTATCATTGAGGGCTCGTCCGGGATCTCAAAAGACCCCCAAACACAAGTTTGCGATCAAGGGTGTTGAGCTGTTTCGATCGCGAGTGCAGAAATCGGGCCAACGGTGTGGTTTTTGTATTGCTTTTCAGCACTTCGTGAGTCGGAGCAGATCGATCATTCGCGTGCTTGGGAAAGGGTCTAATTGAGATCATTAGAACAGAGTCTAGCAAGCACGGGGGAGTGGTTAGCATGCCTTTGGGTTGGAGGCACTGGTGGGATTGGGTTAGAGGCTTTTCCTGGGATAGAGGCCTAAAACTGGTCGTAGTTGGGCAGAATGCAGCTGCCTTTAACGAGAGCCAAACACACTTCATTGGGCGACAAGTGGCCCAGGATTAGACTTGGTATCCGAATTGGCAGGGTATTAAAAGACAGGTCTCACCTTTGATTGGATCGCTGCCGGGAGTGCGAATTGAAATGGTGTGTTTTGAAAGACGGCATCGATAATTCACAGCGCGAAGCGGGCGCTGGATCCTCGATACTTAGCAGAAGGGTGTATCTGTGTGTAGGTATCTGAGTCTCTCCCTCAAGTGACGGGCAAAGAACCTTGAGAAGGTACCGAGCTTGGACGAACAGAGTATAGATTCACTGGAATACTCCAGTTCATTCAATTTTTTCAATTCACGTTTAATCGGGCAATTTTAGCTGATTCGAGAGCCCACTTAGTAAGAGAGATACGCAATAAAAATTAGGAGATCGAGTTCGAGTCTGAGTCTATATTTGTAGTTAAATTTTCAAATTGGATTTCATATTGAAGTTCTGCGTAAGGTGGAATTTGAATTCCTGTATATAAAGCTTCGAAGTTGTTGCATGTCCATGATCGATTCTGAATAGCGGCTGATCAACAGTGAGTAGTAATCCTCTGGTCGATTGTTGATTAGTACCTGATAGCGAAGAGTACCTGAGAGATGGGAGCCTCCCTGCTTGACGAAAAGTAATCCAAATAGCGAAGGGTACCCCTAATTCTGTCGAACTTAGAGAGGAGGGATAGAGGACCCCCTATAGAAGTCCAGTCTTATCAGCAGGATAGTAACATTCGGGAGGAAAAGTAATCATTTAGGGAATAGTACCCCTCAACAAAGAGTAAACTTTCTGAGGGAGAGGTTTGCTGCGTGATACCAGCGCTTTGCTTTAATTCATTTTGTAAATTTTGTAAATTGTAAAAATCTAATTATCCATCTTGTTATAGGATCCGGATTTTGTAAATAGTCTCTGTATGTAAATAAAATTAGAGTAATTAAAAGTTAAAATTTAGATCGTGTTAAGTCCACGGACCGTTATTTGTATTGCTGCTTGGGCGAGTGTTTACAGATTTAAAACTTGAAGCGAGAGTGTGTTTAAGTTAGATATTCGTATTTGTTTAATATCGTTTTGTAAGAATCTGAATCGGGGTGGTTTGATCAGGGGTTGTACTCCTTCGATTGCTGCATCGGGGGAGGAGTTATCCTGCCGATTGATTGCACCACGAGGAAGATTAACTAGAGTGGGGTTTACTGGATGCTTATAGTTTATATTAGGGTGTGTTTTAGGTTATTGATAATCGGGGAAATATTTTCATTCTTAATTATAGTTTAGCTAGATGCAGGAAGATTGTTCCCGATGTTGGGGAAGTCCAGAACAAGGGATCACAGTTTAAGGATAAGGGGGAAGTCTTTTAGGACCGAGATGAGAAAAACATTTTTCACACAGAGAGTGGTGAATCTCTGGAATTCTCTGCCACAGAAGGTAGTTCATTGGCTATATTTACGAGGGAGTTAGATGTGGCCCGTGTGGCTAAGGGGATCAGGGGGTATGGGGAGAAGGCAGGTAGAGGATACTGAGTTGGATGATCAGCCATGATCATATTGAATGGCGGTGCAGGCTCGAAGGGCCGAATGGCCTACTCCTGCACCTATTTTCTATGTTTCTATGTTTCTATGTTTCTATGCTAGCATGGTTTGGGTTCGTCTCTTTGTGCCAACTTAAAGTTAATTAAGCGAGAGAGAGACTGCTGCTTGAGAGACTGTGAGTGGGAGTTAGACCCTTTGTTTGAAAGTTCGGAATTGAAAGCAGTGATTGTGATTTAACTGATAAGAGAGTTGGGAGAGACTGAATAATTATGGTTTGAATAATCAAACATGAGTGATTGGGAGATAGTTGAAAGGAAGCAAGTGCTAGAGTAAGTGTGAGTCGGAAAGATCATTGACCATTGTGTGGGAGAGATTCCATTGACCCTGGAGTCTGAGAGGAGCAGTGAGAGAAAGAGTTGTTAGTGTCTGGAACCTTTATTTTGCAATTTGTGTTTTGTGTTGTGTTTTTAAAGGGCCACTTTTCACCATAATTGTAGAAGGGGTAAGTAAGAGTGTTGTCAAAACAAGTCTGAAGGCTTTGTGTCTCAATGCAAGGAGCATTCGTAATAAGGTGGATGAGTTGAATGTGCAGATAGCTATTAATGACTATGATATAGTTGGGATCACGGAGACATGACTCCAAGGATGACCAAGGCTGGGAGCTGAACATCCAGGGATATTCAATATTCAGGAGGGATAGACAGAAAGGAAAAGGAGGTGGGGTAGCGTTGCTGGTTAGAGAGGAGATTAACGCAATAGAAAGGAAGGACATTAGCTTGGAGGATGTGGAATCGATATGGGTAGAGCTGCGAAACACTAAGGGGCAGAAAACGCTAGTGGGAGTTGTGTACAGGCCACCTACCAGTAGTAGTGAAGTTGGAGATGGTATCAAAGAGGAAATTAGAAATGCGTGCAACAAAGGTAAAACAGTTATAATGGGTGACTTCAATCTACATATAGATTGGGTGAATCAAATTGGCAAGGGTGCTGAGGAAGAGGATTTCTTGGAATGTATGCGGGATAGTTTTCTAAACCAACATGTAGAGGAACCAACGAGAGAGCAGGCTATTCTAGACTGGGTATTGAGTAATGAGGAAGGGTTAGTTAGCAGTCTTGTTGTGCGTGGCCCCTTGGGCAATAGTGACCGTAATATGGTTGAGTTCTTAATTAGGATGGAGAGTGACATTGCTAATTCAGAAACAAGGGTCCTGAACTTAAAGAAAGGTAACTTTGAGGGTATGAGACGTGAATTGGTCAAGATAGACTGGTAATTGATTCTTAAAGGGTTGACGGTGGATATGCAATGGAAGGCATTTAAAGACTGCATGGATGAGCTACAACAATTGTTCATCCCAGTTTGGCAAAATAATAAATCAGGGAAGGTAGTGCATCCGTGGATAACAAGGGAAATCAGGGATAGTATCAAAACAAAAGCATACAAATTAGCCAGAAAAAGCAGCCTACCAGAGGACTGGGAAAAATTCAGAGTCCAGCAGAGGAGGACAAAGGGCTTAATTAGGAAAGGGAAAATAGATTATGAAAGAAAACTGGAAGGGAACATAAAAACTGACTGCAAAAGTTTTTATAGGTATGTGAAGAGAAAAAGATTAGTTAAAACAAATGTAGGTCCCTTGCAGTCAGAAACAGGTGAATTGATCATGGGGAACAAGGACATGGCAGACCAATTGAATGATTACTTTGGTTCTGTCTTCACTAAGGAAGACATAAATTATCTGCCGGAAATAGCAGGGGACCGGGGGTCAAATGAGATGGAGGAACTGAGTGAAATCCAGGTTAGCCGGGAAGTGGTGTTAGGTAAATTGAATGGATTAAAGGCCGATAAATCCCAAGGGCCAGATAGGCTGCATCCCAGAGTACTTAAGGAAGTAGCCCCAGAAATAGTGGATGCCTTAGTGATAATTTTTCAAAACTCTTTAGATTCTGGAGTAGTTCCTGAGGATTGGAGGGTAGCTAATGTAACCCCACTTTTTAAAAAGGGAGGGAGAGAGAAAACGGGGAATTACAGACCAGTTAGTCTAACATCGGTGGTGGGGAAACTGCTAGAATCAGTTATTAGAGATGGGATAGCAGCACATTTGGAAAGTGGTGAAATCATTGGACAAAGTCAGCATGGATTTATGAAAGGTAAATCATGTCTGACGAATCTTATAGAATTTTTCGAGGATGTAACTAGTAGAGTGGATAAGGGAGAACCAGTGGATGTGTTATATCTGGACTTTCAGAAGGCTTTCGACAAGGTCCCACATAAGAGATTAGTATACAAACGTAAAACACACGGTATTGAGGGTTCAGTATTGATGTGGATAGAGAACTGGCTGGCAGACAGGAAGCAAAGAGTAGGAGTAAACGGGCCCTTTTCACAATGGCAGGCAGTGACTAGTGGGGTACCGCAAGGCTCAGTGCTGGGACCCCAGCTATTTACAATATATATTAATGATTTGGACGAGGGAATTGAATGCAACATCTCCAAGTTTGCGGATGACACGAAGCTGGGGGGCAGTGTTAGCTGTGAGGAGGATGCTAGGAGGCTGCAAGGTGACTTGGATAGGCTGGGTGAGTGGGCAAATGCATGGCAGATGCAGTATAATGTGGATAAATGTGAGGTTTTCCACTTTGGAGGCAAAAACAGGAAAGTAGACTATTATCTGAATGGTGGCCGATTAGGAAAGGGGGAGATGCAACGAGACCTGGGTGTCATGGTACACCAGTCATTGAAAGTAGGCATGCAGGTGCAGCAGGCAGTGAAGAAAGTGAATGGTATGTTAGCATTCATAGCAAAAGGATTTGAGTATAGGAGCAGGGAGGTTCTACTGCAGTTGTACAGGGTCTTGGTGAGACCACACCTGGAGTATTGCGTACAGTTTTGGTGTGTGGTCCTAATCTGAGGAAAGACATTCTTGCCATAGAGGGAGTACAGAGAAGGTTGACCAGACTGATTCCTGGGATGTCAGGACTTTCATATGAAGAAAGACTGGATAGACTCGGCTTGTACTCGCTAGAATTTAGAAGATTGAGGGGGGATCTTATAGAAACTTACAGAATTCTTAAGGGGTTGGACAGGCTAGATGCAGGAAGATTGTTGCCGATGTTGGAGAAGTCCAGAACAAGGGGTCACAGTTTAAGGATAAGGGGGAAATCTTTTAGGACCGAGATGAGGAAAAAAATTTTCACACAGAGAGTGGTGAGTCTCTGGAATTCTCTGCCACAGAAGGTAGTTGAGGCCAGTTCATTGGCTATATTTAAGAGGTAGTTAGATGTGGCCCATGTGGCTAAAGGGATCACGGGGTATGGAGAGAAGGCAGGTATAGGATACTGAGTTGGATGATCAGCCATGATCATATTGAATGGCCTACTCCTACACCTATTTTCTATGTTTCTATGTCCATTGTTCCGAGAATGGGGAATGTCTCTGAGAAGGATCGATCAAACAGATTGGAAAGCCCGATAAGGATAATTTGCGGGGAGCTTCCACATGAAGCGGATAGACTGAGGGGATTATTGGGGAACTTAAATGCACTTTTGAAAGACCAACTTTGGCCGTTGTGGGGAATAAAGTCTTTAATCGGGATAAACTATATAGGAGACGATCGTTAAATATGGGAATAGTGAAGAAGCCAACGAGTTAAGTGAAATGTGGAAGATATTCTTCACTAAAAGAAAAATAAATAAAGAAATTGTTTTGCTGTCCACCCTAAGAATGGCGGCTTGTAAATTGGGAATAGGAGGAGGCAACAGAACTGATACTTCTCGGACATTTCAGAGTGGGGACAAGTAGAACTAGTAAACCAACAGCAGGAGCAGGAGGAGGAGAGAGTGTCGTCTTTCGAAAAGGAGACTGCTGAAATGACTCTTAAAGGGAAGGTGTCAACGGAAATTAAATCGGGTATATTGGGTATGAATGAGAAAGGGAATTATATGCCAGGGTGGGCAGAATTCTTCGGAGTAGATATCGAGCCACAGTATTCCTCACAGAACTCTCATGTTCCCTATTTGGAGAAACCGTGTGCAGCCTGCACACTTCGGCTCCTCCCCCTAAAATTAAATCTGACATAGAAACATCGGGGAGAGATCTTCTATCTCCCAGGATTGCCGCACAGGTGGAGGACAATAGGAGAAACCAAGGAGCTAGAAAGGGCTTCATCGACATGGGTGCCAAATCTAATTAGGGATTCTAGTAGTGAAAGAATAAAAGAATCCTTCTTGAGGTACCCGGATAAAAAAAATAGCCTTTCAGGGGGTGAAATAAGGGGAGAATATGGATGGATTGGTTCGGACATAAATAATATTATGGTGTCAGAACAATTCACCATGGAGAGGATTTAGTAAGAACTCCCCGTAGACAATGTGGGAAATGCCCACATCAGGTATAAATGTTCCCCAGACCACAGACTATCAGACATCAAGGCAGCCTGGTTCAACGGCAGCACGGAGATCAGAGGTCCAAATAAAAGAGATAAGAACAAATGAGGATAAGGCGGAAGAAGACCTCAAGGCCTGGATAGACCTCCCATTTACAGAACAACCTTTCCTATGTTTGGCTGGCGAGGTTGTAGAGCAGTCCGGCCCGATCTGTGTTTTAGTTGTGGAGGACTAGGGCACTGGAGTCGGTCGTGACCCATGAGAGAATATCATCAGGAATGAAGGGGGCAGAGAAGGAGGCCACGGGGTCATGGAAACCAATGGATTCCAAGAGGGCACCGAGGCTCCTGTGACCCTGAAGGTAGAGGACGGGGACACTGGTAGGGGGATCAGGGGGAAGGGACATTCCAACAGTCCAACACATTTTGGTGGCCCTGACCTGCCAGTTAGCAGCAATACCATCTGATTAAATTAAAAGGCGTCCTCACCTGGCCTAAGAAACAGTACTGTACATTAAACAGGAATATCACCCCTTCCAAGTAGGAGAAGATACATCGAATCCAACTCTCAGAGAACCTTCACTAAAGGAAGAAGTACAGGGAAACATAGTAGCTAGCATGAGGAGAGATAACGCCTAAGGAATGGAAATGGCCCTAGGGAGAGAAGAGACAAGCTTACCGTGCAGGAGGAATGGGAGTGGGGAAAGAAGATATTGAATTAATGTGTTGCTTTGTTTTGTGCCTGCAGGACAATATGTCAACAAGAGACTGTCTGGGGAGTGAGGTAAATTAATGTACAGAACCCGAAGAACGGGAAGAAGACAGCGAAAGGTAATGTAGCTCCCCAGAAAAAGGTGACCAACAGGAAGAATTGATACTGTCCTGCCCCTTTGGGAAGGCCAGCAGGCAGAGCAGCATGCTCCTCAGTATCTCCACTCCCTAGTAACCGACACCATAATCAGAAAGGAGGAAGAAAAGGACCTACCCTAGTGCCCAACTTTAATATCACCTAGCTACTGGAGGAATAAAAGGAAGGAGAATAAAGGACACTTTAATCATCTTTGAAAGAAACAACATCGACGACTTATAATGACTTCTGGGACAAACCTCACTCTAAAAGACTGATTTCAAGTAAAATATTTTTCTGTGGTTTGGAGTAAAATACCTGAATTGCATCTAAATTATGCGTTTTAGAAATAAAGTTATAAATTTTGGATTCGGTCTCGAAATTGTGCGGTGATGAATTGAAGGGACTTTAAAAAATTTCAAGATTTGGAATAGACTTGTGGAATCTGACTTAGGACTAATTGGAGATTTATTATTAACTGGCATTGTTATTATCTCACCCTCAAAAAGGCAGACAAAGATGGAAAGGATTGTTCAAAGGGCAACAAGAAGGATGAAACTTGGTCTGTGAAAAGGTGCTGGAGGAACTCAGCAGGTTAGCCAGGATCTGTGGAAGGAAATGGACCATTGATATTTTGGGTCAAGATTCTTCATCTAAATTGAAAGCGTAGAGGGGAAGTAGCCATACCTCACTCACATTCACTCTGCCTTAATACCAACTTGCTTTCTCCCTTTCTCAGTTCCATTGAAGGACCTGTGCCTTGAGAAAGACACAAAAAGCCGGGGTAACTCAGCGGGTCAGGCAGCATCTCTGGAGAAAAGGAATAGGTGACATTTTTGGTCGAGACCCCACCAGACTGTGATATGTACTGTATGATGGGCCAGATGTAAGTTCTGCATCAATACAGTCAGTTCTGCATACTTGTTTAATTTACTTGCTTATAGACCTGTTTTAGACCAAGGGAAGTTTTTGAGTTCCTAACAAAGAGCTGCACTTAATTAAAATGTACAAAACTGATACAAGAGAACTACTTTGATCTGTTAATGAACCAAAGCTCCCCCCCCCCCAGCCCCCACACACCCCACCCACACCTACCCTCACCACTGTTCTCCATTGAATAGTTATATAATGATTGCTGGGTTGTTGGAGGCATAGTAAATATGCATTTAGCCAATATGCTATGGCATTACGGATGATAATTATCACTTTGCTGTTCATGGGAGAATGCTGTATTTTCTTATATCATGGTGATTACATTTTTAAAATATCCTAATAGCTCTAAGGTGACTGGGAGATTCAATAACATGTTAGGGAAATGCAAGACTTCTTTTTCGTACATTTTTGTCAACACCAATTAAGGATGTACCAGTTTTTTTTTTAAATGTTGGATATTTTACTTGAGTTCCCAGCAATATAAGTTGTTCTGGAATGAAGGTAGTATTCATTTGTAGCCCACAAGAGACCACTGTGCATTTCGAACATAAAACATAAAACATGCAACAGTTTAGGACAGAACCAAGTCCTTCAGCAGACAAAGTCAATGTCAAACAATGCCAAGTTAAACTAATCTCCCCTTTGCTTGCAGGTGACCCATATTCCTCCAGACCCTCCATATCCATATGACTATCTAAAAGCCTCTAAAACGCCACTATTAAATCTGCCTTCACTACCATCCCTGGCAGCACATTCCGGGCACCCACCCCACTGTGCAAAAAACTTGCTCCACAAATCTCCTTTAAACTTTCTCCCCTCCCACCTGAAACCTATGCCTTATAGTCTTTGACATTTCTACCTAGTGAAAAGGTTTCTACCCTCTCAAAGTCTCTCATAATTGTATATCCTTTTATATGAAAAAATAACACCATAATCAGTCTTTATTGATTTTTAATGAAAAGTTTGTAAATGCATAGAAATTGTGATGACTATCACCAAGGTTGGATATAATGTTCAGCTTGAGTGGAGGTAGAAAATTAAAATTCTTTAGCCAAGTTTCATTTTACCTCTGACTGTTGCCACTTTTGGTAAGGTTAGCATAGTATTCAACCAGATTACTGTAACATTTCTATAGATGTTACTGTCAAGCGTGTTTTCTCTATGTTTGTGCATGCATACTTGTGTGTGTGTGTGTGTGTGTGTGTGTGTGTGTGTGTGTGTGTGTGTGTGTGTGTGTGTGTGTGTGTGTGTGTGTGTGTGTGTGTCATTTTATCCATGCCACATTTGGCAAACATATATAAACAAGTAACTGCTGATGCTGGTTTACAAAAAAAAACAAACATATGCAAGACATAATCTAGTTTGATGATAATTTCCTTTCTGTAATTGCATTTTATCTATTCAGGCATTTGACTTTAATGTGTTTCCCGGTATCTGTCAGATTGAACACATATTGCCTGGCATGTTACAGCAACTGGACTATTTCCATGTACAGTATTCTTAAGTTTAGTTTAGAGACATCCAGCGCAGAAACAGGCCCTTCTTCCGACCAAGTCCGCGTAGACCTGTTATCCCCATACACTTGCACTATCCTACACACTAAGGACAAATTACAATTTTACAAAAGTCAATCAACCTGCAAACCTGTGGAATGTGGGAGGAAACCGGAGCATCTGGAGAAAACCCATGCGGTCACAGGGAGAACGTACAACAGCACTTGTAGTCAGAATCGAAGTTGGGTTTCTGGAAGTGGAAGGCATTATATATGTAAGATATTCTAAGCAGAGATTTTTACCCTTCCTTCAAACTCATTTGTTGCAAATATTAATTTAGTTTCAGTCTGCTACAGTACAGACTTCATTATATCAATACTTATTATATTGCCCATATTATTCCAAATTAGAACAATTTATGTTGTGGATTCACTGCTGCTGGAATCATGGATTAATAGAATTCTTTACGCATAGTGAGAGACCAGTGAACCCATCAAGTCTGTGATGCTTTATGTCTAAATAGTTCTGTTTGTCTCATTCCCTGCCTCTTTGTTTGTCTCCCTATAAATTTGATTCCTTGACTGTGGTTTCTGAATTACATATTAAAAGCCATGTTTTAATCTTCTTCCAGAGACTGCGACTGTTCAGCACATGCAAAATAAAAACGGCACTGGATGTGTCCAAACCCAATGGGATCCAGGAGCAGTGATAACCTCCCATAAGTTCCGGGCATTGTTTGCCACTGGGCTACTCAGCCCATTAAACTTGTTTTACTTTATCAATTATTAACCATAATGCCAAACTATCCAGTTACTGCGTCAATGTGATAAGCTTGTGACTCGTCTTGTTAATGATAATTTTGCATCCTACAAAGACATGAAAAACATGGGCATTTGCTCTGCTCATTTTGATATAATGGATTGCAAATGAACAACATATAAACACCATAGCTTTGAAGTGAAATCGTATGTATCTACAAATGCAACCGTCCTCCTTATGCCATTGCACTCAATATATATTGAAAGAAAAATAAACAGAAACTAATTCGTATTTGGGGATGTGATGTTGAAAAGCTGCAATAAATCCAACTAGACAAATGTTAGTAAATGTTCCCACTGATTAATGTAAGTTGGGACGTGGGACCTCACAGTCAGTTTTATGATAAAACGTTGGTTACTGCGGAGAAGTTAATTCATGAATGATTTTCTTTTCCATTTTTATATAGTTTCCTTAAGTAACATTACCTTGTTAAAGCCATTAACCCAAAATATGATTTTCTTAAAAAAATACTTTTATTTTAATTGTGAGAACTAACTATGAGAGAAAAAAATACAGGAAAGAGGGGTGAAAGATCAAGCAAGCATTAACTTTAAAGATGGGTGAACTTTCTGTGGATTCTGTTACTGTTGTAAAAGCTTGACATGTTACATTCAACTGATTTAATAGTACATGGTTGCTTATTAAGGCTTCTTCTTCTTATCGAGTCCACACACCAGATTAGAAGTTGTTCAGCTAGAACTGAGCACACTTCTCGGCATCTGCATACAATGGTGTCTGTCTTGCGCTTCTTATGCGTGGTGGTGGAAAGATTGGTGGAACAGGGCCGCGACGTGAACGCTCTTTCCTTGACCCCATTAAGGCTCAATAATATAAATTAATCATGGCATCCGCATGGCCTAATTCTTGCAGTAACACCAATACCAACAGTTTACTTCTGACTTTTTTAGAATTTGATTCACTTTGGTTTACTAATTTTTCCCTAATGTGTTATATTTTGATTTTAATTTGATTAATTTAGAGAGGAATCTGGTTATTGCTCAAAATGGAGCCTTCTTTGAAATAAATTGGATGAATATGGGTATGGCATTAATCCTGTAAATTAGAGGTGTAACCTAATCACTCAGCATTTTAGGATCTAATCAGGGGCGAGAGGAATTCACCTCTGATCACTCACCAAACATTAAAGGCTAAAACTAAATTTCACTCACAATATTTAAAAATAATCAATCAATACTCCCCATCACAATTCAACAGAAAAGGTTTCAATAGAGAAACCCTATTTGTAACTATGTGATCTATGGGGCCATATGTTGCATAAAACTGTTAAGAGATTTTTTCATTATGATTCTTTAGAAGCCCTGTAACCCACCTCAATTTTTACTTAGAACACAAAATGCTGGAGTAACTCAGCGGGTCACGCAGCATTTCTGGAGGACATAGATAGGCAGCATTTCAGGAGCCTTCTTCAGACTCCATGTTTTCCAGAAATGCTTCCCGATCTGCTGAATTACTCCAGCACATTGTGTTCTACGCAAGGTTCCAGCATCTGCAGTTCCTTGTGTCTCAATTGTTACTGCTTGTCTCAAGATATAAGTTCTAAATGTCATGCACAACATCAGCAGTTGACGTTTCAGAAGTGTCCAAAAACAGTAAAGTCCTGGAATCTGAGCTTAAAAACTTGGAATTAGTATCAGAAAGTAAAGACGGAGAAATGTTGCTAGGTTTTTTTTTTAATGAGGGTTCTATCTTTTATGCAACACAATGTAGACAGATGGATAGGTGACGTTTCATGTTGGGACCTTTCCTCAGACTGGTTGTGCTGGGGGGGGGATAGAAAGCTTGAAGAGAGGGGAAAGCGGGACAAAGCCTGATAAGTGATAAAATGTAGCTGAAGAAAGTTTTGGATTGACAGATAATTGGACAGAGGCCAGATATGAAAAGACTAAAGGTGTGAGTTTAGGCATTTACGGATAGAAGAGAATAGAATAGTTTCTTTATTGTCATTGTAACATGAACCATGTACAACGAAATTGTAAAATGTCAGCCAGTCAGTGCACCATTCAAACATTTCTAAAAGCTAACGATACATACAAGGTAAAATATTAAAAAAAAGATAAACAACTAAAATAAATATCATGAAAATAGCACGCATAAACACCCAGCCCTACATCCTTCTGTCGATTTCACAGTCTCTTAGTATGTATCGCCCCTGCGTTCCTTGGCGGCTACATTTAGTGCCTTTATAGCAGTGGGGTAAAAACTGTTTTTAAGTCTGTTTGTCCTTGTCCTTGTAGATCTGTACCGTCTGCCTGACGGTAACAGTTCAAACAGGGAGTGTCCGGGGTGGGAAATGTCCTTTATAATACTCTGGGATTTTTTGATGCAGCGGGAACTGTGTAAGTCCTCCAAGGTAAGGAGAGGGCAGCCGACAATCCTCTGGGCGTTGTCAATGGCCCTCTGGAGCGCTTTCCTCTGAGCCGCTGTGCAGCTGGTGTACCATACGCATACACAGTATGTTAGGATGCTCTCAATGGAGCACCGATAAAAGGACAGCAGCAGTCTCTGAGTGATGTTATTCTTCCTGAGCACCCTCAGGAAGTGCAGTCTCTGCTGGACCTTTTTCAGCAGCGCAGAGGTGTTCACGCTCCACGTCAGGTCCTCCTCAATATGGATTCCCAGGAAGCGGAAATCCGCCACCCTCTCCACACAGTCCCCTCTGATAGTTAATGGTACCATGTCCGTTTTATTCTTTCTGAAGTCTATTATTATTTCCTTTGTCTTTAAGGTGTTGAGGAGCAGGTTATTTTCTCCACACCACACTGTCAGCTGCTCCGCCTCATCCCGGTAGGCGTACTCGTCCCCCCCGGAGATGAGTCCCACCACCGTAGTGTCATCCGCAAATTTGACAATGGTGTTGCTGTGGTGGGCGGGGGTGCAGTCATGTGTGTAGATGGTGTAGAGCAGGGGGCTCAGCACGCAGCCCTGTGGAGAGCCGGTACTGAGGCTGAGGGCCGTGGATGTGTGATGGCCCACTCTGACTCTCTGGCTGCGAGCTGACAGGAAGCTATTTATCCACATGCAGGTGGAGTGTGGAAGTCCCAAGTCCCCCAGTTTGTCCACCAGTTTGTGGGGAAGGATGGTATTAAAGGCAGAGCTGTAGTCCACAAAGAGCATCCGCACGTAGCTCCCCGGCTGCTCCAGGTGGGACAGTGCAGCATGGAGAGCTGTGGCTACAGCGTCCTCTGTGGATCTATTCGCTCTGTACGCAAACTGGTGGGGGTCAAAGCTTCGGGGCAGGAGTGATGTGATATGACCCCGGACCAGTTTTTCAAAACACTTCATCACCACTGGTGTGAGTGCGACTGGCCGGTAGTCGTTGAGGCTGGAAATGTGGGGTTTTTTGGGCAAGGGGACTATGGTTGCGGACTTCAGACAGGGTGGAACAGTGGACTGGGCCAGAGACTGGTTGAAAATCCTCGTACAGACTCCAGCCAGCTGGCCAGCGCAGTCCTTCAGCACGCGTCCAGAGACGCCGTCGGGTCCAGTAGCCTTCCTCGGATTGATGGCCCGCAGCGTGCGCCTCACCTCATGCTCCTCTATCTTGAGGGTTAAGCTGCTGTGGACCATGTGGTGTGATGTGGCTGTCTCGGGTGGCTCCACTTCAAAGCGAGCAAAGAAGAGGTTTACGGATAGAAGAGGCATGAAATGCGAAGCCAGAGGAAGGAATATAGGTGGAAGGGGATAGGAAATATATAAATGGAAGCACTTCTAGGTGAGGCACACGGAAGAGAGGGGGGAGAAATGGAGGGGGAGGTTGGGGGGGGGGATTGTTTTTGTAGGTCTGCTATCTGAAATTGGATAATTCAATGTTCATACCATTGGATTGTAGCTACCCAAGCGGAAAATGAGATGTTGTTCCTCCAGTTCACATGTGCCCTCACTCTGGCAATGGAGGAGGCCCAGAAAAATAATGAGAATGGGAAGGGGAGTTAAAATGGACAACAAGACTTCAATAAGATTTCATTGGCTCTAAACTGGTTTAGGACATTTCATGTTTTTGAATGGCACTATATTAATTGTATTGATAATTATTTGTTCTTTTGAGTTGAAATTATAGCCCCTTACTTTCAAATTGCTTATGCAGGTTACAGCATGAAAGAATTGTTTTGAAGAGAAGTAGAAATCCAGAATATAGGAACAAAGTGCTGGAGAAACTTAACGGGCCAGGCAGCATCTCTCGAGAAAAATAACGAGTGACGTTTCGGGTTTGAACCATTCCCCAGACGGGTATTCCGACCAAAAATGTCACCCATCCTCTTTCTCCAGACCCGCTGAGTTACTCCAGCACATTGTGTCTATCTTCGGCATAAGCCAGTATCTGCAGTTCCTTCTGACACACTAGAAATCCAGTTAGGTGTTTGTTTAAAATAATGAGTTGGTTGGTCTTGGTTAAAGTAGAAGAGTCTGGGAGATGTCAATAGTAAAGCGACAAATAGTAAAGCGACAAGTGAAAATGCTACAGTTGTCGCTTTACCTCCCTCCCCCCTTGACTCCACTCAAGGACCCAAGCAGTCTTTCCAGGTGCAGCAGAGGTTCACCTGCACCTCCTCCAACCTCATCTATTGCATCTTCTGCTCTAGGAGTCAGCTGCTCTACATCGGTGAGACCAAGCGTAGGCTTGGCGATCGCTTCGCCCAACACCTCCGCTCGGTTCAGAATAAACAACCTGATCTCCCAGTGGCTCAGCACTTCAACTCCCCCTCCCATTCTGAATCTGACCTTTCTGTCCTGGGCCTCCTCCATGGCCAGAGTGAGGCCCACCGTAAATTGGAGGAGCAGCACCTCATATTTCGCTTGGGCAGTTTACACCCCAGCGGTATGAACATTGACTTATCTAATTTCAGATAGTTCTGGCTTTCTCCCCCTTCCCAGCTCTCCCTCAGTCCACTGTCTCCGCCTCTTCCTTTCTTCTTCCCGCCCCCCACCCTCACATCAGTCTGAAGAAGGGTCTCGACCCGAAACGTTGCTTCGCTCCATAGATGCTGCCTCACCCGCAGAGTTTCTCCAGCATTTTTGTCTACCTGGGAGATTTCAGAGTTATTTTGAGTATTTACTCAAATAACAAACATAAGACGTGACCACTATTTAAAGTATCCAGTCCTCCTGTCATATAAGAAGCTTTCCAATAAACATATTATTATACATTGATCAAGGAGTAAACTTGAGATTTTATTATGGACTGTCTTCACTAGATTTGTTATTGACATTTTCCAATTCATGTGAACATTTTAAAAGGCAATACCAAAGCAAACACACCACCATCCCATCTGTTATGATGCATCTTGGTAGTAATTCGAACTTGGTCGATGGTCAAACAGGCATTTGCCAATCAATAGCCAGGTTCCACATCTCTGCTGATGTCTATGAGTGGCATTCAGACAGGCTGGTAATAGAGTTGACCATTTCCTAAAGGCTATTGCGTATATCACAGGAAAGTCAAAATTACATTGTATGAATGGTACACATAGGTACAAAATGAAGAAGGGTATTCTGGCTCATTGGGTTCACCTTTTACATGGAGCATATAAGGCAGTCTGAGCCATTCCTTTCATATCCTGAGGAAGGGTTCCTCTCTGTCTCTCCAAATGAACAAGTGGCAAGGATTCTCCAATGTCATAACTTCCATTATATAATCCTGGCCAGTTGCCTTCAACGGCTCAACATTTCCATGGATCTATTAATGCAAACAGCATCTGCTTTATTTTATTGGCAAAAGGCAAAGTGTTGGAGAACCCAGAGGGTGGTGAGTGCCTGGAATGTGCTGCCGGAGGTGATGGTTGAGGCAATTATGTTAGTGGCATTTAAAAGACTCTTGGATAAGCATATGGATATGCAGGGAATGGAAGGATATGGGATATATGCAGATAGGTAAGTGGTGGCTTTAGCATCATTCAGCACAGGAATCATGAACCAATCAGGGCCTGATTTTGTGCTGTACTGTTCTATCTTATATTAAACTTTTGTTAAATTATGTGATGTAATTCTTAGTTGGCTATGCACACTTGCCAACTTATATTGATGACATAATATCGTAATCTTTCCCAGTTTTCCCAGGAAGGACAAAGGAGGACCTGGCCTGGGGGCACCACTGCGAGGGAGCGGGAAGAACAATGGAGGACCCGGCATGAGGGGACCACCGTGAGAGAGGGGGGGAAGGGGGGAGAGAACAATGGACAATGGAGACCTGGCATGGGGGGGGGGACAAAGGGGGGCCTGGATTAGACTATTATCTGAATGGTGGCTGATTAGGGAAAGGGGAGATGCAACGAGACCTGGGTGTCATGATACACCAGTCAATCAAAGTAGGCATGCAGGTGCAGCAGGCAGTGAAGAAAGCGAATGGTATGTTAGCATTCATAGCAAAAGGATTTGAGTATAGGAGCAAGGAGGTTCTACTGCAGTTGTACAGGGTCTTGGTGAGACCACACCTGGAGTATTGCGTACAGTTTTGGTCTCCTAATCTGAGGAAGGACATTCTTGCCATAGAGGGAGTACAGAGAAGGTTCACCAGACTGATTCCTGGGATGTCAGGACATTCATATGAAGAAAGACTGGATAGACTCGGCTTGTACGTGCTAGAATTTAGAAGATTGAGGGGGGATCTTATATAAACTTACAAAATTCTTAAGCGGTTGGACAGGCTAGATGCAGGAAGATTGTTCCCGATGTTGAGGAAGCCCAGAACAAGGGGTCACAGTTTAAGGATAAAGGGGAAATCTTTTAGGACTGAGATGAGAAAAACATTTTTTACACAGAGTGGTGAATCTCTGGAATTCTCTGCCACTGAATGTAGTTGAGGCCAGTTCATTGGCTATATTTAAGAGGGAGTTAGATGTGGCCCTTGTGGCTAAAGGGATCAGGGGGTATGGAGAGAAGGCAGGTACAGGATACTGAGTTGGATGATCAGCCATGATCATATTGAATGGCGGTGCAGGCTCGAAGGGCCGAATGGCCTACTCCTGCACCTATTTTCTATGTTTCTATACCGTGTATACTTTGTAACTTTGTAAGTGCCCTGTATGTGGTGAATTTGCAAAGAATTTCACTGTGTGGTAATAATAATAATTTTAATAATGCATTTTATTTTTGGGTGCCTTTCAGGACTCTCAACGACACCTTACAGTCAAAACAAGCATGAAGCAAAAAAAACCATATACAGCAACAATACAGAATTCGGAGAGAGAGCAGCGGCAGCCAATCGCGGCAGCCTATCGCGCCAGCGTTCACTCTCACCTCCAGCAGCCATGTTTTCATTGTTCATTTTTCATTATTCATTGTTCACTGTAAAGTATTCATTCATTTCTTGAAATTGTGTTGTAATCAGTATCCAATGACACTGGTGAGGTGATACAAAGAGTCAGCAGTCACAAGAGAGTGCAAATGATGAAACCTAATGCAAATAAAAAACAGATAGAAGAACACAGCTGATTAAGCAGCTTCTGTGAAGGCAAATGGATGGTTGATATTTTGGGTTGAGGACTGAGGGTATAGAGGGAAAGATAGCTGGTGTACAGAAGTGAGAGGGATGGACAAGATAGAGACCAGGAAGAGGAAAACCACAGTTGGAAACAAGCTTTGGAGGATGATGGCCAGGTAGAATCTGAACAAATTTTGTGACAGACATTGTTAGGTAAGATGATAGAAACAGATGAACCTCCTCGAACCAGATCTTTTGTATTCAGCTCACACAATGGGCCCCCTCTATATTGGCGAGACTAAGCACAGACTGCATCAATGTTTTGCCGGACATGTTTTGTGCTTTGTCTGCAATGGTCATCTTGAGCGTTTAGTTGTATGTCATTTCTATTCCCCTTCCCATGGCTACACCAACGCGTATTTCCTTGGCCTTCTTCACTGCTGTGGTTGAGGCCAAACGCAAACTAGAAGAACATTTCATATTCTACTGTGTGGTCTACAACATCAAATTATCCAATTTCAATTAACCCACCTCCTTGTGTTCCTTGCCCACTCCCACCAGTCTACTAGGTTCTCTCTCTTTTTCATTCCTTTCCCCCAATTTACCCTTCCCTACCTATTTCCATCTGTCCATCACTCACACATATATACACACATATAATTTCTCCTTTGGTTCACCTATCCTATCTCCTCTCCCACCTCGCTTCATCATCCCTCCTTTAACTAGTCCACCGACAATCTACCAGCCTCTGTCTCACATCTCCCTCCCACTAGTATTCATTGCCCCTCTTCTCTCTATACTCTCACTCTTGGTGTAGAATCTCAATCTGAAGTGTTGACCATCATTCTACTCCTCAGATGGTGATTGATCTGCTGAGTTCTTCCAGCAGTTTGTTTATTAATGTAACACTGCCTGCAGGAATCACTCAGAAACATAGATGCAATGGTCAGAAAATTAGCTTGCTAGGTCTCAGTAATGGAGTTCAAGATATTTCTTATGGAGCAATGGATCCTGTTTGAGCCATTTCAATGAAGAGCGGAAAAGGAACTAACCTCTGACAGTGGAGTGTCCTCAGTGGAGTAACCTCAGACTGAGTCTGAAGAAGGGTCTCAACCTGAAACGTTGCCTATTTCCTTCGTTCCATAGATGCTGCCTCACCTGCTGAGTTTCTCCAGCATTTATGTCTACCTAACCTCAGACAGTAATGACATTTCCAGCATGACCATTGAAGGTAACGAATTGCAGAGATACCTTCATAACTTTACATCATGACTTGTTTCTGAACAAATGTTGCTGAAAAATGCTCTTGGATTCTGGGAACAGTCTGAAACAATGACAATGGCCTTTCATTTTTCAACCCTTTTTACTCCTCAGGAAGTCTGATCGGAAATGGATAGGAAGGAGTCCTGATCTCCAAAGTTTCACATGTGGCTGGTCTTATGAGAAGTCTTCAAGATACATCTGACATTCATGTCTCCTTCCACCCCATCAAGTTAAAGTTATGTGTCAGGCTGGCATTTGGTGTGTAGGTGACCAACCTGAAAATGAGTACCGTCATGTATAGTCTTTCCACTGACAGGTTAGCATGCAACAAAAGCTTTTCACCATAGCTCAGTACACACGACAATAAACAAAACTCAAAACATCAAACTAAAACCCTCCCTTCTTGTCTTGGACAAAAGCAACACCTCTTGTGGTTATTATTTCAGTGTTTCCCTTCTTAGCCCTGGGTTTAAGACCCTCCTGTCTCTCCAGCCTCACCCCCTTTTCTCTCCTCTCTCATCAGGCAGGAGGTACAGAAGTTTGAAAGTGCATAACTCCAGATTCAGGAACAGTTTCTTCCTAGCAGGCAATTGAACCGTCCTCTCATCAGCTAGAGTTCGGCCCCGACCCCCTATCGACCTCATTGAAGACTTCTAAACATTCTTTAACCAGACTTTATTGGACTTCAATGTTATATCTCTGCACTAAATGCTGTACCCTTTTTCTTTACCCTGTGGATTGCTTGATTGTATTCATGTGAAGTCTTTTTTGGACTGGAGAGCACGCAAACAAGCGCTTTTATCTGCGTATCGGTACGTATGACAAAAAAATAAACAAAGTTCATAGAACTGCCTGCCCCTTCTCCATCCAAGCACTTGACTCTTGGCCTTGTAGAGCTGGTCTTCCAACCTATCTGTGACGCAGACATAGAAAAGTCAACTCTGACTTCAATGGAGTGATGCCTACTTTTCGAACCAGAAAATAAGTTAACATTAAGGCAAGGAAAAACACTTTAACACAAAGTGAACATTTTCCTAGTTGCCTAAAATAAGCCCCTGAGATATCCCTTTCTGCGAAACAAAGAACACGACCATTCAAGACATAGAACAGGTGAGCCACACTCCAAGATGCCTGGCAACATAGAACAAAGACATGCTAAAATTATGCGGAATTAAATTGTGATATTATCCATGCAAAATTCTGCAGCGGTTTTTAGTTGATCCCATGCCAGCGAACTACAGGCCGCTGGACGGTGCTCATCCAAAGCAATTCTTTTTCAGAACAGGTGTTTATCATGTCTCTGGCTGTTCTGTTTACGTAACCCTTGTTAAAGTTGGAAGAGAAAGAAAAATTACCTAGCCTATTGTAAACAGAGCACGTTACATTAAACATTCAAATAAAAGGTCACAAGATGAGTCATAAAGTAAATATTTGTTCTGCTGCATGTTCAGAGCCAAGCTTGCCATCATCACTTCTGTATTGCTTTATATTATGATGGACTTTAGATGGCAGAGTGCTTAGAGCAAGAGAAGCTATGGTCAAGATGTTAAATTATGTGTAATATGCAGTTGGTGAGTAGTTCAGGCAACGTGTGAGGTCTCGCGTGCAGGATGAGTGTTGGCAATCAGTTTCAGCTGAAGAGTGGAATTGGCATTTTGACCAACTCCATCTAGTTCCAATTGCCGACAATTTCCATTTGATTTTTTTTATAACTTTCCTGACAAACAATCATGAATAGGAGCCTTTTTTCATGGGAAGACAATCTTTTATTATGACAGAACTGGAGCCAGGGATTCCTTTAAAGAAGAGGCCTTCTAAAGTAGAGAACAGTCTGTACATGCAGAAGAAAAATGACACAGCTTATAAGGTAAGATTTACTGACCTGATGGTTCTTGAGATTTAACCCTTAATCCTGCATTAGTATTGAGTCCCAATGGCCAATAATTTTAGCAAATATGCAACAGAGCAAAAATCGCAGAAAAAAGCCCTCCACTAACAATAAATACATCTTCTGTCATTTACTTATCCCGGATTTGACAAACAGCCAAATCTCATCCAAACTGAAGCTACGATGGCTAAGATATAGACACAAACAGACTTCTATATAAACCAAAAAGGGTCAATGTCTATAATAATAAGTTTTAGGGAACTATTGTATAAGAAAGCTTATTTGGAATAAGTTAGTTTTTATTCATTTCCATTAAAAGCAGAGAATAAAAGATTTAATTGTTTTAGTATTCAACTTGTGAGGCAAAGTATTTGAATCAGCAAAACACATTTGAAATGATCACTGACTTTTAGAACTAACTCTGTTTCAAATATTTTGGAGATGGTTGATTTTACATTATATAAAGCATGCTTAAGCATCAAGAATATTATTTTTTCAATAGTTAGTGTAAACTCTCAGCCCATAATACCATAAGACAGTACTTTGTAAACTGGTGAATGGTTCACACAAGGGCGAATTAAATTATTTTGGGGTGAATTAAACTAGAGGGGTGAATGAAGGGTGAATGACTTAATTTATTCATATATATATATTTTTCTATACTTATAAAAGGCATTGCCATTAAAGTGGTTAGTGAGCTCTTTTTGGTTTAAATGGCAGTGGAGCTGGAAATTAGATTTTTTTTTTCCTCTTTACCAATGTTTTTTTAATTTCAAAGTAGCAGGATATTGCCCAAATTTACTGTAATATAACCTTTTAGGGAAGATCAGACAAGCTAGTGGGATCATAAATGTATAAATGACAACACTGGAGGATCGCCGTAGGCAACTTTTGAACTATAACTTTATTTTGTGTTGCCAATTTACATACTCCACTAGCTGTTTTGAGCTAGTTTTCCAAGAAAAAACTGCAAAAAATCAAAGCCCGAAAGTGTAGGATGTTTAGACGTCGGATTGGTTTTTCATCATTCTAACAGAATGATTTTCCAACTCCAGTGGTAATTAAACTTCTTTTTTTTTTCACTCCTAGTTTTCTTTACATATTTTTAGGATGTTCAAAAAGTTGAATAAAATAAACACTTAAGAAATGAGATAATTTAAGTTTTTTTCTCATGTGACAAAATCAATGATATATAAAATTATACACTAGGGAGAATAAGACAAAAAATTACCAAAAAAACATAAGAAAATATAGTCGAGGGTGAATGAAATTTTGTGATAAAGACTCAAGGGTGAATGACACTGAAGTAGTTTAAGAAGCACTGCCATAAGACACAGGAGCAGAAGTAGGCCATTTGTCTGATCGAGTCTGCTCCACCATTTGATCAAGGCTGATCTATTTTTCCCTTTCAACCCCATTCTCCTGCCTCCTCCCCATAATCTTACTAACCAAGAACCTATTAATCTCCACTTTAAAAATACCCAATGACTTGGTCTCCACAGCCGACTGTGGCAAAGAATGCCACAGATTCATCACCCTCAGACTAAAGGAATTCCACCTCATCTCCATTCTAAAGGTATACTGAGGCTGTGCCTTCTAGTCCCAGACTCTCCCACTACTGGAAACATCCTCTCCACATTCACTCTATAAAGGCCTTTCATTAGTCGGTAGGTTTCAATGAGATTACCCCTCATCCTTCTAAACTCTCAGCGAGTACAGGCCCAGAGCCAGCAAATGCTCCTCTTACGCTAACCCAATCATCCCTGGGATCATTCTCGTAAAGAATTGTTAGAATTATATTACATTTCCGGAAAAAACACATCAAGCTGTTTAGCAAGGCAGATATTGTCAAGTTTTCTCTTACCTCAGTTTTGATGATTGCTTCTCTCTCAACAGATGCTGCCTGACCTGCTGAGCATTTCCCACATTTTGCTTTTTTTTTTCAGATTTCAAACATCTGCAGTATTTTGCTTTTGAAATATGGTCGAGACTCAGCTTGAAAACTTCCCACAGATTCATTCGCTATGCCTAAGAGAAACAGTTTTATTGAGGCTAAGTTGTTGACTCACGTCATGAAGGTGGGGGAGAACTAACCATTTTAAAATGTTGTTTGATGCAACAAACCAAACCACTATCTGGAGAAAAAACACAACCCTGCCCAGCTTAATAGCATTTTCTGACAAAGCAAATTGATCTGGGAAGTTTATGTTAAGTCTCAGATGTGAAATTAATACAAGATCCAGCGATAAAGCAATTTAACATAAATGCAATTAAAATAACTTTCTGGCCTAAATGACGTGTAATGAGGTCCCATTTATAAAAAGGACTTTCTTCCACTGAACATTATGTCGCTACTTTATATTGCAACGGTATTAAAATATGCCAGGTAAAGTAATTTTGTTCTTGAGCGTGCCAAATGTGAAACTTCTTCACACATGTTGTAGAATAGTCACTTGATTTAATTCTGATTATTGTAAGTTCACACTAGTGTGGATACTAATGTTATAATATGTATATTTTAGTCTTGAAATTGTTGAGTATTTAATGGACTGGATGTCTAAGAATTTGCACACTACATCTTTTACTTTCTGATTTCTCTTTCTGACGTATCTATTTTGCAGAAAACGAAGATATGCAACTGTTTAAGAAGGAACTGCAGATGCTGGAAAAATCGAAAGCAGACAAAAAATGCTGGAGAAACTCAGCGGGTGAGGCAGCATCTAGGGAGAAAAAGAATAGGCGAAGTTTCAGGTCGAGACCCTTCTTCAGTCTGAAGAAGGGTCTCGACCCGAAATGTCGCCTATTCCTTTTCTCCGAAGATATGCAACTGTTCAGCCATTAGGTTTTTGGAGTAGAACCCTGTTAGCATTGACCTATTGGAATTAAACAGTTGGAATGCTGTCATTGCCAAATGTAAGTATTTGTGTTTGATATTGTTTGGTCCACTCTGGGCTGCCGTCTCTCGGAAACAAAGATTTTTGTACCCAAGTTCCATTCTTTTTCCACGCTGACAATTGACTGGATCATTGAGGGAACATTGTACTATTACAATCAGTCGAGCACCCGCCTGTGCTCCAGTGAATGTAAACGAGTTTGTGTCACTATTTGAGAAAACAGCAGTATTGCCACCTGCCCCTGTTCAAAATTCAACCATCTATCACTTACCATTGAAGTAAGTAAAAGAGATAAACATGGTTTGTGAGACTTTGCCTTGTATACTTGTTGGCTGCTTCATTTGCCTGCTAATAAACAGTGTACTTCAAAAAAAACATTGGTTACTGTAATGTAATGCTCTTACATCTGCCAAGAAACTGAGGCCACCAGTTCATGAGATCATCACTTCGTATATCTTTAAAATTGTATTCAATAATGTGGCGATTTATGACTTAGAGTCAAAAAGCTACAGTTAGTTCTGCTACAACGTGTGTTTCCATAAGATTAATTGGATGGAAAGCGAGTGATAAATTTGGAGACGCCATTTCCATTTGACACAAAAGACTGCAAATGCCGATATGCAAAAAAAGGTACAAAGTAATGGAGTAACTCAAATGGTCAGGCGGCATTTCGGGAGAACATGGATAGGCATCATTTCAGGTCAGGACTCTTTTTCAGGACCCAATTCTAAGTCTGAAGAAGGGTGCTAACCTGAAACATCACCTGATCACCTATCCATGTACTTCAGAGATGCTGCCTGACCTGTTGAGTTACTCCAGCACTTTGTGATTATTTACATTACACAGGCTAAATTGGCTTTAACATGATTTTGATCAGGAACTAGCGAACCTTAAAAACTACTTTGGAAATTGGTAAGCAGAAAAATAACAGTGTAGAGGGAAAAAAAGTTTCCATATAACCACCCTATAGTTATCAGGCACCATTGTCTCTTTAGAACACAACCTGTCAGTTTCATCACAAATAGCCATTGAAACTGGCTTGATAACTTCTATTGGTACGTGTACAATGATACTCTATTAACCAATGTAGCATACAGCCTTCAGTATTTTTAGTTTGGAGTAACAAAAATAAACGTATAACTTTAAAAAAGATCTTTAGTTTTGAAAATGCTGCAGGGAAAAATAACTGTTTTTGTGAGTCGGTAACTCCCGAGCTCCTGGCCATCTTTCCCCATTGACACAATTGGCTTTATAACGTGATTTTCTATAACACAAGGTTTCTTAAGAAGGCAACCATCACATTATCACAAAGCCACCTGTATGACATTATAAGATAACACTTTGTTGTAACTACCCAAATGGGAAAGAACCTAGTACTATTATTTAGTCTGGCTTATATAAGATTTCAATCTTCACCTTCAATTTTCTGTCCTTCCTATCAATGGTCTATCATGCTGAAATGATGAAGCATGTGAAATTTGGTCACCGGATGCACTCATTTATCTAATTTTGATTCTATAGTCCTCTGTGGAGTTGCCTGGGAGGAGGTGATTGATACACATGTAAATGTTTGGATGTAAGATGCCAGATGCGATTCCTCCTCAGTATTTTTGTTTGGCGTAGAAAAGTTCATAAAATGACAGGCCCTCACCCAAACCCTACATCAGTGGTCTGTTTTACTTTAATCTGCTGATGGGCACTTGGAATCTGCACACTCTACAAAATATTGGCTGGGCCAGGGAAATTTACTCGTCGAAGTCCAATGTCTATCCTCTTAATGTCAGTGCAGATAAAGAGTTAGAGTTTTATCACAATAACAGATCAATGCCAGAGATCCATATTCGCATTTGATATGTTTTTTACAGTCTTTCAATCACTACTCACTTGTGCACTTACCATAAAAGAGCCGCTGCCTACTTTTAGACAAAAAAATAAATCTGTGTAAACTTGAAAATGTGTTTGTTTTTTCAGTAATCTATTCAACTGGATATTTAAAAAATCTTAAGTTTCATTTCAATTATTTTATGTGAAATAAACTGACACTTGCTGCATAGTTTTGCAAGAGGATATGGCAAAGATTGATTACTGACTGAATGTAAACAGTTAAGTAATAGTCAAACAGAGTGCACTTTTCCGTATATATTATAATCATCCGTTCTTAGGTTATTACTGAGAGAATAAACTGAAATATAGATTCACAAATTTTACTGGGCAAACAAGCCATTTGGCCAATTGTGTCTGTGAGCTGCCTACTGTGTCATGTCATCCTGAATATCAATGTTTTAAATATTCCTCTATCAAGTTATTGTGCCACTGTGGTGCAGCAGTAGAGCTGCTGTCTTGCAGGGCCAGAGACCAGGGTTAGATCCTGATCCCAGGTGCTGTCTGTACAGAGTTTGTATGTTCTCTCCTTAACCTGCATAGGTTTCCTCCCACACTCCAAAGATGTACATGTTTGTAGGTTTTTGGTAACATTGTAAATTGTCCCGTGTGTGTGTTGAATGGTGTTAGTGTGCGGGGATCGCAGGTTGGCACGGACTCGGGGCCCGGCACTGTTTCTATAACTAAACTAAACTAAACAAAACTAAAAAAGTTATTTTTTACTTCTACCATTTCAGGAAGTTTACTAGATTCTGCACCACAATTTGTGTCTAGTAATATCTATGGTACTTGAGTTTGAACTGATTATATCTATGTATGGTAGAGCAGATCTGTTTGGATCACATGCAAAGCAAATATTTTTTCGTACCTCGATACATGTGACAATAGTAAACTTAAACCTAGTTTTAACCTAAACCTAAACCTGGAAGGAACGCAACTAGATATTCTAGTGCACCAAAACAGGTGCACAAAACAGTCTTTAAAGTGAGGTGGTGGTGGCTCTTACACTTTTGGCCTGCTGCTGTAAACTTTAACAGCATGAGAGGGTAGTTGTATACTTTTGGAATTAAAACATCTAGGACCAAAACTGCCAGCAGGGAGGATGAACTAATGTATGCACACTGAGGCACTGCTCCCTATTTCCATCGGTACAGACATGCCCACTACCACTCTGGACCAACTTAAAGGGTATTGTGAAGTTTATCGTTCCATTGTGCATGAAATTTAGTTTAGAAACAAACCATTCACTTTATTAAAAGAAACATGCTCCACATGAACTTCAATTCAACGATAATGACACCGTATCTTTCTAATTCTTCCTCATTCCTGCAATTAATAATCTTCCAATAGGTGTACCTGTGCTAGGCATCTCAACCTGTTCTCGAGCTGGAGGGTCTCATGTTCCAATAACTGGCTGAATTATAAACTTCTCATGGATTTCTTATTGCATTTCTTGGGAACTATCTAACATTTCTGGCTCTGTTTTGACTCTTCACAAGTAGAAATATTTTCCTCTGTGATTTCCCAATGGCAAATTTTCATCATATTGAAATTCTCTCTCTAGTCTTACTTCATTCTTCCCAGTTTCAGAAAAAGAATGTTGTCTTGTTTGACGTAGCTTTACCCTCTCAGTCCTAATATTACCCTTGTTTAAAAGGTAGACACAAAATGCTGGAGTAACTCAATGAGTCAGGAAGCATCTCTGGAGAGAATAGATAGGGGACGTATTATCTTTATAAATCTGGCTTTGCAATTTGTCAAATAATTCTTAGTAATAAGGAACCCAGAGCTCTTCACAGAATTCTAAGCATGGTTCAACCAACGTAAGGGAAACATCCTATGACAGTAAGGACGAAACGTTGCTTCAGATTGCGAATGTACTTGAATCTGAATGGAAGTGCATCACGTAAGATATAAATGAGGTTGATTAAAAAATTGTTTTAGCGCTTTCCGTTAAATTTTCTACAAGCAAATCGAGTAGGCAAGCATACAAAGTAGGAGTCAGACAGTAGGTTTCCCACATTGACATGTCTTTACTGCACTTAAATATAATGTAAACACAACATGGGAGCCTTTCCCAGTGAGACTCCACTGGATCAGTAGTGTACATACAATTGACATGGCACAGATGTTGCTTGATCGTTACCCGCCTGCCTAATTCTAGAGTTTGAGGGCCCAGTTCTGTCCGCCAAAATAAAGTGTGTCCACATAAACACTTTGTAGTGTGCAGTGAAGATATATCAACTTTAAAGTCATACTTGTTCCTTGCATCCAAAATGAACTGAAAGACACTAGCTGAGAGTGGAAAGTGCATTGATTGAAAGTGCAATTGCTTTGCAGTATGAAGTTATGAATTCCAGACCTTGTAATGTTTTAGTGTCTTGTTAATTTCAATGACCCTTGCTGATATCTGCCTAGCCTAGTTCTCTTTCTTAATTAAAAAGATGAGTAGACTAGAGGCTTTGCTCCAGAGTTTCCTGCGTTTAACAGTATTAATGTACAGAGGGATCTTGGTGTCCAAGACCAAAGCTCCCAGAAAGGGGCAACACAAGTAGATAGAATGATAAAGAAGGCATAAGGTATGATTGCCTTTATTAGTCGGGGCATTGTAAATAAGAGTCGTGAACTCATGCTGCAGCTTTATAAAACTTTAGTGAGGCCGCATTTGGAATTTTGTAAGCAGTTCCGGTCACCCATTATAGGAAGGATGTGGAGGCTTTAGCGAGGGTGCAGAAGTGGTTTATCAGAATGCTGCTGGCCTGGATTAGAGGGTATTAACTATAAGTAGAGCTTGAACAAACTTGGATTGCTTTCTTTGGACTGTCAGAGGTTGAGGGGAGATATGAGGGGCAGCCTCTGATTACAGTTTGGCTGTTTTTCTGTCTTTTAAAAAAAATTTAGTCTGTTTTAAACATTTGTGTTCGAGATTTCTTTAGCTTTTCTATGTGGGGGAGGGGGGCAGGTTAAGGGGGAAACCGTTTCCCAGTCACTTCCTGGCGAGGACGCAACTATTCTCCAAGTCGTGTCCTCGCCCCCCCCCCCCCTCCCTCGTGGCCTACCACCTGGATTGGAGCGGCCTTTCCTGCTGGGGTCACGGACCAGAGCTTCAGCAGCAGCGGCGCAGCGCTGGATACATCGCGGGACGGGCGATGCCTTACCTGGTATCGCCGTTGAAGCTCCGGAGTGTTGGGCCTGCTGCTTCAACAACAGAGCTGTGGTTTGCTGAGCTTCCTGCATGGGCGGCACTGACTTCAACATCGTGGAGTCCTGGGGCCCTATGCCGAGGGCCACCAGTGTTGAATCTCCGACCAGCGCGGCCTGTGGACTTCGGGAGCCGCGGACTCCAGTAGGAGGTGGCCGATTCGGATGTCCAAGCCGCTGAGGATGTTGTCCAGTCCCGACGTCGCACTTCCATCACCCCGGCGAGTGGGCCTGAATATCGGGCCGCCCATAGCGGTGACAGCGGGGGGTTTGGGAGCCCCCCGACCACGGGAGGACAACAGAGGAGGATAACTGAATTTAGGAGCCTTCCCTCACAGTGGGAAACTTTGATCCTGCTGTGTGGGGATGTCTGTGTTAAAGCCTATCGTGTTCTGTGCTCTTTATTATTTGTATGGCTGTATGGCGACCACACATTTCACTGTACCAATTGGAACATGTGACAAATAAACGTATCTTTTATCTTTTATCTAGAAATATATAAAATTATGAGAGGCATAGATAGGGTAGTCAGTCAGGATCGTTTTAGCAGGGTGGGAATATCAAGAACTAGAGGGCATAGCCGTAAGATCAGAGAGGGAAAACTTAAAGGAGATGCACGGGGCAGGTTTCTTTACGTAGAGAGTGGAAAATGTCTAGAAATAGCTGCCAATGGTGGAAGCAGATGATAGTGGCACTGAAGAAGTTTTTGGATAGCTGCATTAATATGCAGGGAACAGGGGGATTTAGATCACATGCAGGCAGAGGAGATTAACTTGCATCATGTTCATCACAGACATTGTAGGCCGAAGGGCCTGTACCTGTGCTGCACTCTTCTATGTTCTATTACTATCACAGTGTAAGTGATAGTGTATTTCCCAAGGACACATCCCATTCCTCTACCTCCGCATAATTCAGGTGGATTATTGGATTATTTTCATTTTTGCAAAAGTTACTGATAAAATCAAGGTGTGGAAAATAGGGCACATTCCACATTAACCATATAACCATATAACAATTACAGCACGGAAACAGGCCATCTCGACCCTTCTAGTCTGTGCCGAACACGTATTCTCCCCTAGTCCCATATACCTGCGCTCAGACCATAACCCTCCATTCCTTTCCCGTCCATATAACTATCCAATTTATTTTTAAATGATAAAAACGAACCTGCCTCCACCACCTTCACTGGAAGCTCATTCCACACAGCCACCACTCTCTGAGTAAAGAAGTTCCCCCTCATGTTACCCCTAAACGTCTGTCCCTTAATTCTCAAGTCATGTCCCCTTGTTTGAATCTTCCCTACTCTCAGTGGGAAAAGCTTATCCACGTCAACTCTGTCTATCCCTCTCATCATTTTAACGACCTCTATCAAGTCCCCCCTTAACATTCTGCGCTCCAAAGAATAAAGCCCTAACTTGTTCAACCTTTCTCTGTAACTTAGTTGCTGAAACATTGCACAGAAAGATCATCCGGTTTTACATCCGGACCGTCAAGGTGAAAATTTTCCCTACAAGCAGAGCAGAAACTGCTGCATGTGTGAATGAAAGTAATCCGGGCACTAACATGTCAGGTCACCACAGAATACCAATGACCACTTTAAACTGAATCCAAAATAGTGGGTAATATTTGTTGAAACTTTGAAGGGCCTAAAGTAAGTCATTCTGCTTCTCGAGCTGGTACTGCCTTTTTATAAGACCCATCTGGTCTATCCCATTCTGTGGCTCTTTCTCCATAGGAACACAAATGGTTTTCATTCAAGTGCTGATCTTAATTCCTGCTTAAAAGCTATAATTGAATCTGTTTCCGTAACCCATTAATTCTATGAGTTCCTGATCAGAATCACTCATTGTGTGAAAAATATTTCTTGTGTCACCTCTGGTTGCTTTGCTAGTCTCCTTCAATCTGTGTCCTTTCAGTTTATGATCTCCTGCAAATGGGAACAACTTCTCTTTATTCACTCTCCCTGGATTTTTTCATAATTTGTTCATGATGTTGACATTTTTATCAAACCTCTCACTTCTCTCTATTCAACCTTTCCCCCTCTCTAACATCTACAGACCCTTCATGTGGGTGGTGCCCTGAAATGGTGCCCTACAGATTCAGCAGAACTGACTTGCATTATCACCCTGTGCCTCTGGATTTCATGTGCTTATTTTCTTAGCTTATCACCTTCAAAGATTTGAGCAAATATACCCTGGATCCCTTTTCTACAACTCCTTTAGAACTGTACTTGTTTTGTTTCAGTTTTGGCACGGAAACAGGCCCATCGACCCACAGAGTCCACGCCGACCAACGATCCCCCCCACAATAACACTATCCTACACACACTAGAGACAATTTGCACTTATACCAAGCCACTTTACCAACATACCTGTACGTCTTTGGAGTATGGGAGGAAACCGAAGATCTCGGAGAAAACCCACACAGTCAGAGGGAGAACGTACAGACAGCACCCATAGTCAGGATCGAACCTGGGTCTCTGGCGCTGCAGGTGCTGTAAGACAGCATCTCTACCGCTGCGCCACCATGCCGCCCTATACTCCATATATTGTACTGCCTCTCTTTGCTCCGACACACAAAATGTGCTTTTTTTTTTACATTAAGAGCATATGAGAAAGAATAAGTTACAGATTATGGAGCAATGAGGGAGATGCAATTGATGGGATTGGTGTACTGGGAGCTGGCATCAAACATTAGACAGAATGGCCTTCTTCTGTGTCGTAATAAGTAAGTTATGGAAATTCAAAGTGTATTTTCGTCAGTAAACTTTGAGAGATGACTTTCTATCTTAGCAGGAAGGATGTTCATCTGGATCCTGTTAGACTTTCATTTCTTTGGAGAACTTCCAAGATCCAACAACAGTGCAGGCTTAAGATGACGATGGCGCATTACACTATGCTACATGTGTTGCTGCACTGTTCCAATTGGTTTTCCATAGAGTCCTTCCGGATAGTAAGAAGTTTAACCATCTTGCCAGCTCTCAGGCCAGGGAACCATACCTGCTGAATCAGCAACTGGTCAAACCTGATGCGAGAAGTGTAGCCCCTTAGAAATCCATGGGCAGAAATGGCTGTTCACTGAATGACACATGGACAATTTTACTTGATCGAGTTCAGTTCATTTAAATGTGTTTGATTTTTAGTCTATGTTCGTATCAGTGTATGTGTTTCATGCTTTTGTTTTCTTTGCGATGTTTTAATAATTTTGATTTTAGAACATTGCTTGTGTTTTTAATTGTTGAACATATTTGTGGATGTCAAAGACTGACACAAATATTTATCGACAGCATTGGCAGCCGGTGAACCTGGGATTCTCTCCTCTTCCTCAAATTAAATACTGAAACAAAGAAATCATGTAACATACATTTTTTAAAAAACAGATAAAACTGTAAATGCTGGAAGAACTCAGCCAATTAAGCAGCATCTGTGAATGAGAAAACAGTTAGCATTTCAAGCCAAAGATCCTTCATCGGAACTGACATCTTAAATCTTTCTCTCATTCTCAGTTCCAATGAAGGACACAAGCGACTGCATATCATGGAATCTAAAGCAGAAAACACACTGCTGGGGGAACTCAATGGGTCAGGCGCTCCACTGATCACGTCCCAGCATGTGTTGCTATCGCCACCCTTCCCTCGCCACCTTGCCTCCATTTGCCAATCAGTCCCTCCTTACCTGGATCCATTTAACCCTCCCATGCACCTCCTTATATTCCTTCCAGTCCAGATATCGTCTCTCAAGGCAACATTTTGACTGTCCATTTCCCTCCACAGATGCTGCCGGAGCCATTGAGTTTATGCAGCCATGAATGCCTGTTGCAGCAAATGACTGGCATGGCAAATGGTGTGTTTGCCTTTATAACAAGTCCTAGTTAAGCGCAGGACTTAAGAAGCAAGGGGACGGCACAGTGTTGCGGCTGGTAGAACTGCCGCCTCACAGCGCTAGAGACTCAGGCTCGATTCTGACCACGGGTGCTGTCTGTGTGGAGTTTTCACGTTCTCCCATGACCATGTGGTTGGGTGTTCTGGTTCCCTCCCACTTCCTAAAGATGTGTGAGTTTGTAGGTTAATTGGCCCCTGTAAATTCCCTCCAGTGTGTATGGAGTGGAACTAATGTGACTGGGTGATCGATGGTCTGCATGCTGTATCTTTAAACTAAAAACTAATATTGTCTACTGCTCTATGAAACCACAACCACACCCAGAGATTTGTACAATGTTTTGGTCTCTTTACCTACGAAAGGAAGCATTTACTGAAAGGGAATGCAACAAAGATTTAGTAAACTAGTTCCAAGAATGATGGGTTTGTTTATATGAGCAGAGATTGATTAGACTTGGAATTATTCTTTAAGAGTTAGCAAAATGAGAAAACTTAGAAAATTACCAAACTTGCTGCTGATGAAACTGGATTGCCGCTATCTTTCAATTTGTTTTCCTCTTTATATAAATCAAATCTCCTTGTTGCTTGTATGGAGGTGGACATTATAACAACAGCAACAAATATTTATACCAGAACCAACAGCAATGATTATAATCCCACAACTATTTTAGGACCCTGTGGTTTACTTGAAGTTAATCTTTCATGGGATGCAGAGACGACTGGTAATTGCAGCAAAAATTGTGAACCTGTAAATAACCCTAAGGCAGTTTTATCTCAACCTCCTTGATGGTAACTAGAGGTGAATTTTCTTGGAAAAGGACTTTGTCATCCAGATAAAATTTAAATACAATCCAATAGATTTTCAGCTATCATTACTGATACTAAGCATTTAATTCCAGATTAATGTTTGAATTTGGATTCCCTAGCTGATGCGGTGGGATTTGGCTTTCTATCCCTGGATTAATTGTTCAGGCTTCTGCATACTAGTCCATTGCTCTGCTGCTTGCAATGCATCTGCTATTTTTGGCCTATGTTTGTAAGAGTGACAGTATTCAAGGGGAGTAAAGACAAAAAATAATGGAAATATTGTTCAGATCATGTTGCATCTGTGGGAAGAGAAGCAGGATTAAATATTAATCTGACCTAATCAGTATTCCCAGCATTTTCTGTTTTATTTTAGATTTCCAACATCTGCAGTTTTGTTTTACTTTCATGCACCTCAAAGGCATTTCCTTGGTTGTAAAATGCTTCTAATTATGCTATGACCTTAAAAGATTATATAAAAGTGTAAAAATGTATTCTAAATTTCTGTCTTTGCTCTCTCAACCCTTATACTTACTCCAGCATTTAGTATCTTCCACATTTTTATTGTTGTATTGGCTGTATTACCAATGCTTGACTAATTTCTAAAATAAATTCCCATTAATTCACTACTTGTACTTTTCCATACCCATTTTAATTGTGCTTGTCTGAAGTCTGAAGTCTGAAGAAAAGTCCTGACACAAAATATTATCTATCCATGTTCTCCAGAGATACTGCCTGATCTGTTAAGTTACTCCAGGACTTTGTGTCCTTAATTGTGCTTGAACTGTCCACTCCCTTAAATGTTTAATTTTCATTGTTACTTTCGAAATATATAATTTGAGCATGTAACACCACGCTCTAACATTGTTAGTCTGCAAAAGTGTAATGAGATAGAGAGGATGTCCTCAGGATAAATAAAATGTATGGACAAAAAGGTTTCTCAGCACTTATTTGTTATTAATTTACCTACATGTGGATGTGAATAAGTTAACTAAGGCTGGCTTTTGGTAAATTCTGTAAAAAGTTTATGAGAGGACCTAATTACATTTTTCCTTGACAACAAATGCTCTGTCTCAGGTTTATGGTCAACAGTTGCCATGAGAATTCATAAATTCTGTGCTGTTTGCCTTTTGTCATTGTGACAGATACTGAATTGGGAGCAATGGCATGTTGAGAGATATGAGTTCTTTCAGCTTTTGAATTATGAAAATCAGAGCCAGAGCTTAATTAACTAATGTCAGAAAGTTCATCTGAGAAGCATGAACAATTCCGGTCAATTTGTCCACCAAAGGAACAAATGTTCACATTGCATAGAAAAGAACTGCAGATGCTGGTATATACCGAAGAGAGACACAAACTGCTGCAGTAACTCACCGGGTCAGGCAGCATCTCTGGAGAAAAAGGATCGGTGACGTTGCACCAAGCAGAATTGGCTTATGGGTTCAGCTGTAAATTTCATTCATTTAAAACTAATCTATTTCGGCAAATAACTCCAAGTGCGGATGCAGACACATTTGAGTTAAGGACATAGACCAGGAGAATCGGCTCAATTTACTGGCACGGACTTCCACATAGTAGTGACAGAGTCATTATATATATAATGACTCTATATTATATATATAATGACTCTAATAGCAATTCTGGAGCATCCACATGCACATTTGAATGCAAACATTAAAAAGCTGCAGTCAGTGATTCCTGCTTCATCCAAAGATTGCACTGTTTTACAATGTTTTCAGAGGCAATTCTCAGAAATCTGTACTTGGATGAGAAGTCAAGGTATGTATCTTGATCACAAGGACTGCAGCAGTTTAAATATGTGGCTCAGCACTACTGTCTAGAAGGTGATTAACAATGGGAAATTAATACTGGCCTTGAATGCTCGACTGCCTACATCTTCAATAACAACCAGTGAGGAATAAATTATAATAATTAGTGACAGGAATGTGATTAACTTGTTCCTTCTTCTTTGGCCACTCAGTAGGTCCCTTAGTGTTCGAGTATATTGTTGCTTATTCAGCCTCCATTTCGCCAAACAAACAAAGAATATTAAATTGCAATTATTGGACTTCTCCACATCCATGACAATATACCATAATTCTTGTTATTAATAGTAAGATTAAACGAGAACTTACCAGTTCAAAGTTTGATCGTCATTTTATGAGGAGTAACGTTGAGGGATTACGTGAAGAACCCGCCAGGACGCATGCGTGTCATTCTTCAAAGCAGCGGTGTGAAATCACAGATAACAGTAATGACTGAACATAGTAAGATTAGAGAAGAGGATACCAGTTGAACTTTATGATCAAGGGTGGGAGCGGAGGGCACGTAATCCCTCAACGTTACTCCTCATAAAATGACGATCAAACTTCGAACTGGTAAGTTCTCGTTTAATCTTACTATTTTACTTCGGAGCCACTTGAGTGACTACGTGAAGATTTCAAAGCTCTGTGATTTCATGCCGTGGAAACGAGTCCATGCATCACATCTGCCTTAATTGACTAAGGGAGGAATTGTTTTAACATATTTAAACATGAATCCGACATTGAAAACCCATGATAAATTTATTAACAACAAATTATAGCCCCTATTTCATGGGGTGAAATCATAATACAGAACTTAAAATTGTTTCTGCAAAAGTTCCAGGTTTAACCACTGGTTTATAGTAGAATAGTTTGAACGTTTTTTCCCTAGACCATCCTGCTGTCTCCAGGATTTGGTCCATCGGTACGTCCAATTCCATAACTGCCGATGTAGCTGCAGCCCTGGTGGAATGAGATTTGAATATGTTAGTATCCACCCCAGCTGTTGTTAAAACCTGTTTCAGCCATCTGGAAATAGTTTGAACCGACACCTTTTTGTGGGGTTGTTTGTGGCTGATTAGTAGTGCCATCTCATTGCCTCTGATATTTTTGGTGTTCTCTATGTATAACAATAAATGTCTTATTATACAGAGACAATTATCCATAGGGTAAGCCCTAAATTCTATTTTGAGGCCTGATCCCGGTCTGTTCTGTTTGACTAATTCGTGAATATGAAAAATTATATTTCTTGTTGAAGAAGTCATATAGTCCAGCCTTAACTTATGTAAAGACTGTACTCTTTGTACTGAGACCAAAGCCATCAGCATTATTGTTTTATGCATCAGTTTTTGCAGGGACAGAGCTGTTGCTGGAGACCAGTTCCTTAGCAACGTTAGGACAATACTCACATCCCATATATGAGAGTACCTGGTTCTTGGGGGATTGGTATTAAAAATTCCCCTCATAAGTTTGGTTACCAGGGGGTGAGTCCCAACAGAATGACGCTCTGATCCTCGCCACAGATATGCTGAAAGGGCACTTCTGGTGCAGTTAATGGCACTATAACTGAGCCCCTCAACATAATGGAGGCCAGCCAGGAATTCCAGAACAGACGTTATGTTCATCGTGCTGTAAGTGATGTTGTTTTTGAAACAATATATCTCCCATTTCCTGATGTATACCAGATATTGTTTTTTGGTGGACTGCCTGTGGGCCGCTGAGATAATGTTCAATGTTCGGTCCTTCGGTCCCATTTCCAGTAGAGGTTTCTTTAGACTCTACAAATTAATAAGTTTGTCATATTATGACATGGATGGCTATCCCCCATTACGGGATGAACCAACAAATCTGGTCGTTTCAGGACGGTGATACATGGTTCTAAGACCATGTCGAGAATCACAGGGAACCATGGTTGAGTAGGCCAATCGGGCACTACCAAAATACCAGACGCCGAGTCTTGTTGTATTTTGTGTAATACCCGACTGATGAGGCAGAAAGGAGGGAATGCATAGAAAAACAATTTCCCCCAATGCAGCGAAAAGGCATCTATCGCTGATGCCCCAGGGTCTGGTTCCCAAGAAACATAGTTTGGTAACTGGTGATTGAGTCTAGATGCAAATAGATCGATATCTGGTGTTCCGTACCGTGCTACAATATTAGCAAATACTTTTTGATCCAACATCCATTCGATGTTTTCATTGAATTTGCGTGACCTGGTGTCTGCCACTGAATTGAGGTTACCTGGTAGGTAAGTAGCTGATATCCAAATATTTTTCTGAATACACCATTGCTAAATTGTATTAGCCAGATTGTCACATGATGTCGATTTGATTCCACCCATATGGTTAATATATGCCACCACGGTGGTATTGTCAATCTGTAGTCTAACATGCTGGTGATGCATTCCAGAACAGTATGATTTTAAGCCATAGAATGCACCCAACATTTCCAGGTAGTTTATGCCAAGTGTCTGAAGGAATGATGCCTCCTGTGCATCCATCTACCTCCACAGCTAGAGATGGAGTTGGTAGCATCCCAACCAAGCGCACTGGCATCAGTTTGTAGCACCACTGAGGGGTTGCTGACAATGATAGGGCTGGAACAATGCTGAATGTTATCCCTCCACCATTTTAATTCCATAATTGCTTTGATTGGTAGCTTCATTGGTCTGTCGACATGACCAGCATTAATTTTGAGTGCTTGTATTTTTGCCCTTTGTAAATTTTGGTAATGTAAAGGTCCAAATTGAATTGGAAAAGCAGCCACTATTTTGCCAATTACCCTTGCTACCAATCTAATAGATGGTTCACTGATGTCAATGAGGTTGTTGCAGGCCTCAGTTAAGACTGTAGCCTTGTCCTTTGGTAAAGTCACCGACATGTGAACTGAGTCAATTGTGAACCCCAATTAATCCAATATGGTGGAAGGCGTTAGTTTAGATTTAACTTTTAAATAACGTCTGTGATCAGTCTGTATAGGCACTGAATAGTAAGCATCTTTTAGGTCGATGCTAGCCATGAAGTATCCTGTGGAAATCAATTGTTTGGCAGTAACAAAGGTTTCCATTTTGAAATGAATATACTGCACAAATGTATTCAATTTGGTCAAATCTATGATGATGCGACAACCACCATCTTTTTTGTTTTTGGTAAAGATATTAGACACAAATTCCAGAGAATCGTGTTGGTTTTTTTCAATAACCCCCTTAGCGTGGAGTCTCACCAGTTCAGCATGTGCTTCCAATTTTTCTTTTCGTGAAAGTACGAACGTTCGGTTCGGTACATGCTGAACTGGGGGGCTATTTTTGAGCACAAATTCAATGGTATATCCCTGGATACTGTTTAGGATATAAGTGTCTGTTGTTAATGCACTCCATGCCTCCCAAAAGAAGTGTAATCTCCCACCGATATGTGTATTATCCACACTTCCTATAATACCTCCAAGGTTACCAGTGTAAAGTTTACTTCTTAGGTACACAAAAAAGCTGGAGAAACTCAGCGGGTGCAGCAGCATCTATGGAGCGAAGGAAATAGGCAACGTTTTGGGCCGAAACCCTTCTTCAGACTTCTTCCTGTGTAGTCTTCGAGGAGGTTGAGGCGCCGGTGTCTGGGTTTGGGTTTGGGGTTTGCGCATTTTCCACAAAGGCCGGTCTGGGCCATGGCCAAAAAAAAAGACCGCTGTCCTGTATGTCCGGCCTTTGAGCTTTCACCAGCTTCTGATTGTCTTGCTCTGCTGGTGGGTGCGTAAGGGTGCTGTCTTTGAGTGTAGGAGGTCCTTCCTGTTGTCGCCTTTATAAGCCCCAGGGTTTTTGCCTCCTCATCGAGCTCCTTAACCTGTTTGGACAGGTTGCCCTCAAATAATAATATTGGTGGCTTTGTGTCTCCAGGTTTGCACAGGCCTGCAAACTTTGAATTTAAGGCAGGTCAGATGGCATTCTTTCTGATACTATTGATCTCATACTGCGTATTGCAGAAGAGTGCCAGTACATCCTGTTGTTCTTGCAACATTTCTTTCTCATCCACTGTGCGAGCGAATGCTGTGATCCCTGCTGTTAGTAATTTTAGTACTTTCTGGAGTTTTACATCCAGGCTTCTAACTCCTGCTCCGACGTGTTTCCAAATACAATTAGAAACATAGAAAATAGGTGCAGGAGTAGGCTATTCGGCCCTTCGAGCCTGCACCGCCATTCAATATGATCATGGCTGATCATCCAACTCAGTATCCTGTACCTGCCTTCTCTCCATACCCCCTGATCCCTTTAGCCACAAGGGCCACATCTAACTCCCTCTTAAATATAGCCAATGAACTGGCCTCAACTACCTTCTGTGGCAGAGAATTCCAGAGATTCACCACTCTCTGTGTGAAAAATGTTTTCCTCATCTCGGTCCTAAAAGATTTCCCCCTTATCCTTAAACTGTGACCCCTTGTTCTGGACTTCCCCAACATCAGAAACAATCTTCCTGCATCTAGCCTGTCCAACCCCTTAAGAATTTTGTAAGTTTCTATAAGAATTCTATAAGAATAGACCCCCAGTACACCACTCTGACGAGGGAGATGCACTGTGCAGCCCTACGTAAGGTGCTGCTGTGGGTGTTTTGTATAACCCATGGTGACTAGACTCCATCTCCCAGAGTCTGTCACGTTGGAGCATCTGCTCCATAAGCCGCTCCATTCGGCTCCAGTGCTCACGGTCGCTGGCCGCTCGCGGCATCTCCTCAAAGTCGGACTCATCATAGTCAACGGCTCTGTTAGTTTTCCGTTTTGCCTTCCCGCCTGGCCGGCGTTGTGGCGAAGTCGGGCACAGCTGATCCCACTACTGGTGATTCTAGTGCCATCAGCCGCTGCTGGCTGCCCGCAACTCCGCAGTCCTCCCCAGCCAGCTTTGTCGCAGCTCTAGTCGACTTTTTGTTTTTATCCATCGTTTTCCCACCTGTGAAACAGTACGGGAAATAACAACGACCGCAGAGTAACTCGCTTACCTGTCGGTCTCGGCTTTTAAACTTGCCGCTACGGGGGAACGTCGTTCCACCCCGCCTGTCGTTCCGCAATGCGTGTAGCGATATGACACGCATGCGTCCTGGCGGGTTCTTCACATAGTCACTCACGTGACTCTGAAGTATAATCTATTATTCTATATTTAGTTAACACTTTTTCATTTGTATATACTAACATGACCATTAACTCGCTTACTTTTTATCTGTTATTTGAATGAGATTTTCACTTCACACAACTACATATGATCTGTTCACTGGGCACAAGGAGCGTAGTTTAGTTTTGAGATACAGTGTGGAAGCAGGCCCTTCAACCCAGCAGGCCCTTCACGCCGATCAGCCAGCAATCACCCATGCACTAGTACCATGCTACACACTAGGGACAATTTACGGAATCCCATTAACCTACCTGGACGCCCTTGGAATGTGGGAGGAAACCGGAGCACCCGGAGAAAACCCACGCAGCGCAGTCACAGGGAGTACGTACTAACTCTGTGCATACAGTGTCCATAACCAGGATCGAATCCGGGTATCTGATGCTGTAAGGCAGCAACTCTACCGCTGCACCATTATGCTGCTGAAAGGAGAATTTTAAATCCTCTATTTCAAAGATGAAATAGATAGCCACTTCCTAGCAGAGTAGATCAGGCAAGGCCTGGTGGCATCTTGGGCTGCTGGAACTCGATTCCAACCCTCAATTCATCAAGGAATTTTTAATTTCTGAATGAAATTGTGAATGACCATTGGCATTGTCTTTGATTTCGCCTTCCATTGTGAAATTATTTTCCTATTCCTTCAAGAAATTGGTAACGCAATCTACAAAGTTAATCAGGCAGCTCAAATAGTTGTTGTGACTTTTGATGGCAGAGCACTGTGTGCAAATGAAACAATTTCATTGTTAATGTGTCATGGTGCATAGTAGGATCAAACTAAATGGATCTTAATACACATTTCTCTGGTAATCCCAATCATCCTTACGTCAACCTCAACAGTCATGACAACTCTTAAAGGCAAATGAGATAGCAATGGTCGTTCCAGAAAACTATTGTTTTCCAGAAAGAAAGGAACTAGGCTCAAGGGAAATCAAAATAAAATTTGCAAACTGGATATTTGAAGTAAAAACAGAACAGTGGCCCAGCTGGTAGAGCTGCTAGAGCCAGATTCACTCCTGTGTGGTTTGTGTGTTGTCCCTATGACCACGTGGGTTTCCTCCAGGTCCTCCGGTTTCCTCCCACATCCCAAAATGTGCAGATCAGTAAAATTGCCCTTCGTGTGCAGGAAGTGAATAAGAAAGTGGGATAACATAGAACTAGTGTGCACGGGTGATTAGTTCTCAGCATGGGCTCGATGGGCCTAATGGCCTGCTTCCATGCTGTATCTTTCCAAAAATAATGTCAGCAGAATCGGTGGAAAGAGAAACAGTTAATGTTTCTAGTCAAAGAATCTTCATCAGGACATATTGTAATTACTTCCAGCACCAGATCTTATGGGCCATTAGATGGTCTGAAATAAAAAGTACACACACTTAGTCAAATTAAAATCATTGGTACATTTACTATTTATTTTAATTGATATGGAATTATTGGCCAGGACTGCATGTTTACTGCTACACATTTCTCGCAAATGCTGGGGACGACATTAGAGAATATTTTGTTCCAATATTGCCGTTATAGGTTGCAAAATACCTTTGAGAGCGCAGGAGGAATCCATGGGGCATTGTTGAATGAACTGCTGCTATAATGGCACAATGGGCTAAGTGTTCGGCTGGCAACCGGAAGGTAGCCGGTTCGAATCCCGCTTGGAGTGCATACTGTCGTTGTGTCCTTGGGCAAGACACTTCACCCACCTTTGCCTGTGTGTGAATGTGTGTGAGTGATTGGTGGTGGTCGGAGGGGCCGTAGGCGCAGATTGGCAGCCGCGCTTCCGTCAGTCTGCCCCAGGGCAGCTGTGGCTACAGAAGTAGCTTACCACCACCGAGTGTGACTGAGGAGTGAATGAATAATGCGATGTAAAGCGCCTTGAGTATTAGAAAGGCGCTATATAAATCCCATCCATTATTATTATTATTATTAAAGGATAATAATTTCCTTGTCTATTAACATTGATAATTGGTAAGTATGGCCATTACACATCAGACTCTGGCAAAGTTCACAGTTTCCATTTTATCTTCTTTAACACACATTATTTCAATAGCATTAAAGAATTACAGGAACTGTGTCACTCTGTGGCAATATTCAGTAATTTGGAATAAGGATAAGGGACTAAAAGGAAATAACCAAAAACAACTCCCATTACATGGGCTTTTGTATTCATGTTTGAATTCTACAGCAGTAAGAAAATCTCTGATGATCCACTTCTTTTCAACAGTAAAGCAGAGAGGTAATTTGATTGGATTCAAAATACAGGACGAACTCAGCAGGTCAGGCAGCATTTCTGGAGAACATGGATAAGTGATGTTTCAGGTCGAGACCATTCTTTCATCTGAGGAGGGGTTCCTACACAAAACAACACCTATCAATGTTCTCCAGAGATGTTCCTATCCCCTTGAGTTACACCAGCACTTTATGTCCTTTCGTGTAAACCAACATTTCATTGTTCCTACAGGTAAATCAATTGGTGAAATTACTGGTGTATAATTAAGTTTTGTTCTCATCTCACATAGATACTTTAACATGAAAGAGTAATTCAGTAGTTTTTAACCCAGGGCACTGGTTAAACAATTTTCACTATGAATGTGGAAAAAGCAGCCAGTAAAAACCTAGTACAAATTGCTGAGGTTTATACTGAGGTTCAGACCTACCTGAAATTCTCAACAATATTTCACATTAGTAATTCAGTGACAGTGTCAATGAGACAGTGGTCCAATTTTCACAGCTGAATCGTATGCCACATGTTTTAACCAAACGTGCATTCCTTCAGGATTAACTGCAGTATTTCTCCAGGGAGCGTATTCATAAAACCTTTATGGTTTTCAAAATATAAAATTATTCTTTACTGTTTTTAAAGTGTTCTTGACTTAGGAATATAGTTATGACTAGCATCATGTTGCCTATATTGTTTACTTAGCTAGGCAATAATGTTGTTAAAGAATTCATACATTTGTAGCGTATATCCAAAATAATGATACTGGGAGGGTTTCTGACACATTTACTGTGTGTAAAAAATCCAGTGCAGACGCAATGTATTTTATGATTGATTTATGCTCTTGAATGAAAGCATAGAATTATCCTTCTGCCAGGAACCGACATACAGTATCTGGCTCTTGTTACTGACATGGAATAATATCTCTTCTATGAATGCCCAATAATTTTTTTATCTTTCCTGTGGTACCGTATTTTCTCATCCTTCCTCGAACATAAAAATTAGTCTGTTGAAAAGCGAGGGTCATCATCTGTATTATAGCATAGTTGGCTGTTCCGTTGTGTGTAGGAAGGATCTAAATATTCTGGTTTACACTGAAAATAGACACAAAATGCTGGAGGAACACAGCACAGGGTGAGGCAGCATCTTGGAAGAAAAGGAGTAGGTGACGTTTCGGGTTGAGACCCTTCTTCAGACTGGAGTCTGGCAGTCTGAAGAAGGGTCTCTACCCAAAATGTCCCCTTTTCAATTTCTCCAGAGATGCTGCCTGACCCGCTGAGTTATTCCAGCATTTTGTGTCTATCTTGGCTGTTCCATGGTTGCTTATCACCTTGCAATTTTTACCCCATCCATACCTTGCTAAATGGGCAATATCTGGGAACCATTATCTGAAAAATGATACAGGTCATTTTTAAGTTGCACAATCTCCCTCTTGATTTACCTGTCTACGTGTGAATTTTTCAGTGTATAAAGGGACATGCAAGAGATGTAAAGGACATATTGGCAAACATAACTCCACCCATTGCAGGTCAAATCCAAAACAGTATCCTGACAGAAAATCCTGTTGGTAGAAACCAGCTGAATGCATGTATGTTGCAGCCACTGTGCATTGCATTGCATTCTTCTTTCCATAATTTGTCTTCATTGAAGACAATGCAACAAAATGCATGACATCCAAGGATGCATTTCTGTCCCAATTGTTGCATGCCTCTTCTTCCTCTCATACTAACTTGCTTTCCTTCATTCTTCCTATCCTTTTTACTATTCCACTCTCTTTCCATTGTTTCTTTCACTATGCACTAGTGATAAGAAGATATATCCGAGCCTGAATCACACTACATTATAATGTTTTATATAAATATGTATATATATATAAAAAATTGAATAGCATATATTTATCAATTATATATATATTTATTTATTTATATAATTGTATATTAATTATTAATATACATTAAATATGAATATATATTATATATAGAAATATTTATATTTATTTTAGAAAACTTTTATTGTTTGTCATATCACTGAACTTTTCTACAGCATCACTGATCTTTATCATAATTTGTTCTCTCTTTATTTCTTAAGGTTTGTAGCTGTAATGACTGATCTTTTCCGCTCCCTACTCCCAACCTTTTTCGTTATATTCACCATTCACTTCCAGTGGGTCTTAATCCGCAGGCCTTTCAGCAGATGACCAGTACAGATACAAGTACATTACTGCCACTGTTTTGGCATCAGAATAACTGCAGCTGCAGCTATTACAGGTTACCCGGTACTATAGCACATAGATTTTAAACATTACTCTTTCCTTTAGCTATGCTAGAAATGGAAGAGGGCTGCCAAAGTCAACAATCAAAAATTATTTTCCTTTACCTACACTGAGGTAAGCCTTCAAGCCAATCCTTACTTAATATACAAGCTATTTGAAATTGTAGCTTGCAAAGTGATACCCAGGACTTTGGAGAAGAACATTTCAGTGGTGAGATTTTGGGGGCTTTACGAAAATCAAATAGAAGAATAGAACGACATTTTTCATAAAAACTCCTACAACTATCACATTTTGTCATACATTGGTACATGAGGGTGCACTCAATTGCTGTGGTAACCTGATTTCCAAATGAAGGTAAAAACTGGGGGATATGAAAATTCCTCAGATATGGAATGAAAGTATAACAAAAGCTGAAGAATTTGCAATGTGCCCACCAGCCTCTGAAAGGGTATGAATGGGGTGATCGGAGGCACAAGGAACTGCAGATGCTTAAATATTAAGCAAAACAGAGTGCTGGAGTAACTCAGTAAGCTAGGCATTCCATCTGGGGAGGGAATAGATAGGCAACGCTTTGGGCTGACACCCTTCTTTAATTTTGACAATCAACTATCGAAATATCGACTATCAATTCCCTACACAGTTGCTGCCTGATCCATTGAGTCACTCCATCACTTTGTCTTTTGCTCAGGATATTTTGAGGATATGTTGGGGATATTGCTCATGTTGATCTCTGGTGAACCTTTTCACAAGGAGAATAACTTTGTGGGATTGTTCAAAACATGGACAGAAGGGAAGGGAAGGGCAGCATAGTAGCGCAGTGGTAGAGTTGATGCCTTGCAACGCCAAAGACCTGGGTTTGATCCTGACTATGGGTACTGTCGGTACGGAGTTTGTATATTCTCCCTATAACTGCATTGGCTTTGTTCAGGCGCTTCAGTTTACTGACACATTCAAAGGTGTACATGTTTGTAGGTTAATTGGCTTCAGTTAAGACAATTTGTAAATTGTCGCTATTGTGTGGATGGTACTAGTGTATGGGGTGATTGCTGGTGACCCTTAGGAGATGAACTAAAGGGCCAATTTCAATGCTGTACCTCTGAGATCTAAAGTTTAAAGAAGGGAAGGGAAGGGAATGGAAGGGAAGGGAAGGGAAGGGAAGGGCAGAATAGATTCAGGATGCAACTACACTACTTTGATAAACAAAAACGGATTAATTACTTAAATAGAAGAAAATTAGGAATCCAGCAGATGATGATCCCAGTGAAAAATTGATTCTGCTGGGTGAGTTTGCTATGATCTGTAGTTATTTTCAGGTGAGGACATCTGAGGCTCGGTTGGGCATTGTGGTGGTTTATAATCTTCATTCATCTGAATGGGAATTGCCGCCACAGCAGATATTTAGACTTTAGAGTTATCGCATGGAAACAGGCCCTTCAGGCCACTGAGTACATGCTTGCAATGATCACCCTGTACACTAGAACTATCCTACACACTATGGACAATTTATAATTTTACAGGTCAATTAACCTACAAACCTGCATGACTCTATGACTCAAAGGTAGACACAAAGTGCTGGAGTAAGTCAAGTCAAGTTTATTCATCACATACACATACGAGATGTGCAGTGAAATGAAATGTGGCAATGTTCGCGGACTTTGTGCAAAAAGACAATCAAACAAACAACCAAACAAACTACAAACAGAATGTAACAAAATCACATATTATTTTCCATATTAAATATTGTGGGCGGAAGGAAAAAGGGATAAAACAGCAATTTTTATAAAAGCAGTAGAGTGGTTCAGTAAAGTTAGTCCCTGGTGAGTTTGGAGTTTACAGTCCGAATGGCCTCTGGGAAGAAACTCCTTCTCAACATCTCCGTTCTCACAGCATGGCAACAGAGGCGTTTGCCTGACTGTAGCAGCTGGAACAGTCCGTTGCAGGGGTGGAAGGGGTCTCCCATGATTTTATTGACTCTAGAGTTGCACCTCCTGATGTAACTCAACAGGTAAGGCAGCATCTCTGGAGAGAAGGAATGGGTGACGTTTTGGGTCGAGACCCTTCTTCAGTCTTCAGATATTGTTTAGTGTTTAGCCTTTAATGTTTAGTTTAGTTTAGAGATACAGCGTGGAAACAGGCTCTGTGATCCACGCCAACCAGTGTTCCCCCACAAACTAATTCCATTTTACACACTAAGGACGATTTACAGAAGCCAATTAACCTACGCACCTGCACGCCTTTGGAGTATGGGAGGAAACCGGAGCAGCCAGAGAAAACCCATGCAGGTCATGGGGAGAAAGTACAGACTCTGTACAGACAGCACCCGTAGTCAGGATCGATCCTGTGTATCTGGCACTGTAAGGCAGCAACTCTACCGCTGCACCACTGGGCTGCCCCATATTTCTCTCCATAAATTTTGGGATCAAAAATTGCGTGCATTACCAAGGCTTGGTCTCACCAAAGTGTTGCATCATTGTGGCAAGGTTTCCCCAATTCTGTGTTTATATCCCCGTTGCAAAGGCCAACATTGCATTAGTCTTCCTAATTACCTCTGAGGAAATACATTGTGTTGGATGCGTATCTCATCCAGATCCATCAGTACAATAAAGTCCAACTTCATTGAAACACAATCTGCTCTTTTACTCTTGCTACTAAAGAGCTAAACTTAGATTTCACCACATTATACTTAATCTACTATAATTTTGCCCATTCGCTTGATCTACTCATATGCAGTTGCAGACTTTGCGTCCTCTTTACAACTTGTGGTTTTTGATTATACAATTTCAAATTAAAGTTTGCATGCAGAAGAGATTAGTTTAACTTGGCATTATGTTCAGTATGGGCACTGTTGGCCGAAGGACCTGTACCTGTGCTGTTCTCAGATCTTACTCAAAATGTTCTTCCAATTTTTAAAATAAATTCTGCAGCTCATTTGGAATTGTAAGTCAGTGCATATATGATACAAATTTTACATTGGATAGCATTTTGATATTTGTAAGGGATCTCAACAGAATTGAACTCATTTAACCTAAACCTCACTCTACCATTAGCTCATCTTGGGATTATTTTTCTTCAGCTCTGATATATTTGGAAGGTAATGCTACTTTATTTGACTTACCATAGGCACCAAGATGTCTCAACATTAAACAGAGTTTTGTACAAATACACCAAATGAAACCCCACTAAATAAAACACTTCCTTTGGTTTGCAAAAGATGTGACTCCAAATCGTAAAACCCTGTGCCAGCCAGTTCTTTTCGAATTCATGGTTTTTCCTACTGCAGGAATCAGGAGATGTGTGTTTAAGGAATGTGGAAAAGAATCACTTCCTGACCACTGTTCCTTCCTCCAGCAGACAAGTTAGCTAGGATGGTGCACAATGGATGGATGGTTCTCTCACCATCAGCTGTATTTTACTGGAGTTTACTGGTGGGTGTTCACTATATTCGTTGTTTTTTATAACACCACGGGATCTAGTTGCTCAGGCGGGTCTCAGAGGGGAAGCCGCAGAGCCCGGCCCCTGATCGTCCCCCAGAGACCAGAGTACCGAAGAGGAGGGAGCCGGCCACGATAGTCGTGAAGAATAAGGAAAGTGAACTGGGGTCTTACCCAGGCACTGTGAGAGGAGCTACTGGGGCCTAAAAGTGACCAGACAAGAAGAGGAACGTCTGTATACTGAACGATCCAGGGGCTCTCCTGAATCGGGCACCATTCCATAAGACCTAGCACATGTGGCATTTTGAAATGGCACGTAATCTGCCAACTCAAAAATAATTTCACTGTTTTGTACGTGTGACAAATAAAGCACCATCGATTGAACAATAAATCTACAATAAATCTTAGACTGCCGGATTATCATTACTATAAATTGACAGCATTTTGAAAATCCCTGGTTCCTCGATAGGATTTGAAAAAAAGCTGAAAAATATCAAATGGCAATGGCCTCTGTTAATTTGGAGGCAAAGTGGAGCAGCTCACAGAGCTACTGCTTCACAGTGCCAGAGATGCAGGTTCGATCCTGACCTCAGGTGCTGTTTGCGTGGATTTGCACATTCATCCTGTGACCGCATGGGTTTCCTTCAAGGTGTTAAGGTTTCTTCCGACATCCCAAAGATGTGTAAGATTGTAGGTTAATTGACCTCTGCAAAATTGCCCCTGTTGTTTAGGGAGTGAATGAGAAAGTAGGATAACACAGAACTAGTGTGAATGGGTGATCGACAGTCGGAATGGGATCAGTGGGCTGAAGTGTCTATTACCATCCTGTATCTCAAAAAAAAAGTCCACCTTTCCTACTATAAAGTTCAAGGATCAAATGGACTTGAAAATCAAAAATATATATCCAATTCTTGAAATCTAAAATAAAACATCAAACCAACACTAAAGTTTGGTATCGATTCTGATAAAAATGCGGCCAATAGGGATTAAGAGAAAATACTCCATAATAAAAGAATATGGTCTATTTACATTAGATTTCAGAGATACACTGAGAAATAGGCCTTTTGGCCCACCAAGTCCATGCCGACCAGCGAGCATCCTGTGCAATAGCACTATCCTGCACACTTGAGACAATTTTCCAATTTTACCGAAGCCAATTAACTGACAAACCTGTACGTCTTTGGAATGTGGGAGGAAACTGCAACACCCAGAGAAAACCCACATGGCCACAGTACAAACTGTGTACAAATAGCACTAGTAGTCAGGATGAACCTGGGTCTCTAGCACAGGCAGCAACGCTACCACTGTGTTACTGTGCCGACCCAAACATTTTTAACTGCTTTATCAACAAATTTCCTTCCATTGTAAGAGTTGAAGTGGGAATGTTCACTGACGATTACGTATGTCACGACATAGGTGAGTCAAGAGTTTTCAATTGTCATATGCGTTGGGAATGGAACAATGAAACCGGGTGGCGCCGTCTGCGATGGCAGCCTCGCCAACGGTCTGTCTGTCTTTTTGTCTTTTTTGTTATTTTTAGTGTGTTTTAAAAAGTATGTGTTAATGTTCTCTGGTTTGTTTTATGTGGGGGGTGTGGGGGGGGGGGGTGGTCGGGGGAAACTTTTTTTTCAATGTCTTGTTTTGATTGTTTTCCGGATCGTATCTCCGGTCGCTCTGCAGCCAAACATCATGAAGGTGCCGGCCTTGCTCGGGACTGACTTTGAGCCCCACCGCGGGGCCTTGGACTTACCACCGGAGCCTGTGATCCCTTGACGGGGATCGACGCTCCAACTGCGGCCCGTGGATTTCACCATCGAGGAGCTCGCAGTCTCGGGTAGAGACTGATGTCGTGAAGTTCCAAAGTCACAAGAGGTTCAACCAGCCCTGAACTGGCATCCGATCGTCCGGCGCAGGGGAGATGAGATCCCGCCGATGCGGGAGCTTGATCGCCCCGATGCGGAGGGAGCGACCGCCCACTATGTGAGCCAAGATGGTCCCGTCAACGGAAGGCTCAAGGCCCCCGACCAAAGAAAGGAAGAGATTTAACTTATATTCATCACATCCATCACAGTGATGAATGTGGAGGAGTCACTGTGGTGGATGTTTATGTTAAAATGTATTTTGTGTGTTTTGTTGCTTTTTATTGGTATGACTGTATGGCAAATTAAATTCCTCGTATGTTGCAAAACATACTTGGCTAATAAAGTATGATTATGATGATTATGATGATTATGATGAAATTCTTACCTGCTACCGCATTACAAGCACATAAACACAACAATATTATATCTTATCATATCATATACTTATTAAAACTATGCCAGAAAGTCTTGAATACTTTCCACTTGCCTGGATGACGACAGGTCCAAAAAACTAATGAGGCTCAACACCACCCTGGACAAGGCAGCCCGTATGATTGGCATCCATCCACCACCTGAACATTCATTCCCATAAAACTGATGCATCACAGCTGCAGTCTGTATTATCTAAAGAATGCACTGCACTTACTCAGTTAGATTACTTTGACAGCTTATCCCAAACTTCTGACCTTTACCACCAAGTCAAATAGGGGCAGCTGGCACTTGCAAACACAAAACCTTCCAAGTTGCACACTATCCTATTTTAGAAATATATTTTCTTCATCATAGCTGGCTCTATAACCTGGAACCTCTACCAAACAGTACTTTTATAATAACATTAGTAGAAGGAGTGTACTCATTGAAGATTGGAAATCACTACTACATCCTCAAGGGCAATTGGTGATGGACAACAAATTCTGCCTTTGCCAGCAATGCTAACACCCTGAAAAATGAATACATTAAAAAATATTGCTTGTTCTCCAGAGAGGCACAGTGGCATGGGTGACACACACACGGGCACGGTGGTAGAGTTACTGCCTCACAGCGCCAGAGACCCAGGATTGATCCTAACTATGGGTGCTGTCCGTATGGAGTTTGTACATTCTCCCTGTGACCGCGTGTGTTTTCTCTGGGGCTTTGGTTTCCTCACACACTTCAGACATACAGGTTTGGAGGTTAATTGGCTTTGGTAAAATTGTAAATCTTTCCTGGTGTATAGGATAGAGCTAGTGTACTGGTCAGCGCGGACTCGGTGGGCCGAAGGGCCTGTTTTGGTGCTGTATCTCTAGTCTAAAATTTAAAGCTGAGTTGGGGGTTCAACCATCCAATTCTTTGGAAATCGTGATGTTCAACACATCAGAGATTAAAGTGTCCTTTGTTCAGCAGTAGCCTGCAGATAAATGAAAAATGTGATTCAGATGAGAAGTAGCTAGGCATTACAGAATGCCAAAATGAATAATAGTCAGCATAAAAACTATCTTATCTAAATTAGCTCCTTCGTTCATCTGCCTGAATAATTGGCATTTTAAAATTAGCTGCTATGAGGACATGTTTGAAATTTAAATCTAACTTTTACTGTCTCTGAGAAAGTAACATGGAGAAGATTTATCAACGTTCTGCATGGGAATATTTTGCCTGATTTAACCACATATAATTCTGTTCCAAACTACAGAATTATTCCTAATCCAGCAACAGTGCATTCATGCAAGGAGAATTGAACTTGGCATCATTATCCAGATCACAACAGGAGGGTTGCTCCTCTTAAGGCAGGTTTCAGGCTGTTGACAGAGGGATGGCAACACTTTTGGCACTGCAGCTGATCTGCAATATACTTCACTTAGCAGTGCTTATAATCTGTCTCTGTGTATATTAGAGAAATAGAGTCCAATTCTCCTGCATTAATTCATTGCTTAATGAATAAAAGGTCACATATAATTCATCCATGTTTGAAGTAACAAATAAAGCTCTTGGTATTCTTCTAAACTTTTAAGATTGTTCAAGGATTGATCTTATCGAGGTATACAAAATCATGAGAGAAATAGATCGGGGAGATGGAGAGTCTCTTGCCCAAAGTAGAGGAATCAAGAACCAGAGGGCATTAGTTTAAGGTGAGGGGGGGGGAGAATTTAATAGGAACCTGAGGGGTAACTTTTTCACACAGAGCATGGTGTGCATATGGAATGAGCTGCTGGAGGAGGTAGTTGAAGCAGGTACTATCGCAACTTTTAAGAAACTTTTGGACAGGTGCATGGATAGATTTGGAAGGATATGGGCAAGTGCAGCCAGGTTGGACTAGTGTCGATGGAACATGTTGGTCAGTAATGGGAAAGTTGGGACTAAGGGCCTGTTCCCACACTGTATGACTTTATGACTATAAGAATACACATTTACATCCACCATTACATCCATCTACATGCAATCCTGCGACAAAACAGATAGTGCAGAGACAAATTACAAAATTCTAACAAATGATTCTTTAATATTCAGTTTAGTTTAGAAATTCAGCATGGAAACAGGCCCTTTGGTCGCCACAGGGAGAACGTACAAACTCAATACGGACAGCACCCATAGTCAGGATCAAAGCCAGGTCTCCAGCACTGTAAGACAGCAACTCTGCTGGTGCACCACCATGCAGCCACACTGTGTTGATGTCACACCAAAGCAAGTGTTGGGGTAAGTACTTCAAATGTTGATTGTAAGTTCATTCTAACAACAAATACAATATTAATTGCCTGAACCTTATTTTGTTTTAGTCTGAACAACTAAAAAATATAAAAGATACTGGTACTACAATGAGGAACTGCAGCTGCTAGTTTACAAAAAAAAGTCATAGTGCTGGAGTAAGCATCTCTGACAAACATGGAAAGGTGATGTTTTGACCCAGGATCCTTCTTGAGAGAGAGAGGGAGAGATAGAGAGAGAGATAGAGAGAGAGAGAGACAGAGAGACAGAGACAGAGAGAGAGAGAGAGAGAGAGACAGAGAGACAGAGAGACAGAGAGACAGAGAGACAGAGAGACAGAGAGAGAGACAGAGAGAGAGACAGAGAGAGAGACAAAGAGAGAGACAAAGAGAGTTAGTTGATTCTGCACCGAGGCCAGGTGAATTTTATCTCGAAGGATCTTGAAAAATCAATTGTTTTTCTTTTTTTCATTTTACAACCATTAGAATGAGGGATATTAACAAGCTCTTGAATCTTGAAGTGTAACCAACGTCTGAAGGAAATATTGTGTGGTGGCAAGAATGATGTTTTACTTCATTTCAGATTAGTGGTTCCATCTCTCATTTCTGAGTCCAAATTCTTTTTTCTCAGACTCATATTCATGTTCCTTGCAAACACTGCAACAGAACCTGCCACCATAGCTACAGTTTGGAAATGCATTCCAAGCCCTAAACAAGGTAGTTAAGAACATTTACCTTCATACCACTTTTTACCAATATATTTTTTATATACATGTTTCTGTCGATCAGGGAACAGTTTATCTCCATCTCTATATCTATTCTCTCTGAGCACTCCGTGATTTTAAAAACCTCTCACCGATTTTCTCTTAGTCTCCTCCACTCCAGCTTCTCCATTCATATAGCTATTCTCCATCTACTGGAATTATTAAATTAATCTCTCTGTACCCCATCTAAAACCCTTCCATCTTTCCTCAAATGTGGTGCCAGAATTGGCCCAATATTCCAGTTATAGCTGAGCCAATGTTCTAAGAAGGTTTATCATGGCTTCTTTGGTTTTGTATCATATGCCTCTATTTATAAAACTCAGAATCAGACTTGTTTTTTATTAATCATTTTCACAACGTGTTAAGCCACAAAAGGAATCATACTGTATGTATAGAGTCCTGAATTGTTAACCCTGTCTTTTCACAGATGCTCCATGATCAACACAGTGTTTTAGCATTTCCTATCTTTATTTATTTTGTACCTCTAAATCTCTCCCTTTGTTGTTTCTATAGAAATGTAACATAGACCAAGATATTGACAGAATCCTTATAGATACAGTTATTATAATACAGCGATACTACTTGCAGAACTTGTAGGAGAACGTGAATATGTTACGTATTTTCAGTTACTGAGCTATAAAATGGATAGCAGTTACAGAAATGAATGACGTTGACAAGATAAGTGTCTCAAAGGGTATCTAATAAAAATTGGATGGTGATTTGGCTTATTTGTGTAAAATATTTCCAATGTGTAAGTAGGTTTAAAGAACACAAATTTGGCAAAATAAAATTGTGTAAATTGGCATGCCCACTAAAATCAGTCAATTATGATCAATAACCTTTCCAGTTTGTATCAAAGTTAGTGCCCGATGAAATATCATGCAGTCTTCCTGCTGACTGAAGATAACACAACAAGCTTTTCACTGTACCTCAGTACACATGACAATAATAACAATAATAACAATAATAACAATAATAACAATAATAATAATAATAATAATAATAATAATAATAATAATAATAATAATAATAATAATAATAATAATAATAATAATAATAACAACAACAACAACAAACTAAACTGTCAGCTTTCATTCTTTGTTCACTTTTCAGATGCTGACTGTGCTGTCATTTATTTTCAGCATTCACTTTTATTTCAGATTTCCAGAACTGCTATGCTTTGTATTTTCCAGTTCTAGGATGTTCCTCCCGCTCTCCTTTGTCCTCTCCACTGCAGGGATATGGATCCTAAACAGGCCGATGAAATGAGTTTATCTTGGTATCATCTTCAGCATGGAGATTGTGGGCTGAAGGGCCTTTTCCTGTGCTGTACTGTTCTATGTCCTATGTTCTCATTCATTTCCTGCTAGTTATATATCCTCTAAATAGGAAAGCTCAGATTATCTAGCCTTCACTACCCTCTCTCACACAGCATCACCTTTACTTGTGCCATTCTATATTCCTTGGTCTTCATCCAGTAGTGAAGTGCCACCAGGTGGCGCCGGCAATGGCTGCCTCACCAGCAGTCTGTCTTGTCCTATTCCTTCTGTGTTGTTTGTTAGTTTGTGTTAAATGTATGTTTTAGTGTTCTTTAGATTATTTTATGTGGGGGGTGGGATTGGGGGAAACTTTTTTTTAATCTCTTACCTTAACGGTGATGCAATTTTTTTCTGTAACGTATCTCCGTCCACACTGCAGCCTAACATCGTGGAGCTGGCGGTCTCTGCTGGGGACCGACTTCGGGAGCTCCAACAGCGGGAGCCTCAGAACTTAACATCGTGGAGCTGGCGGTCCCTGTCGGGGATCGATCTTGGAGCTCCAACTGCGAGAGCCTGCGGACTTTAACATCGTGGAGCTCGCGGTTCCTGGTTTGGGACCGAATTCGGGAGCTCCAACTGCAGGAGCATCAATCGCCCCAATCGCGGGAGCTTTGATCGCCGACTTGCAGGAGCTTTGATCGCCGTGACTGCGGATGGTTTGACTGCCCCGACTGTGGGAGAATAAAGAGGGAAGAAAATTAGACTCTATTCCCTTCCATCACAGTGAGGAATATGGGGAATCTGCTGTGGTGGTTGTTTATGTTAACTTTTATGTAATTGTGTGTCTTGTTGCTTTTTCTAGTATGGCTGTATAGTAATCGAGTTTCACTGCACCTTAATTGGTACACGTGACTATAAAAGACCTTTGAAACCTTCATCCTATCACATACATTCCCTAACGATCCCTCCCTCCCCCTTCTTTGTCACCTAAAATAAGTTTAATTTATAATGACCGGGCACTAACTGTTTCTCTCTCCAAAGATGCCAGCTGACATTTTAAGCATCCCCAGCATTTTCAATGAAACAATTTCAAACATTCACTAAGACTGCAATGAATTAAAAGCTGTACTTTATAATTTAATGCGCTGCCCTTATTTTCCATATCATGGAAGCTTGCCATTTAATCCTTCTGGGCTTAGTAAATATAAAGTTCTTCTGGGCTTAGTAAATATAAAGTTCTTCAAATTTCTGAATCCAGTCAATTTACTCTGTGATTCAGTATAACTGTGATCGTCCGTGCCAAGAAAGACAAATGTAAAGCAGATGTAGGGGAAACTAACTGAAAACATTTTCACTCTTCAGGTACCATTTATTTTGGAACCATAAGCTTCAAGCATGAAATACTGCAATAAAGCCAGGGGAAAATGCAGCCACTTTCTCCACTTTCATTCATTAAAAAACGATGAAAAAAAATACTACTAGCAGAACTTGTAGAAAAAAGAAAATGTCCAAGTACTGAATGACAGAACAGATAGCAGAGTGCAGAAACAAATGATGTTGAAATGATAAGTGTTTCAACAGCTATATTTTTTGAAAGAGTTGGAGGGTGATTTTAAACCGCGTTAGGCCAACGTGAAACATCTGTTGGCTGGGTGATTTTCTGATCAACTCAAGTTCAAGAATAAAATGGGTGTGATAAGTAACACAGACCCTTTTTGCAGAACTAAGAGTGCTAGAAAATTGCCATCCATCATGTCGCACAATAAATGGAAGCCACATGCACCGTAGCAGGAGTGATGAACTATCCTTATTAATCTTTCTTCCACCTTCGCTCCAAAGAGAGGTTTTGGAACCCACCATTCATCAAGACCTTGAGGAATAATTATTTTAATTGGAAAAAAAAGGCAACTGAGGATTTATTCCACTGTGTGACAACAATGAACAATTCCTTGACTTTGTTTTTTTTGGAACATATTGCATATTCCATGCCCATTTAGTGGTGCCCTTCAAAGACCACAGTCATGATAGGAATTTTGACGTATCATTTAGTCATCTCATTCACATTTCATCATTTTTAACTTTCCTCTGATTTATATGTTAACTTGTAATTGTAGAGACAGTAATTTAGTCAACTTAAGAAGGAATGTGAACAGCTGCTGTCAAAATACCATTAACATAGACCCTGTTCACAAGTGTAGATTTTAATTAAAATGGGCTCCCCTAAATCTCCCACTGGACCAGCTTGTCCATGAGCCAAGTAGATTAAGGAGACTCTCTTCAGAGTTAGATTTGCACTGATTTCAATTTGATTGTACTGTTCCTGGGTTCCTGCTTCTGCTTGTTATCAAAGAGCCGCTGCTTGAAGTGTGTTACTTGTGTTCCTGTCTCGTGAGTGCACATGTGACAATCTCTTCTGGTATCTGTTTCTGTCAAATTGTCTTCACATGGTCACAGTGTAGTTTCACCATGGATAATGGTCCACGTGGACCACTAAAACACAAGCAATCTTATTCATATGTGTCCAGTCAAGGGTTGATGGTCTCAGAAGAGAAAGAACAAAAAATGATGCATAAACGTATTCTTATAATAAGCGAGTTTGGTATTCCGAAAAACACAAGGAATCATGGGATTTGTCAAAGGTCACTCGCGATAAACATTCTCGGCAACCGTGCTGCTGCCGTATACAGACCTAAATTTCATCCATAATCAGGATCGAACCCGGGTCTCCAGCACTGCAAGCGCTGTTAAATTGCTACGGAACCGTCCCTGTCCCCACATGTGTGTCCCATCCCTGTCCGGGGGTGGCCTGAGATGTCTGGGGTGACCCTGGACTGAAGGGACACCGGCCCGGAGCAGTGACGGCCAGGCTTACAGCCAGCGCGGAGAAGAAACGCTAACTCCAGCACAACTCTACCTGTCCCACCAGGTTAATCGACAGCCCTGGACTGACGGGACATCGGCCCTGAGCAATGGAGTTAGCGCTTCTTCTCCACGCTGGCTGTAAGCCTGGTCTGCCTCTGCTCCAGGCCGGTGTCCCGTCAGTCCAGGATTACCCTGGACATCTCTGGCCGCCCCCAGACAAGGATGGGACACTCAGGAGGGGACAGGGACAGTCCAGTAGCAATTCAACAGAGCTTGCAGCGCCGGAGACCTGCGTTCGATCCTGACTATGGATGAAACGCAGGTCTATGTACATGCAGCAGCACAGTTGCCAAGAATGTTTATCGCGAGTGACCTATGACCGGGGTATGCGCAGTCGGAATACCGAACTCGCTTATTGTAACAAATGCAGAGTATTGAATAATATCAATGAACCAAAAACTTAATTCCTGAAATTACACATTTTTAAAAAAAGATACAAGAAAATAATTTGGTTACTAGAATGATCCGAATCGCAAAACAGGAAACTGCAGACGCTGGTTTACAAAAAAAAATGTCACAAGTGCTGGAGTAACTCAGCGAGTCAAGGAGCATCCCTGGAGAATATGGACAGGTGATGTTTCAGGTTAGGACCCTTCTTCAGATTGATTGTGGGGGGAGGGAGAAGAAAACTAGAGTGAAGAAGGGGCACGACAAAGCATGGCAGACAATAGGCGACTAGGCACAAAAAACTGGAGTAACTCAGCAGGACAGGCAGCATCTCTGGAGAGAAGGAATGGGTGACGTTCAGGTCAAGACCCTTTAGGTGGACATAGGCGAGGTGGGGTTTTGATAGGCAGATGAATAGAACAAAGGCCAGAGATGACAAGTGTGTAAGAAGGAACTGCAGATGCTACTTGAAACCGAAGATAGACACAAAAAGCTGGAGTAACTCAAGAAAGGTCTCGACTCAAAGCATCACCCATTCCTTCTCTCCAGAGATGCTGCCTGTCCTGCTGAGTTACTCCAGCTTTTAATGTCTATCCAGAGATGACAAAACACAAAGTGTGGCACAAAACGATCGAGTAGTTCTGAATTGTAAAACCAGAGGAAGGAATGCAGATAGAGGGGGAACGACTTGGTTGTTTTCTGATTTTGAGATTCAGATCAGTAAGAAAAAAAACCATTCTCACGGCTCAAAAATGTCCCCTGAAACTTTGCTGAAAATTTGCATTGTTAATTCTCCCACTTATTTATTATAATCAGTTATAAAGACCACTACTTATGGAAGGATCAGTACCATAGCAGGAACTATTAAAAACAACTTTGCTTCATTAGTTTGGCAAATGCGGTATCTTAGAAGAGATCAGAAAGAAATTTGAACTATGTTAAGAATCACGTAAAATATTGTCTCAATGTTTTCTTATTATTTGCATCAAGAGAAAAGGACAGGCCTGGAAATATTGCGCTGGTGAATACAGTCAACTCTCCCTCCTGGTTGCCACTAGAACTGGGCTAGTACTAGAACTAACATTTACCACACTGAAGACTGAGCCCTAGAACACAAGTTTGCAACCACAGTGATTCTTCTCAACCACCACCCTACCAGAGCATTCAATCCCATATATTTTCATTTCCAAATTTTGGAAAGACCCGTGGGAAGTTTTAAATGCAAACTTGGCAGCAAAAAAAGTACTTGTTAAGAGCAGATTACAGACCAAATTAGAGTGCGTTAACTCTTTCATTGGCTCAAGCTTGACAAAGACCATAAAAATATGTTTTGCAATCATGTGCCATCCACATGATTTTACTTCGGAGTCACGTGAGTGACTACGTGAAGAACCCGTCTAGCACGCATGCGCGACATTGCGTTCACGTAGTGCAACAGCGACGAGCGGGAGTATAGGCGCTCCCACTACAAGCCTGAAGGCCGTTAGGTAAGTACTTACCTTCAGTTTTAAATCGCGACTTTGCTGTCGTTTGTTGCTCCAGGGGGAGCAAAGCAGCAGAGGGAAGCGGCCCCCATTCGACTCCAGGGAAGGAGCGTTCCGTCAGTGGAGGGGGGAGAGGCGGCATCGAGACTGCACACGCTGCGGTCCACAGCAGGGTACTGCGCCGATGCCCAGTCCGCTAACAGCTGTCTGACCAACAGCAGCGGACTGGAGGGAAATTCAAAACCGGCCGGTATCCCTGCATACTCCCGACAAGGAGACACGCCGCCCGAGAACCGCAGATACCGGCCGAAAACGGCAGGCAGCCTCCAGAGCAAGTCAGCAAGCAAATCTCGGGCTGGAGACAGACACAGAAGATGAACCAGCAAGTGTCTGCTCTCCAAGCCTTGAATACGGTCATGGAGTATAAAACTCCAGCGAGACTTGCCCCAGGAGCAGGGGCAAGCTCGCCAAGGGAGCATAACACTCCCGCTCCAGTGCTACAGCACTGGTCATCTCCCTTGTCGAGGGATTGATGGCGACCAGAGCTGGGCTGGTCAAGAAGAGGGGTCACTGGCTGAACAACATTGGGAGTATGCTTGAGGTACAGGATCAGGAAGAGCTGCTGGGTGTGGCCGCTACGTGGCTTCACCACGAGCGAGATGGCCTTTCAGTCTCACTGACGGCCAGCCTATTACCTGTTTTTCCAAAAAACCTCTCCAAGACAGGTAGCCATGAGGCGTTGGATTCATCACGCCTCCCCTAAATTGCATTTACTCAAAGTGCCCACCATTATTGGGGGATACATTGAGCAGGGCATTTTAAAACCCAAATATCTTAAAATTGCATTTGATACCCTGACGTTGGCTATCATGTTCGCATGCTCATTCCAGAAGGGCAGGGTAGTATGGTAAAACACCTGACCCTACTGTTCACAGTATGCTCTGCAACTTCTCAAGGGAAGTCACAAACCTGCCCTCAACCTATAAAAATCACAGGACTGTGAGAACGCCGACCTCACAACCACAGATCCTGCTATCTGGCAAGTTACCAAACCAAGCCTAAAAAACTGGACGAAGTGTCCAAAATATTCGGCTCAAGAGGGCAGGAACTAATCTCTATGTTCTCCCCTTCTTTCTGCCTCATCAATAGGTACTACGGTCTCATCAGTCGGGTACTACGCAAAATACAGTGGACTAAACCCACAGTCATGGTTCCCAATGGTCCTCGACATGGTCATCAAAACCCTATGATTCCCAATAGCCTAGGCTTATCAACCCACCCAGTTCAGGCATAAACCATCCATGCCACGATAAACTACTAGGTTGCAGAAAGAAAGGGCCTGGATTACAGAATTGGGAAGACCACTGCTGGGCCTGGATCAGACAGCACTATCAACATGATGACAGCATTCCGTCGCATATCCACTAGGGAACATACCTGGGAAGAAACTGCTCAAACTCAGGAACTACACATTCAACTACAACAAAACCTGTACTGGAGTTCCTGGCAGGCCTTCACCACAATGAAGGACTCAGCTACTGCGCCATCAATATAGCCTACTCAACTCAGGCACCACGACAACAGGGCAAGGGTACCACCCACTGGTGATCAAATTCAGGAGAGGTATATTCAATTTCCATTCCCCAGAATTAGGTACACCCAAATTGGGAAGTCAGTGAGGTCCTGAAGTACCTTAGGGGATGATCACCAGCCAGGTCCCTCACCCTGGAACAGCCTACCCTGAAGATGGATATGCTGACGGCCTTACCTCAGCACAAAGACCCAGTTCTTCCATCTACTGCGATTGGACAACATGGTGATAACACCAGATAGTGTCACGTTTTCCATTTAGGGGCTGGCCAAACAGGGCAGACCAGGAACATCAGGTCCAGTCATGGAATTCCGGGCATACCCACCTGAACCACGGTTATGTGTCATGACCCACTTAATGAACTACATTGACACAATAAGAAATACCCGAGGGAGAGGAAAAAGCCTTATGGGTCAGCCACAAGAAACCTCATGGTCGGGTGACGAGCTAAACTATCTCTAGTGGCTCAAGCAGGTACTGCGAGTTTCTGGAGTAAATACTAACGTGCATAAGTCTTATTCCACCAGGGCAGCTTCCACGTCAGTGACTAAGAGGATGGACGTGCCTATGGACCACATCCTGGCTACAGCGGGGTGGTCTATGGAGTATACGTTCCAAACTTTGTAACAAGCTGCTGGCAGAACCTGTATCGGTTGCAGAAATAACATTAGAATCTGCAAATATATAATTTAAGCCTGGGGGAGCATTTTTGTCTTGTTATTGTTGATAACACCATTTTTGTTTTACAAACAGATTCATGGTTGATTACGATAACATACTTCCTCCCTCGAATGACTTCGGCAGTGAGTGAAGTATGAACTGTTACATGGTTTGAAATCACAGAGCTTTAAAATCTTCACATAGTCACTCACGTGACTCCAAAGTAAAATAGTAAGATTAAATGAGAACTTACCAGTTTGAAGTTTGATCTGTATTTTATGAGGAGTTACGATGAGGGATTACGTGCCCTCCGCTCCCACCCTCAATAATAGAGATCAAACTGGTAACTAAGCTCTCCTTTTCTTTACTATATTTATTTCAATTACTGTGTCTGTCTGTGATTCCACACCGCTGCTTTGAAGTATGTCGCGCATACGCGCTGGATGGGTTCTTCACGTAATCCCTCATCGTAACTCCTCATAAAATACAGATCAAACTTCAAACTGGTAAGTTCTCGTTTAATCTTACTATTATACATCAGTGTAAAACATATTTATGTGGTTGTTGTCACTCATTTTGAGTGATGACTTTTAAAATGTTATTATTTTCATGAATGAAATGGACAGAATGCATTGGGTAAAACATAAAAACCAAATAACCAATTTAAAATATCTACACATGGGAAAATGTGTAATGTTTCCAAGGGTTCTACCCAAAAGCAAATTACTCCAGATGGCGTAGTGGTTGAGTTGCTGCCCTACAGTGCCAGAGACCTGAGTTTGATCCTGTCTCTGCATGCTGTCTGAACGGAGTTTGTACTGTACGTTCTCCCTGTGACTGCATGGGTTTTCTCCGGTTGCTCGGCTTTCCTCCCTCACCCCAAAGACGTACGTTTGTAGGTTAATTGGCTTCTGTAAATTGTAAATTTTCCCTACTGTATAGGATAGTGCTAGTGTACCGGGTGATCGCTGGTCGGCGCTGACTTGTTAGGACGAAGTGCCTATTTCCACACTGCTTCTCGAAAATATAAAGTCTAAGTAAATGTGTTTTGTCTCACTGGCCTTCATGCTCTTTGGCTTGCAGTGTGCTCCACTCAAGCCAGTGATTATGGAGAGAACTGCCAGCTGTCAGTATTATGTGGTTCAGTATGATTTTGACTTCCATAGAAGCCTGGATCGCACTGGAGGTCCAACACCAGACTAGCACTTGAGTCATCAAATCCATAAAAGGCTATAAAACGATTGCTGGTAAATGGGATTAGTAAAGATGGATACTTGACGGTCAGCATTGTAATGGTGTACTGAAGGGCTTTGTTCTGGGCTGCATGACTATGTGGCTTTATGATCTGACTTGGCACTGCCTCATTGGATTCAGCTTTGAGCCTAGGGGTGAAACTCAGTTATAACGAGGCAGATACACTTTGCTTAGCTTTCTGCCAATAATGGCTGGCATATCATTCTTGATCCCATTGTGTTGAGTGGTGGTCATCAGTATAAATAAAAAAGATAAGTGGTTTTATTTATTTTAATTAATATTAATATTTTAAAGTTAATATGTATGCATGAAATAAGTTAATTCTTATTAATGTTTAACTTCTTGAATAATAATTAATTAAAAAAAAGATTTAAGCTGTTTTTAAATATCGCTGTTTATCAGAGACATTTAGTTGTAGTTTAAGCTTTAGAGATGCAGCTCAGAAACAGGGCCTTTGGCCTACCGAGTCCGCGCCGACCAGCGATCTCCATACATTAACACTATATTAAACACACTAGGGACAATTTACAATATTACCAAGCCAATTAACCTACAAACCTGTATTTCTTTAGAATGTGGGGGGAAATCAGAGCTCCCGGGAACAACCCACGCAGGTCAAGGGGAGATCGTACAAACTACGTACGGACACGGTAGCACTCGTTGTCAGGATTGAACCCCGACCTATGGAATTGTAAGGCAGCAACTCTATCGCTGCGCCACCATGCTGCCCAATTGGAAACAATTGAAAAAAACATTGACATCATATGGTGTCAGAAAGCCATCAGGATGATCTGGAGTCAGGCTTCAAGATCCATCACCTCGGACATGGTCTCTGATTGTGGAGTGCTCCATTTCACAGGGCACCCTCCAGCTCCATTAGAACCTCAAGGCTGGAAAAGAATAAAGCATATCAATGGGCAATTACAAGGCCGAGGAGGGTCACCATCTCAATACATTTAAGTTGCTTTGCTGTGAGAGCTATTACCATAGGTTCTCCGACAGCAAGACTGCAGTAAGTTGCATTATTACTTGATGGGCAAATCTGTCATCATCCCTGATATGGCCATTCCTCTGCCTGAGTCCTGCATTGGAATTAAAAGGTCTGGCAAGATGGCACCCAAGCCAGGCAACTCTTTGTGGCTAGTCACAGAAGAAGTTCTGCAATCACGCATTACAAGCCATCCACTCTTTTAAATCTCTACTCCAACAGCAGCATTTCTTACTCTGACTATGCTATTCACGTTATTCCCTTTACCATGTATCTGCACACTGTGGATGACTCAACGGTAATAATGTATTGCCTTTCTGCTGACTGGTTAGCACGCAACAAAAGCTTTCCACTGTATCTCGGTACATGTAACAATAAACTAAACTCAAATTCAAACACAATCTCAAATTCTTCCATGGTAAATAACAGTCATTTGGTTTTATTATATTCATGCCTCAAGTGATCAGAACCCAGATACCAGCTGCAGTTTAGGAAACCAGAGGTTTTCATTTTAGTAGTTGGATACAAGTTGCCGTTGAACGATAAAATCAAGAAGGTCCCAAGGTCTGAAGATCTTGTTGCTCAGCAAGTTCAAGTCGAGTCAAGATTATTTGTCATTTGCACAAGTAAGGTGAGGTAGAGGTATAATGATAAGTCTTGCTTATAACACCATCACAGGCACATAGACAAACACACAAAATCATAATTTATACAAAAATTACGTAATTATGCATACAATTTCTACAAGGAAGAAGACTGTGAAAAAAATTCCTTATTGGAAAACACAATTAGAAAAAAAGACCTTGGTCGTGCAAGAGATGGACCATACAGTCCCATTGTCAAAGTAACGTTAGGATTGGGACACAAAGTGCTGGAGTAACTCATTGGGTCAGGCAACATCGCTGAAGAAAATTAATAAATGACGTTTCGGATTGGGACCCTTCTTCAAATATGGGTTGTGCAATTTGGTTCAAGAACCTGATAGTTGTAGGGAAGTAGAAGTTCCTGCACTTAGTGGTGTGGGACTTCAAGCATCTGTACATCCTCCCTGATGGCAGCAGTGAGAAGAGGACATGGATCCTTGGAGGGGATGGAGGGGGATCCTTGATGATAGATGTCACGTGATTGAGGCACTCTCATGCAGTTGTTTTTGATAGAGTGGAGTGCGGCGTCCATGTTGGACAGCACACTTGCGTTCAAGTATATTGGAATTGCCCTACCCAGCCATGATGCATGATAAAGCTTTACAATGTAATGGGCCTGTCCAACTATCACGACCTAACTCACGACCTTTTTTACTCGTGGACATTTTTCATCATGCTAGAAAAACGCCCGACCTACATGATGCCATGAGTACCTACGACTAGCATCACGGCCTGCTACAACCTAACTACAACCTCCTACGACCTCGTGACGACCATTCTGCGAGTATGCGTCAAGGGCAAACTCGGCAGAGGTTGTGAATTAGGTTGTGAAAGTGGGACAGGCCCTTAACTCTTCGATTTCCTTTGGTTTTCTGCATATTTATCTCACCTCATACCTTGTCTTGGTTTATGACTGACTAACAACTCACTAGAGCATGGTAGCTATATTATTCAGAGTAGTGAATGGTACAATGTTGTTCTCCATCTTCAGGGGTCACACTAGATATCCCAATTCAATGTCAAGATACTTTCCATGCATTGAGATAAAGAAATGTGTCTCAGAATTTTATTGAGATCAGTTTATTTATCTACCAAACAAGATATGTTGAAACACTTTCTGGAATTATATCACTCTTGACTACAGTGCATGACGTATACATTTCATATAAAACTTGATACCAACCACATTTTCCATTTGTTATCCCTGCTTGATTTTGGTACATTATAACATTCATTGTATCTTGTATTGACAATCAGCTGGGATACGTGCAAATTAATAAAGATGGAAATGGATTCGCATTTAAGTAATAAATGGGTCGCCTTTGAGCTTCAATTGCAGTGCATATCCAGTCAAGAAAGTCAAAAATTTAGACCACCTCTTGCACAAATACGTTATTCAGAGTTATTACTGAAAATAATATAACAGTGTATATCTCTTTCTGTGGGCAATAAATCAAACATTTTATTCTCAGCATTAATAATCGCCAAACGCAATAAGAGCTAATTGTCCTGACACAGAATGTTCAGTTCAGCTTAACCTCAGCTTGACAGGTTTGTACAATCTTTAAAAAACATAGCTTTGATAATTTTGGATTTTTTTTTACACAGAAAATGATCATCTGAGTGTGGACAGGAGTGATCTGCCTCTAATAGGATTTCTGCATTTTGTTATTGCGATCAAAAACTGTTGGTCTTTTATCATAGATTGCAGAGTTTTGAAGGCTTAATCACCTCACTAAATTTTTTATAAACATTTCAGATGCTAAAATATTGCTATTTAGCACATATAATAAAATACACACAGTTATACATTTCATATAAAACTTGATACCAACCACATTTTGAAACAGGCAGCCAAAATCTTGGTCAGTAGAGATGCTTAAACCTATGCCATTGCAAATCATGTCGGCAGGGTAGAATTTTGCAACAGGCGCTCCAGTCATGCATTTCATAGTGATTAACATCACTATTCCATGTCCAAGGTTGTCTGAACATAAGCACATTATAGAAGAGCAATTTGTAATTGTGAAAAGATCACTCTCAATTTTAAAATCCCTTGTGCCAGGTTTAATAATGTGTCCACTATTGTGCATGCTAACCATGATATGGGAGTAAATGCACATTGCATTCTGCTTCCAGAATTGACGTATCTTGGTTTCGGTTTTCCCCTTGTTGCTCTAGTTCCCTAGTAAGTATTTTGCTTGAAAAATTGTCATTCCTTTTGAAAGAGGATTGAATAGTGGAGGTCTGGCCTGAGGGTTTTCTAAGGGCGTTTGCAATCATAGCCTTGTGAATGATTGACAGTGTGATTGCATGTTGAACAGACAGGCAGGAATTTACCTTTGCCAAAAATGGGAATATCACGCAGTGGTAATAAGTATCCTTTATTCTGTAAACATTAACGCAGTAACAGAGAACTTACGTCTTAAATTCAAAATAAATAATTAAATCAGTAGACCTTTCATGTTGATTTTATGATTGTAATTGCAAATTAAGCCACCAATTAAATGATTCCATTTTCACAAATCTTTTCCTGATTAAAGTTCTTATAACCGTTAATTTTCCGGTTGGAATTGGAAATCTCTCCTGCCTTGAAGTTAGCGGACGGATGTGAGTAGCAATATAAAATGTAGGTAAAGATTTAATGTGAGGGTGACCTCCAGCAGATCTGAGGTAAATCGGTAACCTGAAACAAGACGCACAGATCGCTGTGCAGAAATTTCACGTTTCCGTGTGTGAAAGCTCCCTATTGCCTGTGAAAAGAGACACAAAGTGCTGGAATAACTCAGGGGTCAGGCAACATCACTGGAGAATATCAATAGGTGGTGTTTCAGGATGGGACCCTTCATCAGACTGATCCGAAGACTGATCCGAAGACTGAAAATTGGGTCTTATCCCGAAATTAAACCCAACTATGTTATCCAGAGATGTTGCCTCGCCCATTGAGTTATTCCAGCATTTTGTATCTTTTTTATAAACCAGGAACTACGGTTCCTTGTTTCTCCAAATGATTACTTGGGGTTGCTTTTGCTTTCCTTCCTTCACTCCTTTTTGAATTTAAGTGCAAATAATTTCTCTATAAAGCAGTCTGAATGGAGGGTTTGACACCGTTTGTTGTTGAGTTACACTTCAGTGTCTTTTTTACATTACCTAATATCATGAAGAATCTCTGTCCAAGATTGAGCAGGAACATAATATGAGGAGAAATGTTATCTGCCTTGCAATGGTATACTGTACTTGCTTACGTACATCTCCAGGAATCCGTGGATCCACTGTACATTGTCCTGGACATTTCCCTCCACGTCACTGCTCATTCTGGCAAGTGTACTTTAGCAGTTGTTCTTCCTCATTCCAATGTATACTTGAACCAATCCTAAAAGCATTCATTTTTAAGTATCTTCACGTTTTCATCTTATGATTTCCAACTGATGGGAAACAATGTGAAATTAATTATGATGTTTTATTAAGATGTGAATAAATACTAAAGAGACGAATAAAAGGAGCAGGGAAATGGGATTACCAGAAATCATAATGATAAAAATCTGGAGAAATAAGGAACTGCAGATGCTGCAATCTTGCATAGCACATAAAGTTCTGGAGTACTCAGTAGGTCAGGCAGCATCGCTGGAGGAGAAGGATTGGTGACATTTCAGTTTGGTAGAGTAACTCGAGACCCTTCTTCAGACCAAAAACGTCACCCATTCCTTCTCTCCAGAGATGCTGCCTGCCCCGCTGAGTTACTCCAGCATTTTGTGTCTATCTTCAGTGTAAACCAGCACCTGCAGTTCCTTTTTACACATTTCAGGTTGGTACCCTTCTTTAGACTGGAAAAGGGTCTCGACTTGAAATGGCGCCTATCCATGTCCTCTAGAGTTGCTGCCTGACTGGTTGAGTTACTCCAACACTTTGTGTTTTGTGTTTTGATAAAAGTCTACATGTTGAACCAAATTTCTTACTCCTGTTTTGATGAAGAAAGAAGTGTTCAGTTAATTTATTCCTTCACATTCTTACATTTACCTCCATTATGTACAGTATATGAAACTAATAGCAAGAAGGCTTGACTTGAAATTGTGCATACATCTTTGTACAGTACCAAATTCCTGTCTAATCAAGCTATTTTTATTTAACTTAAAGAGTTACTTCTTCACCTATCAAAGAAAGTTCCTGAATTTTACTATTGAATCACCTTGGCTGACAGGTGCCATCCAGGTGATAGTTCATCAATGATTATATTTCCTGCAATAATTGCAAAGTTAAGTATGGTGACAAGCCTTTTAACCCGAAGGGAAAAAAAAAAATATTTCGGTCATATAGAGCATTTCTTCAATACTAGTCATATTTAGTAACTAAACGTTGGCCCATGAACAGAAGAAATATTATTGGGCAAATTTATTCTGAGCTGTTGATGAAGTCAGTTGGGAACAAGAAGGTTGAAAGAGAAAAAGATTTCTCTCATCCTTAAACGAGGCAAAAATATGCATCTTCGAGATAGCCGTCTATTTGCAGAATGCATTTAACTCTCCGTGCCAATTGAAAAAATTCAGAGGCGGAAATTGGGAGACAATGTTGCTTTACAGACCAAGAAGTGGCAAGTAAGAAATTTCCATTTTTGCACCTGAGGGAAAACATGCCAAAAGAACTGCTGTTTTTTCTAATTAACTTGCAATTAGAGAGCCGGCCAATGTGTTATGAATTTGAACTTTCCTACTGACTGAAATGTCACAGGATACTGATGTGTGTACACATGATTTTTGATAAACATGACTTTGCCAAGAAATGTTATGCTTGAATCAGGATTTGGCTTAAACCTGGATTTCTATAAGCCATGTATAAATAGAGCATTTTGGCAAATCCTTGCACCACAGCCTATTAAAACATCTGTCCTGCAATTCAATCAAATATCAAAACAGAAAACACTGAAGGGAGGGATATATTTTACACAGATGTCACTTGGTTTCTGAAGTGAGCTGATGCCTGGGGGTGAAAATTGGCAGTGAATTGACTGTATTTAGTGTCCAGGGTAAGAAAAAAAAATTGGATAAGTAGGGACCATTTTATGCCTTGATCGCAACTTTTTACATGTGTACTTCGATAACAAATTTTACATGACAGGATTGAATGGAGGCGGTTTGATGGAATTAATTTAATTATTTGGAGTAAAATATCTACCGAGATTGAAGGTGGATGAAATAATGCTATTGGTAGGAATCTTAATTTGTGATCACGGGTCATGGGCTTCAATTTTACAAATGGAAAATGGGCACTGAGACTCAAAAGTGTACCACTCTCGACGTGTTCTTTTCTCATTAGAACGTGAGAATGTAATGAGATACGTTTCAAGGAATGACTTTCAGCTCTTTGTATTCATTCCTCGTGAAGTATTTTGAGTGGGAGCGGAGGAAGTTCCACGTGCAATCAAGCTCTGAAAGGGGATTTAGATTTGTTGTTGCTGCAGTGATTACATGGGGAAATTGTCCATGAAATACAGCCAAGTCACTGGGGGTGAGAATTCTGGAGGCCCTGGATACATACATGTGTGGTGATAATGGGAGCAAGAGGCCTGAGGTAGGGATGATCTAAGTTTTATTGCTATCCACAATAATAGAAAACAAGTAAAAAAATGTAACATGAAGGCTTAACTTATTGGGTCTTTCCACAAGCGCTCAATCCTAAAACTCTTTTTCTTACCAGATCAATATGTCCTGAAATTTTCTACCACCTCTTCCTCTGTCTATAAAAATAAGAGGCAGAGTTCAACAGACATTTAAGGCAAAATCCTTGTAGTTTTTAGCAACAGCCCAGGTCAAGATCAGATCACAGAAGAAGTGTGAAAACGCATACGTCCAGATTCAGAGACAGTTTCTTCCCAGCAGTAATCGAGCAATTGAACCATCCCATCCCCAACTAGAGAGCAGTCCTGACCTATTATCGACCTCATTGGAGACCCTCAGACTATCTTTAATCACTTCTTCACTGAACTTTATCTTCACTAAACATTATTCCCTTTATTCTGTATCTGTCCACTTTGGAACACTTGATTGTAATCATGAATAGTCTTTCCGCTGATTGGATAACACGCAACAAAAAAAGCTTTTCACTTTATCTTGGTACATGTGACAATAAACTAAACTAACTAACATTGTAAGATTCATGAGTGACTTTTATTGCTCAATCATTTACATCTTCCCAATTTAAGGCCGTGGAAGTGATGGGTGAATGTTCCACCCGCTGAAACAATCAAGAGATCCAGAAATAGGCAAAGCAGAAACTGGACTTTTTCCCAGCAGATTTGATTGATTTCACTTCAAAGTTAATGGCAGGAGTCTAATAACTCTCTTGCGGAAATTTAGGAGCTTTCTCTGACATTTCTCAGTGTGAATTAGGTTATGGTAACTTAATTCCAACTATTCTCATACCTTCAGATCGCATGCAACTTACAATTCATTTCACCCTTATTAGACACAACATAATCATTAAGAAAATAGTTCTGAACATATCCTGCAACACTTCGTCATGAAAAACTATTTTATCCCAGACTACCTCAATTTAGTTGACATGTTGTGTTGGGAATGAGTGTGGTTGCTGCATTACAGTTCAATTGTCCAGGATCAATCCCAACCTCGGGTACTGCCTGCAAAGAGGTTAGACATTCTCCCTGTGATCCTGGGGATTTCCTCCAAGCGCGCTGGTTTTCTCCCACATCCAAGAAATGTGTGAATTGGATTGAGAGCTTAATTTCCAACAGTAAATATCACCTAGTCCGAGGATTCGTGGTTGTATCAGAAGGTGAGCTGATGAAAATATGCAGAAAATAAAATCACTTAGAATACAATTAGAGTGAAAAAATGCAATGGTTGGCACAGATTCAGTGGACTGACAGATCTGTTTCCATTCTGCATCTCTCCACGACCCAATGACTATGCCAATTATCTTAAGCCAACTCCCTTCTAATTCCCACTGCTCTGGAATGCCTTGAGATCTCATCTTGTATGTCATTCCTACTGTTTGGTACAATTTGTGACTTATTACAATTATCATGTGGTTAAGTATTGCCAAACAAATAAGGAAGATTTGTCTTAAATAAAAACTTTACATTCCATAGTTGTGATTGCATAGGTTGAATGTGCTAGCCTTCATTCAGCAGTGGTGCCCTTGACCCTGAAATAAACAATTTTAAAGTAGGAAGGATATGCTAAAGATGTATTCCTGATCTCCCATTTTATCTCGTTGCCGTCCATGCACTTATTTTTATCAGTACATTCTAGGCAGCTGTAACAATATACTCTGCACTCTGTTTCCATCTCTTTTTGCACCACCTATTGCATGCCTAGTATGATTGTAATTATGTATGGTACGATTCGCCTGTATAGCACGTAAAACAATGTATCTCAGTACATGTGACAATAATAAACTGATGCCCATATCAAAATTAGATCTAGATCAGCCATGATCATATTGAATGGTGGTGCAGGCTCGAAGGGCCGAATGGCCTACTCCTGCACCTATTTTCTATGTTTCTATGTTTCTAATAAGAAGAGAACTAATCTTTACTGCAGCATCACATTCCAGCACCAACCTCAAATTTCTTGATAAATAAAATAATCTATCTATCTCTGGTCTTGATTGCAGTCAGCAACTAAGCCTCCAGTGCCTCTCAGCTAAAGAAATCTATGATTCACTCCCCTTTGGTGATGAAATTTCTACTCATCTTTTTGTTCTCCTTAGTTTGAAACTGTGACCCCCTGAATCAAATTTTCCTAGGATAATCTTATCCCTGCATCCATCCTGTCAAGACTTGTAAAACGCAGGATGCATTTATATCTTGAAATCAATGTGTCAAACTCTTCCAAAAAGTAATTCTGCTGGCTATGAATATCCTGGAGTGAATTGATTTTATTTTGATAAAATAATTGCGTCCCACAAGCTTGGTGGTCAGTAGAATACCATATGATTGAAGCTGAGATAATAATTATTACATTAAAGATCTAGCATAAAGGATAATTGGATGCCCACTGCAGAATATTGCAATAAACCAGAGCACAATGAAGGCTTTTTCTTAAATTGGAATGAAGGAATATCGTTGGACAATATCACAAAAGACTTTTCACCCGATGTAACTGAAGTGGTCAATGTTGGCAACTAGCTGTATGAATTGGAAAAAAAGTTCATTTCCCAAAACCCCTGATAAACAGCACGGAACATCCCAGGACTGCGATTTAAAAATTTATTTTTCTATGAAGTCCTGGGATGTGGGAAATATTGGCAAGCCCACAACGCGGCTTCAATATTCTAACACTCTTACCATGGAACTTAGTATCCCATTAATATAAAAACATAATACAGCTCAAAAACACATGCACAGGTACGGCAGCATTAGCGGAGAAATATAACCAAATAGTGGACCTTTCAGAGCAGTTCTGATTGATTATTTTGGATTTCTAGCACTTATAAAATTTTTGTTTTATATAGTTCAAATTGCTTTTTTTTTTTAGCACGGAGTAGCTATTTTTACTGTCTTACAAGTTAAATTCATCCCCATTTTTCTAGTCTGCCACATCATCTAGTTTTCCCCATTTAATATATGATTTTTTAAAGAACATTTACTGGCATTTCTGGCATTTGGCATTGACTGAATTCCAGCATCATCAATATTCACACACACACACACACACCACAAGCACAGGCACACCACAAACACACATACGCACTCACACACTCACACCACACCACACGCACACACACACACAGACATCGACACACACAGATACAGACCCACACACACACTCACTCTCACACTCACACACAGATACAGACACACACACACACACTCTCACACCACACATACACATACTCACACATACTCACACACACTTTCATACACACAGGGACACAAACACATGCGGACACCGACACACACACACTCACATACACACTCTCTCGCGCACACACACACTCACATACACACTCTCGCGCGCACACACACACACACACACACAGACACATGCGGACAGAGACACACACAGATATACAGACACACACACAGATGCACATAAACACAGGCCAATTGTGGTCACAACATTAAGAGTATGTCCATTTTTCACTCGTCAGGAAGTAGGCTGTGGACAGACTATGCCATGGCTAAATACAACATAATTTTAATTCTGGGATCCAAGTTTGTATCCGCAACACTGATGAAATGTCTCCTCTCTCTGCCGTTTATAAAGGTCCTAATTGAAATAAGTTTTGGCACTTTCATTCAGGTTTCTTGCGAGCACGACCCAGTAGCACTAGGCTGCCCATAGTTTGGCATTAATTGGAAGTACGATGTCAATCTTGCTGAGAAACGCCACAGGAATGGCATGTGTGGGAAATTGATATGCCACACAGATGCAGTGCGAAGAGTGGGAATGCTCTGAGGTTTAAATTTGAAGTGTATTGTCGGGAAGGGTGTTGAGTATTTATTCCACACAAATTCCACACTCAGCACAACCTGGATCCAGGGTAAGAGAAACAGAAAACAACTCAATTTCTCAGTGGTGCAGCTGGTCGAGCTGCTGCCTCACATCGCCAGAGTTCCGGGTTTGATCCTGACCTTGAATGCCGTCTGTGTGGAGTTTACATGTTCTCCATGTGACCGAATGGGTTTCCTCTTGGTGCTCCAGTTTCCACCCACATCCCAAAGACGTGTGGGTTTGTAGGTTAATTGTAAAATGCCCGAGCATGGAGAGTAGATAGGAAAGTGGGATAACATAGAACTAGTATATGAGTAGGTGATCAATGTTCAGCGTGTGTTGAAGGGCCTGTTTCCATGCTAAATCTCTAGAAAACTAAATGACTAGTATCTGTCACTGCGATTAAAGCAATAGTTAGGATCCTCCCTCCTGAAAGGATGGTTTTGTTTATCTCATATTTATACTTCTCTTTGTCCAATCAATCAGGTGTTACTAGACAATCTGTGGAGCAGAGCGAGCAGACACTTCAATTTATAAAAATGTTACACGTTACACTTCATAGATTTTCTGTCCATGAATTCCAAATTTAAAACCAAATGGCATTTGACGGAAATCCAATTTGAAGAAATGTAAGAAAATGCATGCTGTCGAATGTAAAAAACATAATTAATAGGCAGGCTTCCATTGTAGAACAATTCTTCCCATATGTACATCATATTGAATTCCTTTATGGCATCTTTACATTAATGTGGAGACCAGCATTTATCGTCTTGCCAATACAGGAAGACCAGTCAGATAATTTCAGAGAGCAGTCAAAAGTCAACTATATTCCTACAGGGTTGGAGTTATCTAGAGCTCATATTCTTGTGATATTGGAGACCATTGAGTCTACTCCATCAATATAATTCCCCCACTTCATTCCTTGTAAAGCATCCTTTTTAACATCGCTTCTGAATCTGCCACCATTCACTTCCACTAGGACTCATTTACATTTTGCATATTTCCCCCAGGTGGTTTCCTCCAACATCTTTGGGTGAACAGGCTTATGGGGGGGGGGGTCTTGCAAACTTCACATTGACAGCACCAGTGGTCAAGATAGAATGCAGGGTGCTGGAGCTGTGAGACACTTGCTGCACTAGCCGTGCTACTGTGCTATCCACATCTGGCAATGAGATATTGCCAACATGACAGTCGTTTCCTACCTGCACTGCATTAACAAACCAGGTGGGTGATTAGCAACAATCATGTAGTTTCATTGTCACTAATACCAGTTTATCCGAATTCCAGATTTATTAACTGAATTTAGATTCTGCAGCTGTTGTTGTGCATGGGATTTTGGATCATGAGTCAACACCTCAAGATTATTTGTCAAGTCGCTCAACCACTGCACCATCATACTTTAAGGTGTGAGTGAAATAGAGCCGCAAATTAACAGTTATAGAGTTAGTCATACAGCATGAAAACAGGCCCTTCAGCCCAACCAGCCCATGCCGATCAACATGCCCCATCCACACTAGTCCCACCTGCCCATGTTCGTCCAATATCCCTCCAAATCTATCATATCCATGTACCTATCCAAATGCTTCTCAAACAATTACAATTGTACCTGCCTCAACTGCTTCATCTGGCAGCTCGTTCCATACACCCACTACCCTTTGTGTAATAAAGTTACCCCTCAGGTTCCTATTAGATCTTTCCCTCCTCACCTTAAACCTATGTTCGCTGGTTCTCAATTCCCCTACTCTGGGCAAAACACTGCGTTTACCTGATCAATTCCTCCCATGATTTTGAAAAGCTCCAGAAGGTTCCCGCTCATCCTCCAGCCCTCCAAGGAATAAAGTCTTAGCCTGCCAGCATTCTGCCTATAGTCCTCGAGTCCTGGCCACATCCTCGTAAATCTTCTCTGCACCCTTTCCACCATTTATTTTATCGTTGTTTTGAAGACCTTATTTGCAGTGTGAAATGCCTGTGATAATAATTGGAGCAAAACGACTGTAAACGCTTCTGCGAGATGTTCTGCTGTGTGTTTTTGTCGTGGTGTGAAATAGATTTTGTGTTTCACTGAGGCAAGGCAGCAGCGTAAGTCTAGTATAACTGTGCCACATCACTTTGGTTCAGAAATGCTCCTATGCACTAAGACCACCCAGGGAAGTTAGTCTCAAGCTGGCTGCAGCCAGTGGAAAAACTGAATTGTCAAACTTTTCGAATGTCCCTCCAAACCATCAGTAACATTAAACTTTAAGCTTGAATTGGTAATCGGATAGTCAACATTATTTTTACAAACAGTTAGGAATTGCAACATTGCTTGGAGGTTGATTGTAATTGATTATAAAGTGATGCAAAAGGGCAAGAATAAACAGAAAATGATCATTTACACTTCCATTTAAAAAAAAGTGGTATTGAACCAACAGGATAGCTATAATTTAAGCATTGATTTACTGAGAACAGATTGTAGAAAACTGCTTGCTTTTACATTGTTAAATTCTCTGACAAAGTTCTGCAGATGGGCAGCACTGAAACTTCTCCTTGTGTGTTGGGTCAGATCATGCTAGTGATATTTTTCCTTGATCCATAATTAGCCAACATGAATAGAGCTTTTTTTGTAGTTGAAGTAAGAAACAAGCAGAAATCACAACGATTTCCTTTCGTCAACAGTTGAGAACCATGTGCCCAGTCATTGGGGCTGGACGCCGTGCTTGTGAAGGAAAATGGTAATTTTAGAGTGGTTTTCTGGTAATTTCGTGCTGGAGAGACCAACACTAACTCCGCACCTCCCATGTCACTATCCACAGCTCCTGACTGCATGGGAAGTGATCCAGAAAACTGTGTGGGAGAGATGTAGAGTGAGACAGACTATTAACCATTTCCAAATTACAAAGAAGCTTTTTATAAAATCCTCAAATCCACATTTTAAGAAGCATGACTACTATTTTTTTTAAATATTTCAATATTATGTGCACTTCCCAAATTTTAATAGGATGCATGCAATAGTCTGGAGCAGGCATAAACGCACAAATAAATAGCCACATGTTGGTACTATTGTTTTTACAATGAATTTGAAAAAAATATGACCATTGATATGTTGTTTTGGCGAATCTTTTAATCATGAAAAACAAGTGACTTTTTAAAACATTTTCCAAACAATGAGTCGTAAGTTATGTATTGTTAAATTCCATTAATTACCATTAAAATATTGGAGGCAATGCAGCCCACTGTATACTCAAATATCTTCTGAGTTCACCCATGCCACCAATGGCAAAGAAGGAGAGATTATGAATATAGATGAGAAGCTTTCTTGAAAATAAAAATGTGTTTAGGTTTAGGTTTGTTATTGTCACGTGTACCAAGAACCAGAGAAAAGTTTTGCATGCTATGCAATTAAATCAGATAAAGCTGTACAACAATACAATCAAGCCACAGTCAATTGCAATGGGCAGTGCAAAGGAAAAGACAAAGAGTGCAGAATATACAGTATTCTCTGTACTGTAGCACAACAGTTCCAGGGGCAACGTCCAATGTCCGATACGTGGTAGAAGTGAATCGGATAGTACCCTAACTTATGGAAAGACCATTCAGAAGCCTGATAAGAGAGGGAAAAAAACTGTTGCTCTGTCTGCTGGTGCACACTTTCAAACTTCTTTATCTTCTGCCCAATGGGAGTAGGGAGAAGAAGGAATGACCGCATTTGGAAAAGTCTTTGATTCAGTTATCTGCTTTCCCAAGGTGGCATGAAATATAGATGCTGTCAATGGTGTGGAGTCTGATCTGTGCGGGGAACTCAGAGGACGTCACACTTATGCAGCCCTTGAAACACTTCTCAACAGTTTTATCTCTTCTGTTCTGACCAATAACTTAGGACAGCACGGTAGTGCAGCAGTAGAGTTGCTGCCTTCCAATGCCAAAGATTCGGGTTTGATCCTGACCAGGATCTCTTGTCTTTACGGAGTTTACACATTTTTCCCCGTGAACTGTATGGGTTTTCTTCAGGATCTCCGGTTTCCTCCCACAGTCCAAATACATACAGGTTTGTAGGTTAATTGGCTTGGTATAATTGTAAATTGTCCGTAGTGTGTGTAGGATAGTGTAAGTGTGCAGGGCTGAAGTGCCTGTTTCTGCGCTGTATCTAAAAGCTGAAAAAACGAAACAATACTGTGATAAAGGATATGATTTTTTAATTATTTGCTACTTTGTCAGAAATGGGAATCACTGACAATGGAGGCGTTTTCTACCTTTCCTTAATTGACATTGCATTCACCATTTTAGCAACGACTATATTGGTGGGTTTGCAATCATAGTAATTGCTGACCAAATATGGTTGACAGTTTTCCTCTGCTGAAGGGTTCTATATTTGAAAACATAATTTTAAATTATGAATCTGAATTTATATTGGCCATTTGCCGTGCTAGGATTTGCACTCTGTCTTAAGAATGTTAGTACAGGCCACTGGATTATTAGTTTAGTTATTTTGTGTTTCGGTCATTGTAGTGTTTTAGTTATTCAGCTAGTATTGATCATTCTGTAGAGGGCCCAACTTTGGAGAGGACAATGCTTGATCTGCACTTAGGACATTTTTGAATGGCAAGTGATCTAAGTGTATGTGGGCAAGCATATTGGGACCAGCAACCACTCTTCTATCAGTTTTTAAATAGTTATGGATAAAGACAGGGCAGGCTCACGAGTTAAAATTCTGAATTGAGGCAACTCCAATTTTGATGCTCAATTTGATTGGAGTAGGTTGTTTGTGGGCAAAGGAATGTCCAGAATGTGGCATGCTTACAAAAGTGCGATAACAAGAGTCCAGGGCATACAAGTTCCAGTTAGAGTGAAGGGAAAGATAGGTAGGATAAATAAGGTTGGATGATGAGAGAAATTGAGGCTCTTTTCAGGAAAAAGAAGGCGTAAGAGGCAGCTGGGGTAAAGTGTATCCCTGGAGGATCTTTGGCAACTGAGGACCATACTTAAGTAAGTAAGTAAGGAAGTAAGTAAGTAAGTAAGTAAGTTTATTGGCCAAGTATTCACATACAAGGACTTTGCCTTGGTGCTCCACTTAAGAAGGAAATCAGCAGACAATAAAGGGATAGCTCTGGCAGATAATATTAAGGAAATTCAAAAAGAAGTAGTGTACATTAAGGGAAAGAAGGTATTTAGAGAGAGAATAGGGCCCCTCAGAAACCAATGCCGCCATTTCTGTGAAGACGCTGGAGATGGGCAAGGTCCTCATTGAGTATTTCTCCGTGGTTTTTACATGGAGAAAGACAAAGACTGGGAAGCTTGGAAAATGAATGGGAATGTCTTGAGGGCTGTCTGTTTTATGTTCAAGGTGGCGCTGAACATCCTAAGGTGTATGAAGGAAGATAAATCTCCTGGTTCTAGTAAGGTATATCCGAGGACACTGTGGGAACTTGGAGAAGAAATTGCGGGCACCCTGGCTGTGATATATGAATCGTCATCATTAGACACGGGTGAGGTGCAAGAAGACTGGTGGGTGGCTAATGGTGTACCTCTATATAAGAAGGGCTGAAAAAAAGCCAGGGAACTTTAAGCCAAATATAGGAACTATATACCACAGAGCCTAACATCTGTGGTAGACAGGTTACTGGACAGTATTCTAAGGGATAAGATATATGTGCATTTGGATAAGGGGCTGTTTAGAGATAGTCAGCTTGGCTTTGTATTGGGAGATCATGTCTTATGAAATTGATTGAGTTTTTTGATTAGGTAACTAACAAATTGATGAGGTCAAAGATGTTATCTATATGGACTTCAGCAAGGCATTTGATAAGATTCTGCATGGTGGATAGGCTGCTCTGGAAGATTGGATTGCTTGGGTTCCAGGGAAATCTAGCCGACTGGTAAGAGAATTATCTTCATGGAACGAAGCAGAGCATAATGGTGGAAGGTTGTTTTTTGGACTGGAGGCTTGTGATTAGTGGCATGCCTCAGGGATCGGTGGTGGGCCCACTGCTATATGTGGCTTATAGCAGCAATTTGGATGAGAATACAGAAGGCATGTTTAGTAAATTTGCAGATGGCACTAAAGTAGGCGCCATCATGGATAGCGAAGATGGTTATCAAAAAATCCAGCAGGATCTTGATCAGTTGGGCAAGTGGGCTGAGGAATGATTAATGGAGTTTAATGCAGATAAGTGTGAGGTGTTGCATTTTGGGAAGTCAAACCAGGGCTAGAACTTCACAATGAGTGGAAGGGCCTTTGGGAGTGTCATATACATGTCTGTACAGCTTTCAATGCTTCTCCCAGTTTCTTAGTATTGTATCCCTGTTAGAGCGTATTGTGTGCATACATACTTACCTTACAGTATAAATCCATGACCACATTAGTCATTGACAAGATATTTCCGGGAAGTTATCACACTCCACACATCATTCTGAGAAATTAATCCTAGTAGCAATTACAGAAGAAGGATTTTTGTCGAAAAATTGAAATCCAGTTATTTCCATCTTTTCCACTCTATCTTTAATAACTCAGAAGAACAGTTTGTAAGGCAAATCAAACTTTTTAAAGCAACATCCAACAATGCCAACATTTGGGATCTAACCCTTCTTAAGACCTATCTCAATATATTTTTCCTTAAGAGACCAATTGAAAGAGTTCGGCCAAACTCACAACAAAATATTAAGAATATTACTTCAGCACAATGCTGTTTGGGGTCAATGGAGATCCAATGGACAGAGAAGGAAGGGTGTACGTGCAAGGTAAGTTCATGTGATTGTAATAATTAGTAATTTTACTAACGTGTCTGGCCTCATTCATCACTTTCAGCTAGTTCTTCAGAAAGATTAGATACCAAATGACCTTATACAAACTGAGAAATAGTCAGTTGAATCATAGAAAACCACAGAAACAGATGTCGTCAGGGCAACTGGAATTCCAAGGGAAAATATAGAATAACCAAGCTGTATGAGTCTATGAGATGAAGTTGCTGTTGCATGATTTCATAATATTTATAACATGCTCAGATCGATACCACAAATGACCTTCCCCTGTGCAAAAAAATGGAGCAATAAAACTCTATTGCATTCAGATAAAAAACAGAAAAATATCTGGCTTCTATTTACCAAATTCTTTTAAATGTAAGGAAGGCCAGATTAGTAAAAAGAACACAAAAACTAAAATAATAAACTCACATTTTACTGTGAGTAAAATATCAAAAGGGAGATTAGAATACGTGTTCTATATTAACCAACTTCATTTGTAAAGCATTTGACAAGTTCCCTTCTGGTGGGGTGATCCAAAGGATCAAGGCACATGGTGCCTTGGTAGATTGCATTCAAATTTGGCTTGGCCATTGAAGATAAAACGGAGTGGTGGAAGGGTGTTATTCTGGCTGGAGGTCTGTGACCAGTGGGATTCTGCGGGGATCAGTGCTGGCTCTCTGGTGTTTATGATATATACAAATGAGTTGGATGAAAACGTGGGTGGGCAGATTAGTAATTTTGCAGGCAAACACAAAAAATAGTGGATTGTGGACAGTGAACCAGGTTGTGAAATGAAATAGCAGGATATAGATCAGCTGGAACATGGGCAGAGATATGGCAGATGGTACTTAATCTACGTTACAATTTGGGATGTGAAATGTAAGAAGAAATCAATGGCAAGAACCTTAAGATCATTGAAGTTCAGACATTTCTTGGGATTCAAGTCCATTGCTCCCTGCCATTTGCCTTGTCCGTCCATTTCGCTCCACAGATGCTGCCTGGCATGTTGAGTTCCTCCAGCACATTGTATGTTGAGTTAATGAAGATGCAATGGACAGAGAAAGATGGGTGTAAGGTAAGGTGAACGTTGATACACTTGAGGAGGGTTATCAAGTTAATAAAGGGAGGTTGAAATTATGATTGAGACCCTTCTTCAGAACCAGCATCTGCAGTTCCTTCCTACACAGGGTAGAAATTATGTGCGGATCAGGAAAAAGGTAAGTACAGCATGGTTCTGACCGATCTTCCGCCTCCAACAAATACATGACACCACACTTCATACATCTCAATCATTCAATCAATCAATCAATTTTATTTGTATAGCACATTTAAAAACAACTCATGTTGACCAAAGTGCTGTACATCAGTGCAGGTACTAATGTGCCACATACAATGGTACACAGACCTAACAATACATACATAAACTGTTTACAGCGCCCCCACAGAGGGGATCAAAAATGCTAGGGAGTAGAAATAGGCTTTGAGCCTCGACTTAAAGGAGTCGATGGAGGGGCAGTTCTGATGAGGAGAGGGATGCTGTTCCACAGTCTAGTTGCTGCAACCGCAAACGCGCGGCCACCCCTGAGCTTAGACCTAGACCGTGGGATAGTCAGTAGCACCAAGTCGGCCAACCTGAGGGACCTGGAGGTAGGATGGTGGGTTAGAAGATTTTTTATATGAGGGGGGGGGGGGGGGGGGGGGGGGGCAAGCCCGTTAAGGGCTTTGTATATGAATAAGAGGAACTTGAAGTTGATTCTGTACCGTACTGGGAGCCATTGGAGAGAGACCAGAATGGGGGTGATGTGGTCCCTTTTACGAGTACACGTCAGATGTCTCGCTGCGGCATTTTGAACCAATTGCAGGCGGGACAGGGATGATTGGCTGAAGTCAGTGTATAGGGAGTTGCAGTAGTTAAGGCAGGAGGAGATGAATGCGTGGATGATTTTTTTCAAGGTCGTTGAATTGGAGGAACGGTTTGATTTTAGCTATGGTACAAACCTGGAAGAAACTAGCTTTTACCACAGAGTTGACTTGCTTGTCAAACATTAATGCGGAGTCAAATATCACACCAAGGTTTTTGACGTGCGGTTTGACTAAGTAGGTTAGGCTTCCAAGGCTGCCTGCTATCGTTTTGATGGAGGCTATTAATCTCTCTCACTACTTTTACCTTCCTGGTGCCCCCTCTATCTTATTCTCCCATCGCAATAAGCGTATTGTTCCCCAAATTCTCACAGATTTCTGTGAATATCTAGAAAGGTATCACTGGACAAAGATGCATAGTTGGACAGTCTTAACTCCATTCTTCCATTTCATTCACTTTATCTCTGAAATTACAACCCTTAAAATTGCACAGCTGGAGTGATCTTTTAAAACCTGGACTCGAAATTGCATTGCATGGGCGATCATCAACCCTATTTGTGTTATTTGGAGGGAAAACAAAGAAATAATAACATATCCTGGTGACTTGGTTGAAAGGATTGATTTCAAATTGATTTATTGGTCTCCCATGTACTATTCAACCATCTCCCCTTATTCATCCTGAACTTAAAATCCACCCATAAGTATAGATGGCTTATGAAGTTGTTGCACATTTGAGCCAAAGACTGTTGCATCATTGAAGGGAAATGTGGGTGAAAAGTTCAAACAATGAAAGATTCAGTGGAAATTGGTGGATTCCTGATGTATTGGACATTTCCCTGAATTTAACACTCTAGCTGTTCCTAAACTGCTGCACTCCTGGGCCTTAAAATTCCACCTTTTATATCAGGGTTTAGAGACATGCATAGTAATTTATATTTGATTTGTAAGCGTATGTTAAACAGATGTATTTGCTTGCAAGCATATCTTAACGTGTTTGATGATTATTGGTGGTGCATCGTGGTGTCCTAGATGCTACTGATCATATGCCTTGGCCTACGCGATCTGTCAGTTGCCGAACACTTTAACTCCCCTTCTCAATCCCACACTGACCGTTCTATCCTGGGCCTCCTCCACTGTCAGAGTGAGGCCAGATGCAAACTGAGGAGCAGCACCTCATGTTTCACTTAGGCAGCTTACAACCCAACGGTATGAATAATGATTTATCTCATTTTAAGTAACCCTTGCATTCTCTGGCCCTCCCCCACCCTAGTCATACTACTAGTTTCACTGTTGTCCTGCTTAGTTTCACTGTTCGTACCCCCTCGGTATCACCTCTTCCATGGCCAACAATGGACCATTGTGGGCTCCACCTTTCCTTGATTATCCTTGCAGGCCTTGATTTGTTCTTTTGATACCTTTCATTCTTTTGTTATTTTTGCCTCTACATGCCTCCAGTTTCCTCTCCTCTGACTCTCAGTCTGAAGAAAGGTCTCGACCCGAAACCTTTCCTATTCCTTTTCTCCAGAGGTGCTGCCTGACCTGATGAGTTACTCCAACATTTTGTGTCTATCTTCCCTTCTCTGTCAACGAGAGCTTCAAGAAATCACACCGATGTTTAAATTGCAACTACAAAATTAGTGGCTAATTCCAGTGCTACTCCACAACCCATCTGAAAAGAAAGTGGGTGAATGAATAAATGAAGGTATTCAGATATATTTCTGAGACAGCAGTCTGTATGTCCTTCCTGCTTATCAATCATATCATTGTGGCAAACCTGCCCTCCCATTATACTTTGTAGTTTGAACTGGAGGAAAAAGGTAGAAATCCATGTGCAATTGCATGCATCGAATGCATAATACAGTAGTAGCTGCTCAGTTGCAATGTGTACACCACTGTGTGCATGTTAAACTGACATAAAGCTCAGGAAAAGGCACTGTAATTAACCAGCCCATAGCTCTATAATATACACGATAGAAGTATTGCTGTAACTAAATGTCATTTAATGATTCTCATTTCTAGGTTCTCGCCACAAACGCATTGCAAACATATTTATTGCAGGAATATCAGGAGCTAACCCAGGCCACCCCGGTCATTGCGAATTGCGATCAGAATTTAATAAGTATCAAGAGGAGCACTTAAATCACCTTGGCTGGGAAGGCTATGGACCAAATGCTGGAAGATGGGGTTAAAATTGATTAATTCCACTGGACATGGTGGACTGAATGGCTTGTGTCCATTCTGTATAATTCTATGACTCTATGAGAAATAGGACACAGATCCAGGCGGCAATGGTGCAAACTCAAGATCCACTTGAATCCAGTAAATCAATACACAGTATGCATGAGAGCATGGAGTTTCTCTACCTGTGCATTCTGTCAGGCCAAGGCGTGGCCTTGCAACTGGTTACATGTAATCCAGTGGGACATGCTCATCCTTCATGGAAAGTCTGCTTTGGCGGGCCAGGTGGAAGAGATCTTTATGAACCAATGTCTGGAAAGGCGATGCAACAATGCACTGGGGAATGTGAATGCTAGTCGGAGCACTAAAGACGACATGACCATCCACTGCAGCCAAGAAGTCTCCAGTCGTGATGATTTTTCATACCACTGGACTCTGACTTCTGCGGACGAGAGGGTGGGGTTGTTACAGGGCAACAGCTTTCCCACCTTAAACATTCACACACAGGTTTTTGTGCAGCCCTCTTCTCTGCCTCGTGAGCCATGTCAGAACACACCAGAATTGAGACTGCATAACCCACCATTGCCATTACGGACAGGCCACCACAACGTATTCTGGGGAATGTGCCACATTGCTTCAATATACCAATGGGATGGGCATGAGGACGGAGGGATATGGATCATGTACAGGCAGAGGAGATTAATTTATATTGGTATCGTATTCGGAAAATAATGGGCTGAAGGGCCTGTTCCTGTGCTATACTGTTCTTTGAGCGATGTTCAGACTTTCAACATTCTACTTTAAAAATAAGGCGTGGATCAGGCCCTTCAACCCACTGAGTCCGTGCCGACTAGCGATCACCCCGTACACTAGCACTATCCGACACACTATGGGCCATTTACAATTTTTACTGAAGCCAATAGACCTACAAACCTGTACGTCTTTGGAGGAAACTGGAGCACTCGGAGAAAACCCACACGGTCACAGGGAGAACGTACAAACTCCGTATAGACAGCACCCGGAGATCCTAGTCGGGATAGATCTCTGCCGCTTTATGGCAGCAACTCCACCACTCCACCACTTTGCCGCCCGATATGTTCGAACAAAAAAATATTTTCCCAGGTAATTTAAACTCTAGACTTAGTGCTTTCCTTATGCATAGAACAGAATCATGAATCATACATCACAAGAGAAGACTATTCAACCCATTGTGCCTCATCAGTTATCCATGAGATCCATACTTCTCCTCCTCACTACAGCCTAGCTCCTCCAAGCATCATAAAATCCTTTCTTGAAAGCTAACATTGAATTGGCTTCCCCCCTCACCAGCAGCTCACAATCCGTACTGCAAAAATAAATCCTCATCTTCCCTCTGGCTATTTGGCAATAACCTTGAAATCAGCTCACTGACCTCCCTGCCAGTGAAAACAGTTTCTCCCTTCACTCTCTGTCAAAACCATTCACAATTCTGACCACTCCTATTTAAACTTCTCTGAAGCTTCTCCGCTCGGATGCTGACCAAACAAAGTTTCTGTAGTTTCTCTGCACATTACAGGAGTTCCCTCAGCCAGAGCACTGATGTGTATCTCTGCTACTGACCACTCCTTTACCACGCCATCTCACCTTACAACTGGTTCGCAGGTTGTATTTTTCCAATAGTCTCCTTACCCGGTGATCGTAATCCTACATGCAATTAGTTTAGATTAGAGATACAACGGTGAAACGGGCCCTTCAGTCCATCGAGTCTGTGCTGACCAGCAATCTCCTTACACTAGCATTATCCTACACACACTAGGGACAATTTACAATTATGCCAAGCCAATTAACCTACAAACCTGTATGTCTTTGGAGTGTGGGAGGAAATCAAAGCTCCTGGAGTAAACCCACACAGGTCACAGAAAGTACATACAAACTCTGTACAGACAAGCATGCATAGTCAGGATTGATCCCGGGTGTCTGACGCTGTAAGGCAGCAACTCTACCGCAGTGCCATCGTGCCGCCCTAAAATTGCCTGGTCCAGATGCGAACAGCGTATCTCAGAGGCTTCTAGCATTGCAGACAACAGGGTATTGGGCAGCACATATAAGACCCCTCTTTCCTGACAGCCTCTGACAAACAGCAAAGATGGCGGAAGTAAGTGGAGTCTTTGTTGATTGTAAAAATATGAAGTGATTTTAATAGTGTTTATATGTCTCTGGTATTCTCCGAACATCCACTAAAATAGAAGTATGCTGCATGGATTAGGGGGTATTAGCTGCAAAGAGAGACACGGTGGTGCAGCGGTAGAGTTGCTGCCTTACAGCGCCAGAGTCTCGGGTTAGATCCTGACTTCGGGTGCTGTTGGTACGTAGTTTGTACTTTCTCCCTGTGACCACGTGGGTTATCTCCAGGTGCTATGTTTTACAATCACACACTGCAAAGATGTACAGGTTTGTAGGTTAATTGGTTTCTATAAATTGTAAATTGTCCCTAGTGTGTGGGATTCAGTATTCAGTATTTCTTTAATATAATTTTCACTGAGTACTTGCATACACAGAGGAAACGAAAAAACGTTGCTCGATCAGTTTCCATTCAGTGTAGTTAGTAAAAAAGAATAAATACATAGAGCTTTAAAAACAAATTAAAATTACCATGTCTAAAAACAGAAAGTAGGCCTAAAATGTACAATAGAATAAAAACAGATATTCCGACCGACAGTGGCTTTACTTTGACAGGTGCCTAGCTGTCAAAGTATGGACGAGGTTGAATGTGTTGGTGAACGATATTTGGGGAGGGGACATAGTCCGTTAATCAGTCTTATTGCCTGTGGGAAGAAGCTGTGGAGCATCCTGCTGGTTTTGCAGCTGATGCTCCTGTACCTCTTCCCAGATGGCAGAATGGAGAAGATGTGGTGTGATGGGTGGTAGGGGTCCTTGATGATGGAGATGGCTCTACTGATGCTCCGCTTCTTGTAGATCTCCAACAGGAAAGGGAGTGGGGCACCAATGATCCTGCTGGCTGTCTTCACTATCCTGTTGAGTTGATATTGTTCGTAAGCCTTGCAGCTCCCAAACCAGGAAGTGATGCCGTAGGTCATTATGCTTTCGATGGTACCCCTGTAGAAGGTCCTTAGATGAGCAGGAGGGAGACCTGCTTTCCTTAGTCTCCGGAGGGGGTGGAGCCGCTGCTGAGCTCTTTTGATCACTGCTGTGGTGTTGGTCGTAGAGGTCAGGTCATCCGCCAGGTGGAGTCCTAGGAACTTCACACTGCTGACCCTCTACACAGCAGCTCCATCAATATGCAGCGGAGTGTGATGTTGTTTTCCAGCCCTCCTGAAGTCGATCACCATCTCCTTAGTTTTTTCCACATTGAGAGTGAGGTTGTGGGATCTGCACCATTCTGTGAGCAGCTCCACCTCCATCCTGTACGCCGACTCATTATTGTCGCTGATGAGACCCACCACTGTTGTGTCATCAGCGAACTTGTTGATATAGTTGTTGCTGAGTCTAGGTGTACAGTCATGTGTAAGCAGACTAAACAGCAGGGGGCTTAGGACACAGCCTTGGGGTGAGCCAGTGCTCACAGCGATGGTTCTTGATGTCCGACTGCCCACCCTGACAGCTGCCGTTGTGATAAAAAGTTAAGGACCCAGTTGCAAGTGCCAGTATCCACCTTTAACAGCTTCAGCTTCTCCACCAACTGCTGTGGGATGATTGTATTAAAAGATCGTGCTAGTGTACAAGGTGATCACTGGTCGGCCCAGACTCGGTGGGCTGTAGGACCTATTTCCACACTGTATCTCTAAAGTCTAAAGTCTAAAGACTTTGATTGTTTTTTCTGGAGTACCAGAGGCTGAAGGGAGACCTGATAGAAATATATAAAGTGATGAGAGGCGTGGATAGAGTACAGAGGCAGAAACATTTTCCCTGGGTGGAAGTATCAAAGACTGGAGGGCATAGCTTTAAGATGAGAGGGGCAAAGTCTAAAGGAGATGTGCAGGACAAGTTATTTACACAAAAGGTAGTGGGTGCCTGGAACATACTATCAGGGGCGGTTTTTGAGGCACTCACAATGGTGGTGTCTAAGATGCTTTTAGTTGCACTCAATATGCAGTGTATGGAAGGATATGGATCATGTGCAGGCAGATTACATCAGATTATGTGCCATGTGGGGCACAAACATTGTGGGCTGACGGGGCTGTTTCTGTGCTATATTTTGGGTCCCAGGTAAATTAAAACTTATTTTTTAAATGAGAAAGGTTAACAATATAAACATCCAAAAATAATTAAAGTAAAATAATATTAAGGAGAAAAAATAAATGATCTTGCCCCTTGCTTCCTAAATCTGTGCCCTGTAATGCCCCATTAAAATCAAAGGGTGTAGCATCTGCACCAGACCTGACCTGATAAGTGGCCAGGATGACAGAGGAGACAGCTAGCAAAACTGCTGCATCATAATTCCAGCAACCTGCCTTCAATCCTGACTTTGGGTGCTGTCTATGTGGAGTTTGCACATTCCCCTTGTGACGGCGTGGGCTTTCTCCGGGTCCTCCAGTTTCCTCCCACATCCCAAAGACGTGCAGGGTGGTAGATCGGCCATTGCAAGTTGACCCTAGTAATAGGGGAGTGCAGAAGTTGATCAGAATATGGATTGATTAAAAAATGGGATTAAGTGAGTGGTTGATGATGGGTGGGGACTTGGTAGACTGAAGGGCCTGAATCTGAGCTGTATAACTCTGTGACTCTCAGTGAAGAGAATCCACAACAGAGCAGTGTGAAATCTAAGCAGGTCTAATCCTCCACTCTGCATGTCGAACAGAGGAGCAAAATGCTCTCTGGCTGCAACAAAGCTTCGTAGAGTTTCATAGCCTGTATGTGAACAGTTGTTGAATAAACCATACTTCAAGTCAAGTTAAGTCCAGTTGAATTTATTGTTGAATGTTGAGTTACAGTACAATGAAAATTTGCTTGCAGCAACATCACAGACATGGACATGTACATACAGACAACACTCGGAAAATTAATTTATACTTAAATTATATATAATTTGCACTCAAATTGTACAAGACAGTTAAAAGAAAAAGATGGTGCCAAAATCAAGCCACCAGTGTAAACATAGATAGACAAATAGAAAACAAGTCTGTGGTAATGCAAGAGGGGAACTGTAGCGTTCCATTGCTGAAGTGGGATTAGGGTTGTGTAGTCCAGATCATAACTGTAGGAAAATAGCTGCTCCTGAACCTGCTGGTGTGGGACCTCTGGCTTCTCTCTGCCTCCTGCTCAATGCTGGCAGTGAGAATACAGATCAAGTCAAGTGAAGTCAACATTATTTGTCACATACACATACAAGATGTGCAGTGAAATGAAAGTGGCAATGCCTGCGGATTGTGCAAATACAACAGAACAGAACAGAACAGAACAGAACCAGTATTTACATTTTAGAAAACAAAATAAAAAGACACAACAGTAAATTAGTCCCTGGTGAGATCAGAGTTTACAGTCCTGATGGCCTGAGGGAAGAAACTCTGTCTCATCCTCTCTGTTTTCGCAACGTGACAGCAGAGGCGCTTGCCTGACCATAGCAGCTGGAACAGTCCATTGCTGGGGTGGTAGGGGTCCTTCATGAATTTGCTGGCACTGGATCTGCACCTCCTGGTGTATAGGTGAGTGTAGTTCCCATTGTGTATTCGGCTGAATACACTACTCTCTGCAGAGCCTTCCTGTCCTGGGCAGAGCTGTTCCCAAACCAGATTGTGATGTTACCGGACAAGATGCTTTCTACAGCCCCCGAGTAGGACTGAAGAATCCTCAGAGAGACTCTGAATTTCCTCAGCTGCATGAGGTGGTAAAGGCGCTGCCTTGCCTTCCTCACCAGTGTGGCAGTGTGTGTTGTCCATGTCTATCCCTCTATCCACAGTAGTCCCATTTATCTCCAGGGGCATGTATGTCCTCGGTTGTAGAGCCCTTCTAAAGTCAACAATCAGCTCCTTAGTTTTAGTGACATTCAAGAGGAGGCTGTTGTCCTGACACCAGAGTGCCAGGTCAGCCACCATCTCCAGCTAGGCTTTCTCATCGTTATCGGAGATCAGGCCCACCACCACAGTGTCATCAGCAAACTTGATGATGGAGTTGGTGCTGAACCTGGTCACACAGTCATGTGTGTACAGGGAGTGCATTGCAGATGGAGCAGCGGGATACCAGATGCCTTTGGCAGGGGCAACGGACTATAACTAACTACCAGAACAACCCCCCTTCAACTGGGAGTGCCGGCACCTCCTTAGCTGATGGCCTGAACTCTTTTTACGCACGATTCGAGATGAGCAACATCACCCCTTGTTCGCAAGCTAACAGCACCGCCAGCGCGCTGGCTAGCGAGGCTGGAGGGAGGTCCACCGCTGGGGATGTGCACACATTCTCTGTGTCTGAGCATGACGTGAGGAGGGCTCTGACGTGTGTAAACATGAGGTAAGCTGTAGGCCCAGATGGTATATTTGGGCGAGGACTAAAGTCTTGTGCTAATCAGCTTGCTCCAGTGCTCACCACAATATTCAACCTCCCTGGCCAAGTCCGTGGTCCCTTCCTGCTTCAATGGATCCACCATTGTACCAGTGCCAAAGAATGCCTCTCCAGCCTGCTTGAATGACTACCCTCCTCACGTCGTGCTCGGACACCGAGAATGTGTGCACCGACCAGTGGCCCTCACCTCGGTAGTCATGAAATGCTTCGAGAGGCTGATCAAGAACCACATCTACGCCTTCCTCCCTCGCACCATGGACCTGCTGCAGTTCGCATACCGTCCGAACAGATCCACGGATGATGCGGTCTCCCAGGTTCTGCACACCACTCTCTCTCACCTTGATAGCCAGAAGGGGGGCTATGCGAGGATGCTGTTCATTGATTTCAGTTCAGCTTTCAACACCATAATCCCCACCAGACTTGCTGAGAAGCTGCTGGAACTGGGGCTGAACACTCCCCAGTGTGCCTGGGTCCTGGACTTTCTCAACGCCAGGCCCTAGGTGGTCAAGATGGGGAGATATACATCCTATCCCCTCACCCTGAACACAGGAACCCCTCAGGGTTGCGTCCTCAGACCCCAGATTGTGGGAATCGTTGATAATAGATGTTGCCCTCTTGAGGCGGCACCTCATGTAGATACGAACACTTTTCTGAGTCTCATGTACATTCAACTATATTGGTTAAAGAACATAGAACATAAAACAGTACACACAGGGACAGACCCTTCAGCCCACAATGTCTTTACTGAACACGAAACAAAGTAAAACTAATCTTCTCTGTCTGTAAGTGATCCACATCGCTCCATTCCCTACATATCCAAGTTGATAAAAGGTCATGGATATCCTAGTACAGGAATCACTGGAAATTAATATACATGTTCAGCAAAAAAATTAAGAAAGGAAACATTGTGTTGGCCTTTATTGTTAGAGGATTTGATTACAAGTGTGGGGACATCGGCATCCGATAACATACAGTAGCCCAGCCAAACCAGATTTGGAGTATCACATACAAGGTTGTTCTTCAATCTTGCGGAAGAATATATTTGCAATTGAGAGAGTTCAGCAAAGGTTCGCCAGATTGATTCTTGCAATATCAGATTTATTGTAAGTGAGGAGAAATTAAGCAATTGAGACATTATTCTTTTGATTTTTTGAATTGAATTGAATCCTTTATTTGTCATTCAGACCTTTCGGTCTGAACGAAATGCTGTTGCCTGCAGCCATACATGTAATAATAACAGAACACAATAAACACAAATTAACATCCACCACAGTGAGTTCACCAAACACCTCCTCACTGTGATGGAGGCAAAAGTCTTAGAGTTACTGTCTCTTCCTTCCTCTTCTCCCTCTGCGCCGAGGCGATACCCCACCGGGCGATGGTAAGTCAGTCCCGCGGTTCAAGCTCCGCGGCCTGGGGGGTGGTCGAAGCTGCCGCCCTCCAGTCCAGCGGACGCAGCTGTTGCAACGGGTGCTCCGGAAAACAGGCACCAGCCTGTGACCTGCGAGCTCCCGACATTGTCCTCCATTGGCCCGCGGCCGAGCCCCGGATCCAGGTCGCCGCCGCCAGAACGCCGCCTCAGCCGCCGTAGCACCGTCTCCGCCCCGCACCGGGCCGCCCACAAGGCAGTGTCTCAGCCCCGCACCGGGCTGCCCCCACGAGAGCACCTTCCAGCCGGGAGCCGGTCCGCCCGCACGGCAGCGTCTCAGCCCCGCACCGGGCTGCTCACACGGGAGCGCCTTCCAGCCGGGAGCCGGTCCGCCCTCACCGGAGCGCCTTCCAGCCGATAGCCGTGCCGCTCACACGAGAGTGTCTCAGCCCCGCGCCGTCCGCCCTCACCGGAGCGCCGAGTCGTGCCTCAGCGCAGACGGGGGAAGAGAAGGGGGATACGACAAAAAGTTGCATTCCCCCGAAGGGAGAGACAGAAAGCTCTGTTTCACCCTCCCCCCACACACATAACACCACCTAATAACCAAAAAAATTACTAAACTAGACAAAAAAAAACAAACAAAAAAAGTAAAAACAGACAGACTGCAGGCGAGCCGCAGCTGTAACACAGCGCCGCCACTGGATTTCAAAGGAATGAGAGGTGATGTCATAAAGGTACGTTTATATAGGTTTTTGAAAGGGTAGGTGGGAAGTTTATGTTTTCCCTGGCTACAGTGCCCAGAATGATATTTGGTCAGTCTCAAAATATGTGGTTGGACGGACAGGATGGGGCTGAGGAGCACTTTCATCAGGCAGAGATATTAAGAGAATCAAGGCATACGTGGATGAGAGTGACACTGAGGCACAATTGAAGTGCCTCACCATAGCTGTATGTGTGCATATGACATTAAACTCAACTTGACTTGATTTGAAACATCATATTGGTGGCAGAGCAGAAATAAGAATGAAGGGTCGCGACCCAAACATCACCCATTCCTTCGATCCAGAGATCTGCTTGTCCTGCTGAGTTACTCCAGCATTTTGTGTCTATCTTCTGAGCTGTTGAATGATCCATTATTATAGCTTCTATTTTATGTATACTTATATAATGAAATCAATAAAGATAAAACTATTTTTATCTGTAAACTGAGGTAGCAAGCTTGGGGTTGGAGGTTTCCATAGTACTTGGACCTTATTGTACATGTGCTTATGAAAATTAACTCAACTTGACTTAAAACTATTTGTTATCTCTGTCCATAATGTGTATTTGAATATTCCCCTTCACAGAATTGTGACGTTTGGTGTATGGGTTCATGCTTTGGGCAAAATAGCAACGAACCAGCACTCAGACAACTTTAGCCCATTAAGTCTGTGGGATAGATCTGAAATTTATGCTCAATGCAAATCTCATTTAAAATGAATTGGAGTGAGTTGTCAATCAGTTTAAAAACTGTTATTATGGGTGATATATATATACCTGTTCAACCTGGTTAATTTTCTGTTTTGAGTGCAGGCAGCAACCTGGCACAAATTAAGCCTGAAATTGAGTACATTTTCTTGAGGGACGTAACGGTTCAATGTTTTCCCAAACTCTTTTTAAAAATCACAAAGGTGAAATTATGATTGATTGAAAGATACAACATGGACATAGGCTCTTTAGCCCACTGAGTCCATGTGGACTATTAATCACCCATTCATTCCAGTTCGATGTTATCCCACGTGCATCCATACATCACACACTCGGCCAAACTTACAGAGGCCAATTCACCGACCAACCCGCACGTCTTTGGGATGTGTGAGGAAACCGGAGCAAGCAGAGGAGATTAATGCAGAAGAATGTGCAAACTCCACACAGACAGCACCCGAGGTCAGGATTGAACCCATGGTCTCTGGTGGCACGAGGCAGCATCTCTACCAGCCGCATTACTATGCCACCCAATGATTCAATGAACTGAAGATGACTCTAAAACCAAAACTGAACCTTTTACTAAAAGTAGTATTTGTCTCACAGAGAAATCTTTCATGGTCTTAAGTCATTCGAAAAGCTAAGCCACAGGGTGTTGCAGACCAGCATCCAACGCCCACGCAGTGCATTGTCTACGGAGTTTGTGGGCTTTAGTGAGTAAAGGGGGGGGGTTCATATTAAGCAGTACGTTATTTAATTTAGTTTTACTATTGGATTTGCATTTGCAGTGGTAAATAAATAAAATAAATTGGTAAGCAAGTAGGCTGTGACTTGTTAGGTGATTATGCAAGGAGCCAGAATTAATTAACTGAAGAGAGCTGACTCAGAATTTGTGGTACTTGGGCATATCTGTGGCTTCTGCTAAAACATCATGTTTAGTGCCTATTGAGTGGAGTGGCCATGGAATCTGGATGCTGGTGAATAAGGGACTTTGCTGATGTAACAGCAATAATGTCGTTTTATATTTGGAGAATAAACTTAATGAATATAGTGAAATGATTAAGACAGGTATGCTAGGGCAAGTGGCGGCACAGTGGCACAGTGGTAGAGTTACTGCCTTACAGCACCAGAGACTCGCGTTCGATCCTGACTACAGGTGCTGTCTGTGTGGAATTTGTACGTTAACCATGTGACCACGTGGGTTTTCTCTGGGTGCTCTGGTTTCCTCCCACAATTCAAAGATGTGGAGACTTGTAGATTAATGGGCTTCGGTAAAATTGCAAATTCTCCCTTGTGTGTTGGATGAGCGTTAGTGTTTGTGGTGTGCACTGGTTGGCCCAGACTCAGTGGGCCTAAAATAAATATTCTTTCTAAAGAATCAAGGCTTGGGGAATTTGGCCAAAGTACTGAGGAAAACTCTCTAATTTTTTTTTAAAGTAGTGACAATCAATCACTTCCATACATTTGTGAAAACAGCCACCATTAAAAAGATATTATCTCTGACAGTAGTGTAACTCCACTAAGTACAAGGCTTAATGAAGACAAGTGATACCACTGGGGTGGCGGAATAATCAGAGGATTGGTCTTATAATACTGCTGTGCAAGTATGCTGTACACAAAGGTTCCATGGACAAGCAGAAAAAAGATGCATGGCATACAGTAGATCTTGAGAAGAGAAGTCGAGAAAGGAGCAATAATAGCAATATTAACAAACAAAGGGAAAATAAAAAGTATTAAAACTGTGGGAAATCCATGATCGACAAATAGGTAACCAGGATGCAGTACTGGTGGAATTGCGCATTGGATGAAATGCTGCCTATCATGTGATATTTTTACCCAAATCTGTCTTTCCAAGTGGTTTTAAAAGTTCCCATAACCCAATTTCATGGGGAACATGAGCAGGAGTTGATCATCTGTGCTCTTGTATTTATCCATTCACACAATAGTATTTATCCAATCACTAAAATACTGACAATGTCATCGTTGATATGTCTGTCGAAATTTGCTGTGCACAAATTGGTTGGCACATTTCCACAGTAATTGTACATCAAGATATTTATCAAAAGTAAAATGTCATGCGATGCCCTGAAGAGGACATTAAGTTATGCTATTCTATTTATCTTAACATGAAACTTTCAACTTTGAATTAAAGCAGCTTTTCATAATTCTGGCGTACATCAAACTTGGCCAGGTAACTTGAGAAGATGATCCTCAGCAACTGCCTTTTACATTTGTATCATTGAAAACACATAAGAAGAGATGGCTGCAGCTGAACCAACTTAGCATTGTGTGGCCATTTGCATGTTTTGTTTTGAGGAAAATCATCAGTGGGGTTATTTTCCAACACAGTTGTTAGGTTGTTCCAACTGAAAACATTTGTCCAGTGAAGTGTGCATTAGTGTATTTATGGAACCCAATGCTTGATGCTCATAATATGTGTGATCTTGAAGTCTCTGTTCCCTCTTGTGATGTGAGTTCATATAAAGTTTCAATTGCTCTGCTGCATTGGTTATTTTCAGACTGCATTGGGCATGGTGTCTCCAAACTGTAAACGTGCAAATACTGACCTCAAAATGTACTGAAGTCAGAGCCATGGAATCCGAAGAGAGTACATTTCTCTGCCTCACACCAGTAAATCATTTGTAAGCTACAGCACAGCAAACTGTTTACAAAATATTTAGCTTAGCCTGAAAGTATTTTGGTAATGCCAGAAAAAAAAAACTGAAAGGATAAGATATTTTTTCTCTTAGTGTGACTGGCTGTGCATCTGTTAGCTCAAGTCAAAATAAACCAACATAACGTTATAGGGAACTGGCATAGACGAGGAGTTGAAGCTAACATAGACTAACCAAGATGTGTAAAACATGAAGTGCTGGAGTAACTCGGCGAGCCAGACAGCATCTCTGGAGCGACCAGACAGGCAACGTTTCGGGTTGGGACCCTTATTCAGACGTCGCCAGTCCGTTCTATTCCCTCCATAGATACTGCCTGACCAGAACTTTGGGTTTTATTCAAGATTCCAGCATCTGCTGTTCCTTGTGCCCCCATATAGAATGGTGGGGCAGGCTTGAGGGACTGAGTGATCTACTCCTGCTCCTATTTTCTTGTGTCTTGTGTTTTTTGAATCTTCATTCACATTTAATCTTTATAAAGATCTGAAGTCACTCAGTATTAATAGTTTCTCCAAAAATATATAGGAAGGAATTGCAGATGCTGGTTTTAACCAAAGATAGACACAGTAAGTCAGCGGGTCAGGCAGCATCTCTGAAGAGAAGGAATGGGTGACATTTTGGGTCGGGTCTGAAGAAGGGACTCAACCCGAAACGTCACCCATTCCTTCTCTCCAGAGATGCTGCCTATCCAGCAGAGTTACTCCAACTTTTTGTGTCCAAATATATATAGTTGACCAGCTTAACTTATAGTTGAACCAAACTTAGAGCAGAAGACCTTTTTAGGATGACTCCACATGATGAAAGACATAACATTAAGTTTCCTTTTACATCACTCCAAGCAATTTTCAGTCTTTGAAACAACATTGTTTAGAAATAAAAACACATCACACATTTGACACATCAAGTAGTAGCTAGCCAGAGAGGGACAAGTTAACGTTTCATTGATCTTTCATTGCCACTTTCTTTAGAAAACGTAGAAAACAAATAGATTTTGAGTTTACTTGCACAGAAGAAGTAGAGGTGGAGAGACAGGAGAATGATATGTGATGAGGTGGACACTGATGATATTGGTGCCAATTGATTGATGGCAGTAAATGTTTGTTCTACAGAGCTTACCTGTCTGAAGCGCGTGTTAAAAAAGGCAAGTGTATGAGGAGAGAATGATAACTTTGTGAAATACATAACGTTGTTTGGTTTAGTTTAGAGATACAGCGTGGAAACTGGCCATTCGGCCCACCAAGTCTGCGTCAACTAGCGATCCCTGTACACTAGCACTCTCCTGCACATTAGGGTCAATTTACAATTTTTACCAACACCAATGAACCTACAAACCTGTACGTCTTTGGAGTGTTGGAGGAAACTGGAGGACCTAGGGAAAACCCACACAGTCCGGGGTAGAACATACAAACTCCGCACAGAGAGCACCCATCGTCAGGATCAAACCCGGGTCTCTGGTACTGTAAGGCAGTAATGCCCCTGTCCAACTTAGGAAACCTGAACGGAAACCTCTGGAGACTTTGCGCCCCACCTAAGGTTTCCGTGCGGTTCCCGGAGGTTTTTTTCAGTCTCCCTACCTGCTTCCACTACCTGCAACCTCCGGCAACCACCTGCAACCTCCGGGAACCGCACGGAAACCTTGGGTGAGGCGCAAAGTCTCCAGAGGTTTCCGTTCAGGTTTCCTAAGTGGGACAGGGGCATAACTCTCCAACTGTGCCATTGTGCCTTGTCGTTTCTGCCTTGTAGTATTGTAGTTGAAAGCAATCAGAAATAAAGAGAATGTTGGAAATAGCCACCGACAGCTTTTAAGGTGAAAATGTTTTATTATTTTTATTACAGAAACAAGAACACCAAGTGCACTACATGAAATGCCAAAGGCATAAATTAATAATTGTCTCCTCTGAAAGGTGCATTTGTATCTCTGGGAATGAAAGAGCAAAAGTTCCAGTGTTTCATCTCCCACAGTTATCGTGCAGAAAAGGAAAATGGGAGGAAATAAACAAATATTTTATATCTGGCTGCACAGAAAAATACTCTCGAAAATACTTGAGAATAAGGGTCCAATACAAAACGGAATTAGTATAGCCTGAAATGAATAAATGTCCAGCATCTGATGAACTACAGTTTTGAAGGAGATAGTTAATGAGAAAGTGGATGGTCTGATTTCCAGCTTTCAAATTTCCGGAGATTCTGATGGTTCCTGATGGATGACCCATCTAAGAAAGGGGGAAAAGAAAATATACACAATTATCAGCCTCTTATTTGGGGAAAATGCTGGAATCTAATACATATAGGTATGATATCATGAGACTTAGATAATAATTATGTGATTGCATTGAAACAGCATGGATTTATGAAAGTGATCATGTTTCACCAATCATTCAGAGATTTTTGAGGATTGGTGAACAAGCTTCCAATATGTGGAATTTGGAGTAACATACTAGTGTTACCAGATGGTTTTGGCCCGAAACATTGCCTATTTCCTTCGCTCCATAGATGCTGCTGCACCCGCTGAGTTTCTCCAGCATTTTTGTGTACCTTACCAGATTGTAAGATGGTTACACATATAAGACAAAGAATGGGAATAATGGCTTCTGGTGATCTACAGTGAATGAGATACAATGAGGATTAATGCTTGGGCCCCAGCTATGCATAATAATTACCAACAAATAGGCTGAGGGAATCAAATAAAACATTTCAAACACATTGATGACATGAAATTAATTCTGAATGTGAGTCATGAAGAGGATGCCAAGAGACTTCATGGGGACGTAGACAAGCTAAATGAATGGACAACAACGTGGCAATGTGTAAAAAAACATATGGTGATTTAAGAGCCTTTTAACAAGGATGAAAACATCCAATACTGGAGGGCATAGTTTTAAGGTGAGAGTTGTCAGTACATATGATAATTAAACAGTCATGAATATTTGGGTGGAAAATAATTGTTGGTATGTTACTCCCAAATTCCACATACTGGAATGATTCTAAAAGATTGGAGCAAAAAGGAGTCTGAAAAAGGGCCCTGACCCAAGGTATCATCTGTCCTTTTCACTCCACAGATGCTGCCTGGCCTGTTGAATTTCTCCAGCACTTTGTTATTTTTTTGGTCGTGTCTTAATATAAAATGATTTCTTTAAAATGAAAAATAACATTTTTTGAAATACACCATGAGGGTTCAGAAATATTCAATGTTTGGTGTCCTCTGGCAGAAGAAAATCTGATTCCGACTTCAAACTGAGGTTTTTTGAACTCTACGCTGTTTGATCATTTACTCTTGTGGCTGACTGGTTTAAAACATTTTTGTGGATTGCGGAAATGTAATCTGCAAATAGTCGGGTTCATCTGGTGAAATACATATTACGGTAGTATGAAAGATATTATTTCGGGAACATCATAAAGAGTATAAACAAATGACAAAAAAATGTTTAAAGAAAACCCACAATCACTGCATGATGTTCCCACTGTGTACTGTAAGTGTAGCATGTAAATCTATTTTAATTTGGTGGGTGGAATGACAATTTCGCCATATTCAAGAGGGAAGGCTTAAGCCTCATTGGAAACCCTCAGACTCTCTTTAATTGTATTTAATTGCACTTTAACTTGCTTTAAATGTTATTCCCTTTATTTAGGAAGGAACTGCAGATACTGATTTACACCGAAGATAGACACAAAATGCTGAAGTAACGTCGTGGGACAGGCAGCATCTCTGGAGAGAAGACCCGTGTCTCTGACTCTCTAAAGCAGCAACTTCATTGTTGCGCCAATGTGGCCTGCCATCTTTGGAATATGAGAGGAAACCAGAGCACCCACACGGTTACAGGGAGAAAGTACAGACTTCGTACAGACAGACCCGAGGTCAGGATTGAACCCATGTCTCTGGTGCTGTATGGCAGCAGCTCCCCTGTCCAAATGCCTTTTACATATCATTATTGTATCTGCATCAAGTGCTTCCTCCATCAGCTCATTCCTAAAACCTACCACATTCCGTGTGAAAAATTTGCCCCTTTGGTTCCTATCGACATATTTTCCCTATCACCTTAAACCCATGTCCTCTCACTCTTGATTCTCCTACGCTGGGGGGGGGGGAAAGCTCTGTGTATTCACCCTATCTATTCCCCTCATCATTGTACACACCAAGTCTGTGAAGACAGAAAGGTTCCTGGACAAATTGCTTCCTACTATCACTGACATATGTAAGATATTCCCTCAAAAAGCAAAATGCAATTGACTAAGGTTGGAAATCTGAAATAAAAGCACCAAATGCTGGAGATAATCAACAAGTCGGGATGTGAGTGTGCGCTGGAAGAGCAGATTTGGAACTTATGGAAAGTATTAAATTATTCCATGTTCAATTTTGTCAATGATGACTTTGGTGAATCAGAAGTTCCAATAACAATAGGTATCCAGAGCAACACTGGGTAATAAGGGTTGTCTGGCATCTAGCCCACAGCATCTTTCTCTTTTTCTTAATCTTCTTGGATTTGGAACAGTGATTACCTGCAAATAGTGCTTTCTGTGGCACAGGGTACATTAAATCATATCCTGTAAAATATCCATGCAGTGAAAGTTCAGCCAGCTACTCCTTGACATTGAAAATATCCAGGAATTATTCAAATGGAATTGTCCTCAAAGGAATCAAAGGGCCTGAGAGCTCTGCTAAAAGTGATTGCAGCAAATTATGCAATGATACATATCCAGAGCTAATAAAAAGCATTCCAGGCAATTACTGGGGCGAGGGTCCATATTTCCTAAATGGCACAGAATGAGAAGAATTGAAAAGGAGATATTGAAAGTCAAATGGATGAACTGGGAGGACCATCAAGACTGACTATTAAAAGACAGTTAAGGAAGAAAGAAAAATTGTGAAGGTTAAAGGATTTCTACAGCTTTTAAGTTCCTATGAGCAACACAAGCTGGTACATTTCTTGTCCGAAAACACAAGCTTTTCGGACAAGATGAGAAAGCAGGGATGGAAGTAAGGCCATTGGAGCTGCATAGATTAAGTTTGGAGAATCAAAAGCATATGTTTCTGAATATTTATGAAGGCAATTATTATAACTACATCCATGACTGAGTTAAATCAGTGCTCTAATGTTTATTGCCATTTGCCGTTTGATTACATCCAAGTCAAGTAATGATAGTGATGTATGGAGTTACACAAAGGCACATCACATCATTTATAACAACCGGGAAGAAGCTTGTGTCTTTTGTCCTACTTATTCTTACCAGAAATTCAACACAGTCTTGCAAGTTGTGTATCCATGCATTGCCTGACCCAAGCATGACGTCCCAGTGGGATATGCAGATAGAGGATCGGGGTGCCTCTGTAAAGGTTTTTAATGGTTGCAGCAGCATTAAAAGACTCAGCTGATTGATGCAATACTTACTGCCAAATCACACGGGCAGACTGATTACAGGAATTATGAGTGACAGAAGCATAAAGCACCTGTTGCTTATTTGTTTAGGGCAGGCTAAGTGTCGACAGATTGGCAAAAGAGATTAATTTTGACTTCTAAAGATATGTTAAGGAAACCATTGTCCAGTCCAATTTTAAATTAGATAGCTATCTTTTAAATGCAACACTCCCAGGTTTGATACTTCAGTACTGTCAGTATTGGGACAGATCACGTCACATTGATTTAGTCTATCATATCACTGATCAAAAGATGTGATTTTTTAATATATTAAGCTTTGGGTTCTTTACATAATTTATGTTAAATTGTATAAACATTTGTAATGGTCTTGTCTAGTCCTCTACAATCCTATGTTTATATAAATCCCAATTATTCTGAATAGACTAACAGCATTCAGCTAATAATATGAAAAATGGCCGTAGAAACATAAATGCTAAAATAAGAGGCAAGCAGAAGGCAATTTTGCTTGATTGCAACAATATCACCAGGGTTCTTGCAGTGCGAGAACAAAAGAATGAATTACTCTTCATAATTTAGTTTTGTTTAGTTTTGATTATTGTCACGTGCACCGGGGTACAGTGACAAGCTTTTTTGTGTGTTATCCAGTCAGCGGAAAGATTATACATGATTACAATCGAGGCATCCACAGTGTACAGATGCAGGATCAAGGGAATAACGTATAGTGCAAGATAAAGTCCAATTAAAGAGGTCCGAGGGTCTCCGTTGAGGTAGATGGTAGCTCAGGACCACTCTCTACCTGTTAGTAGGATTGTGCAGTTGCCTGATGACAGCTGAGAACAAACTGTCCCTGAATCTGGAGGTGAATGTTTTTACACTTCTGTACCTCTTGCCTGATGGGAGAGGTGAGAAGAGGGAGTGATCGGGATGAGACTCATCCTTGACTATGCTGGTGGCTTTACCGATGCCGGTGAAGAGTAGATGGAGTCAATAGAAGGGAGGCTGGTTTGTGTGATGGTCTGGGATGCATCCACAATGCTCTGCAATTTCTTGCAGTCTTCGATAAACATAGAAACATAGAAACATAGAAATTAGGTGCAGGAGTAGGCCATTCGGCCCTTCGAGCCTGCACCGCCATTCAATATGATCATGGCTGATCATCCAACTCAGTATCCCGTACCTGCCTTCTCTCCATACCCTCTGATCCCCTTAGCCACAAGGGCCACATCTAACTCCCTCTTAAATATAGCCAATGAACTGGCCTCGACTACCCTCTGTGGCAGGGAGTTCCAGAGATTCACCACTCTCTGTGTGAAAAAAGTTCTTCTCATCTCGGTTTTAAAGGATTTCCCCCTTATCCTTAAGCTGTGACCCCTTGTCCTGGACTTCCCCAACATCGGGAGCAATCTTCCTGCATCTAGCCTGTCCAACCCCTTAAGAATTTTGTAAGTTTCTATAAGATCCCCTCTCAATCTCCTAAATTCTAGAGAGTATAAACCAAGTCTATCCAGTCTTTCTTCATAAGACAGTCCTGACATCCCAGGAATCAGTCTGGTGAACCTTCTCTGCACTCCCTCTATGGCAATAATGTCCTTCCTCAGATTTGGAGACCAAAACTGTACGCAATACTCCAGGTGTGGTCTCACCAAGACCCTGTACAACTGCAGTAGAACCTCCCTGCTCCTATACTCAAATCCTTTTGCTATGAAAGCTAACATACCATTCGCTTTCTTCACTGCCTGCTGCACCTGCATGCCCACTTTCAATGACTGGTGTACCATGACACCCAGGTCTCGCTGCATCTCCCCTTTTCCTAGTCGGCCACCATTTAGATAATAGTCTGCTTTCCTGTTTTTGCCACCAAAATGGATAACCTCACATTTATCCACATTATACTGCATCTGCCAAACATTTGCCCACTCACCCAGCCTATCCAAGTCACCTTGCAGTCTCCTAGCATCCTCCTCACAGCTAACACTGCCCCCCAGCTTAGTGTCATCCGCAAACTTGGAGATATTGCCTTCAATTCCCTCATCCAGATCATTAATATATATTGTAAATAGCTGGAGTCCCAGCACTGAACCTTGCGGTACCCCACTAGTCACTGCCAGCCATTGTGAAAAGGACCCGTTTACTCCTACTCTTTGCTTCCTGTTTGCCAGCCAGTTCTCTATCCACATCAATACTGAACCCCCAATGCCGTGTGCTTTAAGTTTGTAAACTAATCTCTTATGTGGGACCTTGTCGAAAGCCTTCTGGAAGTCCAGATACACCACATCCACTGGTTCTCCCCTATCCACTCTACTAGTTACATCCTCGAAAAATTCTATAAGATTCGTCAGACATGATTTACCTTTTGTAAATCCATGCTGACTTTGTCCAATGATTTCACCACTTTCCAAATGTGCTGCTATCCCATCTTTAATAACTGACTCTAGCAGTTTCCCCACTACCGATGTTAGACTAACTGGTCTGTAATTCCCCGTTTTCTCTCTCCCTCCCTTCTTAAAAAGTGGGATAAAGCAGGAAAAAGGTGCTGCCTGATATGTTTAGTTTAATTTAGAGATGCTGGGTGGAAACAGGCCCTTCGACCCACCGAGTTCACACCGACCAATAACACTATCCTACACAAATTAAGGACAATTTTACATTTATACCAAGCCAATTAACCTACAAACCTGTACGTCTTTGGAGTGTGGGTGGAAACCGAAGTTCTCGAAGAAAACCCACGCAGGTCATGTGTCAGGATCAAACCCACAGACAGATCAAACCCGGGTCTCTGATGCTGTAAGGCAGTAGCTCTACCACTATGCCACCGTGCCATCCACAATAAGGACTACATTAAAAATAATTTTTAAATTCATTAATATGTTACACTTGAGTACGAACATAAAGATAGATTTTTACATATTTAGTATACTTTAGTAAAATACACCCATTTAATATAGCCAGATTATGTTCAGACTTTATTAACATATTTTCAGACCTCATGATAAAATTACCTAATTGCAATTATTATTGCTCAGCAGATAAAATTTAAAGGCACTGGGCATAGTTTTTATTGCTTCTTCAATCTGGGACTTCAGTGTAATCTCAGCACTGTGGTAACATTGCTGTTTGTTCACATGTAGCTTACCTACTTGCAACATCAGTCATAATTATTTCAAAAATAACACTTATGTATTCAAAATCAGTAGTCTTACTCTCTGAAAACTGAAAGAGTAAACCTTTATTAGTTTGCTTTGGCCATAAGACTAGTGGGGCTCTTGCTGTGCTGTACTGTTCTGTTCAATGAATGAGATAAGCTGATCTGATTCATTGAAGATCCTTCCCACTGTACTGTCTATGTTCCATCATAAGTGTAATGTGCAAAATCCACCAATTTATTGCTGCCTCATTTACGCGTATCTTTCCATTTATTTTTACCACTAAATCTATAACACTGTATATATACTGAAGTGCTATTACAGTGGTATTAATTTCTTATTAATATAACCTCTTCATGGGTGGCACAGTGGTGCAGAGGCAGAGTTGCTGCCTTACAGCACTTGCAGTGCCAGAGACGTGGGTTCGATCCCGACTGCGGGTGCTGTCTGTACGGAGTTTGTGCGTTCTCCCCGTGACCACGTGGGTTTTCTCAGAGACCTTCGGTTTCCTCCCACACTCCAAAGGCTTACAGGTTTGTAGGTTAATTGGCTTGGGTTTGTATACTTGGTATAAGAGTAAATTATCCCTAGTATGTGTAGGAAAGTGTTAATGTGCGGGGTTCGCTGGTCCACTCGGTCTCAGTGGGTCAAAGGGCCTGTTTCCGCGCTGTATCTCTAAACTAAACTAAAGTTGTACAGGTCCACTGATTTTCTGGCAACTGGTGGTTCAGCACCTCCTTTAATCCAGACAAAATTACGTGTACGCACTTGAAATCCGCACTGGAGGTCCCCCTGGAGGGGGCTAATCTTGACCTAATAGAGATTTCCATGACAATCAGTGGGTCGAATTTGCCCCCTGCAGCCATTTTCTGGATTTCTGGCCCGGCCGGAGCCGGCAGATCCGTCTTCCGAGGCCGACTTTACGAGTTGGTATCTTGGCCCCTGGATGGCCTAGGAGGACCGTTCTAATGCCCTTGGACTCCTCTCAGAGGCCATGGCCTCTGTTGGTCTTGCAAAATGGCTAATCCAAAAAGACTCTGGAACCAAGGCTGCTGGAAAATCGGTGGTGGACTATCCTAAACTTCCGCTTACTTGGTTATTTTGGTAACATATTGCTGTTTATTAAGTCCATTGCAACTTTGTAATCTATCCTCACCAGAAAATCTGCTTGTATTTACCTATTTATCTTCCTTGGATTTCTTTCAACTATTTTCTTTGAAAGGCATGTAAACCGTCTTTGGATAATCATGAGTACTAAAGGGGGATTTTTGTGGGTGTTATGTAATTGCTTTCTTTTGCTATTAATGAAATAGCACTCTAAAACTACAGATAGAAATGGGCTGATTCTACATTTTATTGAATTTAATTTATCAAATTTAATTTATCAACCTGTTTTGAATCAGAGTAGCATTGTAAAATATAAATTAGGAAAAGGACCTTATAACATTATCCAGGTCTGAATTTGAAAAAAACAAATATGTTGAATGGAATAGATCATACTTTACTTGTAATGTTAAACCAATTCTTCAGGATTTGCTTGTGGAATGCAGTAGATGAGTGTTTTGTACCATTGTAGTTACTATATGTGCAAGTATTTTCTCACTTCTTGGAGCTTTGTTACTTTATTATGGAGAAACGACATCCTTGACATATTTACTGAGGATTCTTCAGTACACTTTGTAGTCTTGATTGAGTAAAATCTGTTTCAAAATGCTGTTTAAAGAATTTGATATAATAAGCCAACTGGTGCCTCCTTACCCTAAACCTATATTTTTTGTTGAATAAGAGCTGAATATGTGAGAATAAAATTACAACAAGCTTTAATTATTGTTAAAAAAAAAACCCCATCTATTTTTGTGCCTTCGGACAATTGCGATGTCATAGTCATAAAGTAAAACAATGCAAAAACAGGTCCTTCAGCACAACTTGTCCATGCTGACCAAGATACCCCAATTATGCCAGTTCTATTTGCCTACATCTGGTTCATATCCCCCTAAATCTTGTATCTGTCCAAATGTCTTTAAAATGTGATCTAGTACTTGCCTCAACTACCTCCTATGGCAGCTCGTTCGATGTACCCACCATCCTCTGTGGTTCCTATCAATTTTTTTCCATCCCACCTTAAACAGATGTCGACTGGTTCTTGAATTCCCTATTCTGTGTTTATTTTCATGTGGCAGAGAAAATTTAGAAATTTCAACAATAGTAAGGAGAAATCACGCTGTATTTTAAGCCCAACGTCTTGCCTTTCATTCAACAGAGAAATTTTATGTCCATGTGTTAATGAGCTACAATCATACAATATGAATTAAACACAGAGCTGATATTTAATACAACATTTTTTGACAGTGAAGACTCAGCTGAATAAAGAACTTATCTTATGTTGCTGAGTTTTCATGTTGAACGGATCAACTCCAATATTTCTCTTGCACCATGTTGAGATACTTCACAACCTCAATGCCTAGCATGTACTATCTGGAAAAAATAACCTAAAAAAAATCCCCAGTTTATGAATGTGTGGAGAATAACAGTTGTAATGCAGTCTGAGGTTTCTGATGACATCCATGAATTGCTTGGAGTTTTCGCAGCAGTAGATGATATTGTTTAAACTTCATGAGTTGATTACGACCTTAGCTCATTTTGAATTCGTTTTTATTAAATATGATATCCTTTTACAGTGGCAGAATGATACAGAGCCAGATACATAGACATAGAAACAAAAACAAACCAATCACAAAGGAGTTAGTTGGGCGAAATACAGTATATGATCTAATTTTGCATTCTAAATTACAATTTTGGGTCTGATTTAAGAGCCAAATTAGGTGATATGTTTCACCTATTTTTGGCAATAATTTGTTAACTACTTATCACACAATCCAGTAGCTTTCCTGTTAACTTAAGCCAAGCCAATGCAATTTGTTTTGTTATCAATGTAGAAGCGAGAGAACTAAAGTTAAACTTTAGGTGGTCCAATAATGAAAATATGCCACAACTTAATAAATTAAACTTAGGTATTTATACATAAATATAACTTGCTGCAATTTTCACTGTCACAAATTTTGCAAAACTATCGGCAATAAAATTGAGCTTTAGCAGCTCAGTAAATATTTTGTATGGGTCGTTTTTTTTACAAAGGCTAGGAAAAGATAAATGATTTCATATTGTTTAAATAGTCTTATTTTTCCATCATTATTGATTAGATGGTGGGATAGAATTCCAGGCACAGAAACAAATTCAATGCTGTAAAATAAAATATGATAACAATTACTTGAAGTTCATTAGGTTTATTTATTCATTATGAAAAACTGAAAATCCAAATATTTCCAGCACTTCCAAAATTTGCAGGACTTGGCGGCTTGAATTATATGGGAAGGGCGGTTGAGTTAGATTTTTTTTCTCTAGAGTCTGGGAGCCAATATCTTATTTTTTTATAAAAGCTGATTAATAAACCAAATGTGTAAACATCTTTTTGCCTATAATCTTGGGTAACGTTTTGCCCTAAAGAAGATCTTCAAATTGGTCCTGTGCTGTGTATACAATGCTGTGTATAACTCACTTCAAACTGTTTTTTAAGTTACATCAAAATGTTTCAAAATCATTAATATTACATTTCAAATAACAATAATCTGAATTCACCTAAATTCGTTGAAAATGATACAACGTTCAATCAAAGATCCCACGGAGAGCGATTCATATTCTGCAAATAAAATGCAAGAGGATAATTTAGCTAGGTGGATGATTATTAATTACATGGTTATTGAAACACAAGATTTCACCTGATTAAACATGTTTTAATATACATATCAGTTCAGTTTTCATAAATTGAATACATTAGTAATTTGGAAAATCGAAAACTACTAATGTTTTCCTGATTCCTTCGTGAAAGTCGATTTGTTACTGGTAAGGAGAGAACTCACATTGCAACGAGAGAATTGACTATTCTTTGGTGAAGAAGACAGGTCATAAAACATCAACAAAAGCAGATGTTCCTTGTTTTTTTTCCTCCATTTAAAAATATCTCTCACTCTGTGCAGATGGTTCCAATTTCGGGGCCACTACAGAAGCTTAAGATCAAGGTTGCCATTTCCGTACAGTACTCAGGGATTCCTCCACCATTAGAATGGCCATCTTTTGGAATGGCCATCTTTAAACTAGGGCCCAGTTACACATAAAAGTTCCCACGGCTCCATTTCGAAAGAGTACAGATGAATTATACTGGTATTAAATTTTTATCGATAGAGAGAAAAAGCACATTGCAACTGAAGAATTGGATTAAACAAAAAGGACAGATCATAAAACAGATAAAAGCAGATCGTTTTATTTTTATTTTTATTTCCTTCATGCGTTCAATATTATCATATTACTATGATAATAGCAAGTTGGCCGCCATGTTTCTGACTTGAGTCATAGACTTCAAAACCACTTCACTGCTGCTAAGCACTTAGAGGTATATATTTTTTGTCATTTCTATCAGTTTGTCCTTCCTTACAGATGATGTTATTATAATGTGGTCACACAGGCATTGGTTCACTCTCTTACTAAATGACCATTGTTTATATCTGTGTTTCGAAACAGCGACCGATGGCTTCTTCACCATAAGAGTTCATAACCATGTCAATCTAAACTTACCTAATGCAACACATTCAGCAATTCACTAGATGGGAATGGAAATACGTTGTTAATTTTCCCTTCATTAGCTAACCTGCCTTTAATTTCCACTTGTTCCACTTTGTTTTGTCAGCTCAGGTTACAACCCAAGTGGAATTAGTGCAATTAATATTAAACATTGCTTAGTTTAGTTTAGTTTAGTTTATGGCCATATGTACCAAGGTACAGTGAAAAGCTTTTTTGGTATGTGCTCACCAGTCAGCGGACCCTAGATTATTATAATCAAGTCGTGCACAGTGTGCACATACATGATAAAGGGAATAATGTTAGTGCAAGGTAAAGGCCAGATTAAAGAGTCCAAGGGTCTTCAATGAGGCAGTTAGTAACTCTCTAGTTGTTGGTAGAATGGTTCATCTGCCTGATAACAACTGGGAAGAAACCGTCTCTGAATCTGGAAATGTGCGTTTTCATACTTCTGTCTCTCTTGCTTGGTGGGAGAGGGGAGAAGAGGGAGTGACTGGGATGAAGTCTCGTCCCTAATTATGCCGGTGGCCTTGACGATATTGGGGAAATTTGAGGGAAATATTGGGGAAATGTTCAAACATATAAGTCACATCCTATACAAATTGTGCATGCATGTTCCATAATCTTTCATAATTGTTCAAGGTTCAAGGTTTAATGTTCCAGAAACAAGTCCAGCAACAAAATTATCCATTTGTGTTCATGCATATTTATGAATATTCTTTAATTTATTCTCATATTCTTAACTGCATTGGAAATTCAAAATATTATTTTAATATCAAAAATATGCAATATTATAAGATAATATCTGATATACATCAAAACAATAAACACCATTCAGCTGTTTATATCATTTTTATTTCTGGTAATTTTGCAGCAAGCAAAATCATTGGTGGAAGATGTGCCACTCATATTAAAGATAATCATTTTTGATTGATAAATCTATTTTGAGCAATACTAATAAAACTGTTCCAGGTTTTGACACTTTCCATATATCAAAAAAGTGTTTTCATGAAAAAAACTAAAATTAAAAAATCATGCCCTTGTCTAATGTCTCCTTTGATTGGTCATAGATTCTAGATTACTGTCATTGTCATTATTCAAATTAATTTTAGCAGAATCATGAAGACCAAGTTTCCCTGGCAATGACAAACATATTTTGGGTGCAGTTTCTGCAGCAGACTCTTGTGACTGAGAGGCTAAATCTAACATCCCTTGTGCTACTTTGAATAGAATCAATTGACATTACACAGACTGGTAATTGAACCTGACACCTTTGTGGTCTCAGCTATTTACTGTCTGAATTAGCTGAACCATCAATCCATGCACAAATCTAATGGTTCAAATCCCTCTCCATTCACCGTTCATCTAATACTATTTCCAATTCAAGCACAGGGCTTAAATGGAAAATCAGTAAACATATCTGTTTTTGAGATTTAAGCAAAAATAAAGAATTCAGTAAAAACTGCAAAAATCAAGATAGAAGAGGTGGCAGAAACTATTTTAAAATGTCTGATTTTTACTTAGAACTGATTTTATTCTATTTCTACTGTTGGAATAATTAACCCATCAACAGTGTAACAAAATAATAATTTGTAATTTTCATTTCCTCAACTCTTCATTTCCTGGTATTTAAACTTTGGACAAGAAAGATTTGTCTGCTGTAGTTTCTATTGAGGTATTACAATCATGATCTAAATCTTTGTCACGGGAAAATTATATGGTATTCAAATTGTGTTTACAAGATGTTAAGTTCACACTCTTGTGTAAAATGTGGTGCTGTGGTTTTTCAGACTGGTTAAGGATAAGGGAAACTAGAGATATAGACGATGAAAAAAGCATTGGAGAGTGACCCAGTCTCTGTTTTGCACTCATGCTCTTTGTAAACTCTTGCCTTTTGATCTCTGGGATTAATCAAGTTGGTGGCCGCACTGCTTTGGCTGCCTGGCCAAGTAGTGCAGTCCATATGCAGCTACACACTCAGAAGGAGAAACTGAGGCACTCAATAGTGTTTGAAGTCAAAGGAGTCTGAAGGATGGTCCTAACCCAAAACGTCACCTATTCATGTTCTCCAGAGATGCTGCCTGACCCACTGAGACAGGCATAACTGCGATGATAATGGGCTGGTAATTTAAAAATGAGGTACATTGAAATTTCTTCTTACAGAGTGGGAAGGTGAGGGAGGGAAAAATCTAGTAGGAAGCTGATGGATAACTTTTTTACACAAAGAGGGTGGGGGTGTATGGAATGAGCTGCAAGAGGGGATTGTTGAGGAAGGGACTATCACCGCATTTAAGAAACATTTAGACAGGTACATGTATAGGACAGGTTTACAAGGATATGGGTCAAATGCAAGCACGAGGGATTAGTGGGGATGGGGCTTGTTAGTCGGTGTGGGCAGGTTGGGCCGAAGGGCCTGTTTCCACACTATATGGCCCAATCATTCTATGACAGAGGGTAGTTAATCTCTGGAATTTGCTACTCTGGTAGGTGATGGAACAGGATCGGCGGACGTATGTCAAATAGAGTGGATAAATGTTTGTTTGATAAAGACACAGAGGAAAAGGGAGAAATGGCATGGAAGAGGAGTCATGATCATTTTGAATGGCACGGAGGGCTTGCAGGGTCTGATGTCCTCAATCTGCTCCTTTTTTCTTGTGCTCTCAAAAGTAAAGCAGATTAAAAACCTTAACTACATAAATTTATTCTAAAATCTTTAACTTATCTCAGTTAATTTTAAACATTAATAATAAATATCACTGATATCTTCTTTTCCTTTTTCAACCAGATTAACAACTCCATTCAAATGAATGGGCCTGTATTTGATATTCCATATGAGGGGCCAGATACAAAGTGCATTCAGTTCTTCTGCTCAGCACATCCATGCCTCTCTCCCAAGCGAAGTGCAGGTGACAATCAGACATACTAGCAAACTAGCATCTGACCTTGCATTCTATTCTCTACATTGGTCCATGAGAAGCAACTCTCCCATGATTCTCTCCCCCCTGCCAAAAGAAAGGTATCTTTGACCCACGTAGTTTATAAATTTAGAATTTATCGGATGCTTTTAGGATTGCAAGCACCTAAATACTTTGTATCTGCTAACTGAACTTAAAGCAAAAGGGCTTGGTTAAATATATAAAAGTTCCATTGGCAGTATTTAAATGGGAGAGAGCTCATAACTATACTTCGTCCGACAACAGTGCCCATTATGACTCAATGTTATATAGGCTGTGCACCCATCACCTATCATTTTATACTGAGAAAGGAAAGCAGGATCATTCTGTAATATCCTGAGAATGGGAACAACAATACGTTATTTCCACTCCACTGGAATATTTTAAATGTCATTTAAAATATCACAACACTAAGTGCCGAAGCTAATGCCCTCCATATTTTTAAAAATATCTGGTTTCCATTAAATAAGTCATATTACTTCTTATACTGCATACTGATGCCTATGATGTTAATTGTTTGTGTTCCCAGTGCAAGTATCCAGAATATTGCTTTCCACACTGGCTACTTAAACCAAGGGTATCATTGCATCCCAAGTAGAGATTACAGCTAGAGCTGAAGCTTGAATGGCATTTTTTACCCTTATTCATATAACAACATATACTCCAAGTAGATTAAAAATAATGCTTTACATCGCATTCTTGTCCAGATTCAATAATAATAATAATAATAATGAAGAATTATTGAAAAAGTGGTGCAGCTAACTTGTCACTTCTTTTGCAACTGCTACTCAATTCCTCATTTAAGCCAAAGTAAAAGTGGCAAAACAACTCTTCACTCTGTTCATTATCTCTCCAGAGCACATGAAAGCTAATCTACAAGAGTCTAACCGGCTGGTTGGGGGAGACCGAGGTGGCAGGGTGGTATTGCACATCACTTAGACCTGTGCAAGTGCAAGTCCAATAAGCTTAAAATTAACTTAGACAGTCTATTGCATTTTGGAGCTGTTTATAAATGTAAGCAGAAACAGCTGGGGCTATACAAGAGTATGACCTTGCATGTACCAGTCATCGTTTTGGAGAATGGAGGGAGATGAACATTAGGCATTATAACTGAACTTATAATAGGCTGATGGCACAAACAATGCAAACAAAAAACAAATTTTGACTAAAATTAAAGAGAATATTTTTTAATTTAAAATTATTTTTGATTAAAAGTTATGGTGGAGCATTGTTACTTTTGATGTCTTTTGAATTTTTGCGTGCTGAACCACGATGTCAATCATTGTTGAGGAATAAACATCAATGTTATACTGCAGTGTTTAAGAACCCAAACAAATATGGTTGGCATTGACAAAGATTTTACCGATCGACATGGTGAAATTGTCATTCTGTAGGTATGTGGTGAATAGAAACTTCATTATACCATTCAGAAGGTACATAATCATTTATTGCTAAAACTGGCTAAACAAAAATATATGGATATATATATTTATATTACTTTTTACTATCCATGGTTTATCTCAAATAGTATTAGCAATGTTTCATGCGTCACATTCAAATCAGATGCAGACCAGATTGTCCTGTACTTTATGTACCTAATAACTGTATGTTGAGTTAGAAATCTCTGGGGAAAATATTGCATGTTTTTTGACATAATGATCTTCTCGATGGCCTAGTTGTAAGATGCTGCACCACCTGTAAACATCTAAATCCTGTATTCATGGCGTCGAGATTCAATCCAGAGCAAGGAGAATTTCAAAAGAAACAGTATATTTTAGTTTATGCATTTCTACTGACTATATATAACTTGTTTAGGGATTTTAATTATAATATTTATAATCTGCTAATATTCGAATCATTCCATGATTTTAGGAAGAACTTGGTCATTTGTTGTCAACGTGACTGGTTAAGAAACAGACTGAAGTTCCATTGAAATATAGCCCAACACTGAATTATTGTCTTGCATGTAACTTTTACCAGATCACAAAACCTCCAGTTCTTCATATCAACACATTTTCTAAGTTTACAGTTTTGTAAAATCTCAGAAATTATTGCATACGTTGAGCAAAAAAGCTAATCTAACTTTTGTAATCTTAGGTGCTCTTTTATCCTATTTCTATGCATTAGCAGTTACAAAAGATATACATGTGAACTTAATTTTTGGATTACATGAAGTGAAAAGACTGTGAGGGAACACAATATCTGTTAGATGTCTTTCTATAATCATTTAAAATGTGCATAGTATTGCAGTTTGTGCAATGTAAAATTGAACCAAACTCAGCAGATGATAGTACATACCTGTTAAGGATGAATGCCACAATGAATCACGCAAATATACTAACCCCAAGATATACATTTTAATCCCATAGTTATCATGATGTTAAGTCATACCAAGCTGCATATAAACAGTATAACTTGGAAAACGTTTGAGAGATTGTGTATCAAGATTTCAAATATATCAATGTATCTCCAATTATATTGACCTGTTTCGAGCAATAATCCGTGCACATGTCAAGGAATGTCAAGCTTACTGAAATGTAAACACTTGTTTCAGTTTATATAACGACTGTAAAATAAATATGTTGGAAGTCTAGGGGATAGGAAATCTCCCAATTTAATCAGATACTGGATCCATTACCGTGAGCATGCATCCTTGCAGAGAAATATTGAATATCTTTTGAAAAGTGGCCAATAAAATGTAGATGTGCCCCATTAATGCAAAAATGTTAATATTCACCTTAACTACACCTCCATGATTGTTGGATCAAACAGAATGTTTTAGATTTTGGTCAGGTGTTAGGTTACATCCAGTGGCTGAAATCTACCCAAAATACAGTATATGCGGCTCTTTCCACGCTGTGTCATATCACTTACACGAGATGTCAGGTTGGACATTTATTCGAAATTTATTATTTAATCATATTAGTAACGACGTTGTTCCTGATGAAACGAAAACGACAGCCTACATTAACGTCTGAATACTATCTGATGTAACGTGAATCTTGCGCAAAAGAAACTAAATGGACACGGCGCTGCATATTCGTGGGCGCTCTTAAGACATCCACCAACTATGTTTTTTAATGCTATTGTCTTCATTTAAAACCTTGCTCTAAAACTATTGAACCAAATATTTAAAACGAAGGCAAATTACGTACGTATTGATATTAATAAAGTTTACGTGTGTTTCTGATTTTGTTTTGTCATATGATCCGGATATGAACAGGAACAATTGTTTTGTTGTTGTGGCTTTGCAGGGGGTTATAACCTAAACGTTAAAAATAAAAACAAAACGTAACTTCTTTTATTTAATGTGTAAGATACCAGAGGAATAAAATGCATCTTCCAGAACGAGTCGTGTTTTAAAATAATACAATTCAAACGGGATTTCTAGGTTTTTGTATGTCATCGCATGCAAGACACGTTTGCAACATGTTCGTACTCTTGCAATGACCGTTCGTTGCTATGAATACTATGTATTCGCCGTCAGAGAGACTTCAACAATAATTCTAACCCTGCCCTTATGTTCGTCCACTCTTCCTGGTTTTAAACTATCGATCGTGTTTGGTATTAAACCACAAACACAATCACCATCAAGTGCTCTTACGATTACTCTGGGAATGGCTTTACAGATGCTATTGGGGCCGGGACATAAGCGAGGCGGCAATGTATTATTATACTTTCAATCCAACCGCATCACCATGCGCCCTGCGGCGTTGGACGCCAATTTTTATGTGTCTTCAAAACATAACCGGTTTCTAGTTCGTAAAGATTCAGCAAATAAAAGTTATTTTTCGTACTTAATGGACGAGTGCACGCCAGTCTGTATTGGCTTGATACAAAGTGCAAATCAATTGTTTCGATGTCTGCACCAAGAGCGGATTGACGGAGTTAAGGTTCAGCAATCCGGCATTGGTAACTATTGTGTTCGGTCAACTAATAGGAAAGAAACTCGCCCCAAAAATCCCAGTTGTTCCACAGAACAACTCCATCCTTTCGTGTTGACTCTGTGGCCCCAAAGAAAACTGCACCTATATCGATTGATATGGATCATTTCAGAACCCGTGATTGCGTTCATTTTAATAGATTACCACATGTGTGTTACAAACACACAATGCGGGTTTCGATTGACAATACATGATATGTGAAATGTGTTCTACCGGAGAAAACACCCAAGTGACTGAAAAAAAGTATGCGAAGAAAAGTTGGCTCGGAAAAGTGACTCGCTCCCCTATAAACCTCCACCGCCCCCCCACCCTCATACTACTTTTTTGAGATTAATTTAGTTCAACAAATGCAGAAGTTGAACCTAAGCCAAATTACTAGCCGTGTCTGCTGACAAGATTGATCATGATTAATGGAATGTATATTTTATGATTGATGCCCTTTTTGACCACAGCGGCGATTTATCAAAGCGGGAATTTAGAATAGTTATGTTGAATCGCAAAGATACCACCCATCGAGAAAGTGATTGGCTTATTTAACTTTCAGCAGCATGAGTTTGGAAATCATGAACGATGTTAAACTTTATGAGCCTTCATTTGCTGAACAACTCACAGCCGCCGTTTGTTATTTACCCTTTAAAAAAATCACGGAGAAAAATAACCTCATGCCGCCAAACATTACAGAGAAGCAAAAAAATTGTATTGCATGAAAGCAATTTGAAGTCCAGTGATGTGCCCGAATTCTATGAATAGGTTAAAGTCTAGGGTCTGATGACCTTCAGTTTGTAGGACGCAGATGAATCTCTTCCATTTGTCTTTCATCAAAGTCGTCGGAAAATTTGTCATATTTTTCCAGGGCAATGAGGACATGAATATTTTATCGATTAAGCTGTAGAAAAACAAACCAATGTAAGTCATTATCATTGAGTAAGAAAGAACTGCAGATGCCGGTTTAAATCGAAGGTAGACACAAAATGCTGGAGTAACTCAGCGGATCAGGCAGCATCTCTGGAGAGAAGGAATGGGCGACGACCTGAAGAGGGGTCTCGACCCGAAAGGTCGCCCATTCCTTCTCCCCAGGGATGCTGCCAGGCCTGAAGAGGGGAATCGACCCGAAAGGGCGCCCATTCCTTCTCTCTGGGTATTTAAGTAGGAACTGCAGATGCTGGAAAATCGAAGGTACACAAAAATGCTGGAGAAACTCAGCGGGTGCAGCAGCATCTATGGTGCGAAGGAGATAGGCTTCTCCTTCGCTCCATAGATGATGCTGCACCCGCTGAGTTTCTCCAGCATTTTTGTGTACCTTCTCTCCAGGGTTGCTGCCTGACCCGCTGAGTTACTCCAGCATTTTGTGTCTACATTATCATTGCGAGTAGCTGAACGTACCATATCCCCAAATGCTCGTTTACCTCTCCCCTGCCTAGTCTGAAGAAGGGTCTCGACCCGAAACGTCACCCATTCCATCTCTCCAGAGATGCTGCCTGTCCCGCGGAGATACTCCAGCATTATGTGTCTATCTTCGGTTTAAACCAGCATCTGCAATTCCTTCCCACACATATCACATCGCAGTGTCTACCATGCTATGACAATCTTCTGAATTAATATTACCTAACCTGGTGCATCTAAGCTGTTTGAAGATTGCTTTTTGTGAACGTCCAGAATATATTAATTTCCCTTAAGAAATTATACTGGAGTCAGCCAAACCTTTAGAGCCCACTCTTTGAGACGCTTTCTAGCCTTCATTTGTCAGCACCGCCAAAATGAAAATACAATGTTTCTATAGGTTTGCTATTTTAAGACATCCCAATGGTGTAGCGATAGAGTTGCTGTCTTACAACTTTGGAGTTCGATCCTGATTACCGGTGTTGTCTGTACGTTCTCCTTGAGACCGCGTGGGTTTTCCCCGGGTGTTCCGGTTTCCTCCCACATTCCAAATATGTGGAGATTTGTAGGTTAATGGCCTTCGATACAATTGTACATTGTTCCCAGTGTGTAGGAGAGCGCTGGTGTATCGGCGCGAATTCGGCGGGCCTAAGGGCCTGCTTCTGCGCTGTATCTCTAAAGTCTAAAGTCTAAAGAATTATTCATCTTGTTGACTTTTAGTCTTCGTACTCTAATACAATAAAATTTCATGAACAAATGATTAATTCAGTGTTGTTTTTGCTTTGCTTGAAGGAACTGATGCTCCCTCAGCTTATTACTTTAATCAATTGCGTGATTAGATTTTGAAGACTGCACCTCGAACTGCTGAGAATAGTTTGGATCTTTTGTCTGATGAATAGCGAATTGCAATATTTTATCATGATGACAGTCATGAATAAGTATAAATACCGCGCACTCAAGAACCCGATGGAAAATGTTCGACCTCCGGAAGGATTTCCTCTCTGCGTTGTATTAAGGAAATTTTAAGGCACGTTTATTCAGAAACATTTTCCGGAGGATGGAAGTCCTTTCGTGCTGCGTGGTTAGCCCGGGTTGGGTCATAGATGGGTCTGTTTCCTTACCCCCATAACATATAACATGAGCCTAGAACTCAACCTAGCTAGGCAAGACTAGGGAACCGAGAGATTGCAATATAGCAAAAGCAGTTTACAATCACTTTTCCTATTTATACTCAATCCGCCGCGTTTGCACGGGGATTGTACCAGCCTACAACGAACATACAAACAAGCGGAGATGGCCTGATTTATATAAATGATTGGAATATCTGGAAAGACTGCTTTAAAACGAAGATACAAATGCGAATATTGTAATAACGGAGTAATATATCCACATGTATTACAGACAAATAACGCGTGACAATCAGAACGAATAATTACATTTCAAGTCTTAGCCATACAAAATAAGTCCAAATTGTATATTATTGTGTGCGTGTTCAATTGGAATATTAAGAATAACCAATTATTACCAATTTATTTTTATTGGTTGCAGAAACATTCTCGGGTTAATAAATATATAAATATAAATATACAAGTCAAAAGATGAAACCCCTTGTATGTAAAATGTGAACCGTTCAAATGGGAAAACATAACCAGTTGAAAATACCACCCTTTAATTGTTCACTATTTGACTACCAGGCAACACGCAATGAGCGTCGCTTTCATGAACTGTGCTGCCAATTCGTGCGAAATGTACAGAAGTTAAATAGTTTTCCCCTAAGGTCTGAAACTATAAGAACTGCGCTCTACACGCCTTAATTATAATCGCTCAGAAAACAATATGTAAGATCAGTCAAATCAATAGTTGAGTTCTTAGCTTATTTCGATTATTTTTTCTGTTATAATTTGGAACCATTGAGCAATTCCTCCAATTTCAGCCAGTGATATTAGGCTGCTGTTGAACTGTGTTTGAGAGACGTGTATATGCTCAGACACCGTCATATCCCTCCGCCCTCGCCCACACCACTACCAAGCAGCCTGGCCCGCTGAGTTACTCCAGCGCTTTCTGCCAATCTAGTTAAAACTAGCGCAAAAAGGTAGAAATGCGCGTTATTGGTGGATGGAGGCATAGGCATATCACTAAATTATACCCGAAAAATGACAGGAGGGGCATTTTCTCGGGGGAATGGGGGGGGGGGGGGGTTATGATGAATCAGTAGAAAACTTAAATCTTAATCCAAAGCTAATTATTTTCACAAAAGCAAATCGCTGTTAACAAATTAAAACCTTTAAAATATATGAAATAGAAACTGCCGGAAATGTTTTGTAATTTAAAAAATCCTAAACTTTCCTCCAATATAACTAAAGGAAGAGGTCTGAAAACTAATTTGAAACTCGAATGATGGATGGGATCAATAATCATTTTGTTCCGTTGTGATTGCCCAAATCTTAATAACTTTACCCAATCGTTTTGCAGAATCGAAGAATTAACTATCCAGAAATATCATCCATGCCACACACACGGCGCTGCATACGATTATAGGATAATAAACTGTCCAGTACATCCTACATCATCAAATTCCTATATATTTTAATCTTTGGCCTCCGGTAGCATTTATTCCAGTGTATCTAATCACTAACATTAGATTGGTGTTTGTCAGATGCCCACACCAATGCATAAAAGTGCTTGTCCACGATCACACCTGAAAAATCCGATCTCAGGCTTTGCAAACCTGATTCGTGTGTCAAGTGAAGGAGACGTATAGGATTGCACATCATTTACAAATACCAACATTGACATCTCTAATCACTGACTATGCTGGAAATACAATTGCTACTTTGGGACATTATGTATGTATTAAAACGTTGTCAGGAGTCCGCTTACATTAGGTTCACGTAAATGGGGTTGGGAATACTATATTTGACAAACACTTTCTTACTGGTTCCCGGGAGGGTTTTCTTTTCTTTCGATAAAAAGATCCATTGTTAAAGTACACAATGTTGACGTTGCAAAGAACGTGCTCCTTTATACGGATTCCTAAACGCCAATTCAATATTGCAATTCGGATAATTTCGAAATTATCCCAATTCGAGCTTGTCCAATTTAATTTCCACATATCGCAATGAGTTCGGTTTACTGTATGTTCACCATTGGGTTTGCGTTAAATGCTAATATTGAACTTGACATTTTGTCTCTTTGATCCTATTATTGGGTGTATTTTTTGTTAGTTTCAATTAATTTTCATGTTCTTATCATGTTTTATCTAGTAGACTGGCCCGCTGAAGTTCTCCAGAACTTTGTGTTTTGCTCAAAATTCCAACCTGCAGTTTCTTGTGTCGTCATTTTTTTTAGCGCATTCACAATGGTATGGAGATAGACACAAAACTGCAGAAGTAACTGCGCGGTTGAGGCAACATCTCTGGAGAAGAGGAATAGGTGACATTTCGGGTCGGAACCCTTCATCAGTCTGAAACGTCACCTATTCATTTTCTCCCTAAAAATGCTGCCTGGTCCGCTGAGCTACTCCAGCATTTTTGTGTCTATCTTCGTTATAAATCAGCATCTGCAATTCCTTCCTACACATTTTTATCTGCTCTACTACATGGTATGATATATTTTCTGGATAAAGACACATGCAGAAGCTAATCCATTCTGATGATGGGGAAATCCAAAGTAATCTATCATTCTATGCTGAGTGCTGATCAATTCGCTGAACATGTGTGGCCTCTGTTTCAAATTTCTAACATTTAAATTATATATGTCAGTAACGCACCAAAAGCATTTGGTAAAAGCTCTGCCGTAGAAAAAATGCCACAAATGTTGAAAGCGTTGGTAAAAGAAAAGGTAAGTTTTCAAAATGATTTAAATGGGGAAAAGGCGGGATGGGGGAGAGAAAGGGGCTTACGACAGAATGTCATCTTAAAGGCCCTCAGCAGCTGAAGATACGGTGGTCAACGGTGGAGCCAGTACAATCAGGGATGGGCAGGAGATCAGAACCTAATGACAGATACCGCAGAAAATCAGTGAGATAGGCCACATGGAAAGGTTTGAAGAGATGAAAATGTATTCTTTATAAATATCGTTTGTTCTTGGTAGCTAAGCAAATGTTAACGATATATTGAAGTGATTAACATTCTTTAGCTTCATTTTTCTATTTTTGCAGTGGTTTCATTTAATGATAAAGCGTGGTTCTCTTAATTTTCACCCGATTGTACCCATCGTTGTGAGGCAGGACGGAAACTGGTTTTTGACCTGGGCAAACCACCATCGTCGAAGTAGGTTCAGATATACATTTGTTTGTAATTATATTCACTTAGCAGTGATAGTACCTTATCAGATGTGTTTACTTGAAGCCAAGTTCGGTTATGTCAGTGTACTTTTCAACCAATGAAGGACCTGGTAGTGAGCCCTCTAGTGCTGTTTGACAGGAGTACGCGGATTTAACGCAATCCCATCCCCCACATTACCTGCACACAATGTACACAAAACACACAGCGACATGGTATAGAGCCATAGAGAAACTGTTTTGCTAGTTAAATGCAGCTTCAAATGAGCCACGGCGATTTTTATTCGGCACATCCCCTGAAATCTCCCCAACAGCTCCAGACCCCTTCTCCAAATCACCGACCCCTATATCGTTACCCTGCGAAATATGAACAGGGAGGCTGCATTTTGATATATGATTAAACTGGTTTGGGGGAAACGTCAAACATGAGTGGCCAATAATTCATAAGAATGTAGAAAGGCACATTGCTACTTCGTTTATTTAATGTGAACCACTGGAATATATTGATACTGGTCGAGCTTGTTTATAAGGCAAGTGGCAACTTTGCCAGTTTTGCAATTCAAAATTAAATTACCACTTAATATCAAGAATCTTATAACCGAAAATTGTTTACATCACATCTACATGTGGTTTTAACTGTATTTATAATTACATGTGCGCATCTGAATTATTTTTGCCGGATTTAGTTTCTGCCAAACGCCTAATTTGTTAAACTACAACAGTTGCCTTAAGAATGTTCGTCGGTTAATTCTTATACTGTGAGAATTAGAGCAGCCTGTAGTCCTGATCCCTACAGTACAGCACCTCTAACCTTTAACCATTAAATTACAGGCAATTATCTTAATCTTAATCTTAATTTTAAGAACAATGCGCATTATGTTGATCACCGGACTTCAATTTACTAAATCTCTTCGTTTAGACATATTGATTTGAAAAAAAACAATTGTCTTGAATTTTAGACTTGAAAAACGGCCAGTGGTATAGATAAACTGCACAGAGATCACCCAAGACTATCATACTTCACTTAATATGTGACAAAAAATAATCTATTGTGCTGCAGTATACGATGTAGTATTTCATAATATTAGATATGCATTCGGCTAAACGGTCAGAACACTGGAAAGAGATATTCCTATCTTATGTTAACAAAACCACCTCGGCATGGTTAAGGATAACACAGATTTGAGTTCTAATAATATTTCCAAATAGCTGGCTTGTAACATAATGCTCCCATCAAAAATATAATTAATAATGATTAATAATATTAAAATATTATTGACTTATATTTACTTGCATGTAACAAAATATTTGACAGAAAGTGACCTGGTGGATCATGTTCACCCGTAATAACCTTTTGATTAAGAGAAAATTAGAACATATTTTCATCTTCTATAGATCCGATTTAATCGAATTAGATCAGAAATGTTATTTGAAACTGGTTGCTTGTGTTACCGCCGTGACAGGCGCAAGTATCCTGGGGTCGGTATGTACACGCAAGCTAATTTAATCGCAGAATTGCAATTTCCAATCATTAGGCTGTATCGACCAAGCAAATATCGACCATAAAATATATCAAATATTAAATATATGTAAACATAGAAGAAAATATTAAATAAATATAGAAGATGGAACATGGGCCCAATAGAGTATAAACGAGGGCAATGTATAATTCTCACACACTGCACACAGCAAGCCTCCACGGTTGAGATTTTTCAAATGCTGTAACAGTAATTTGCGCATTTTCCGTGTTTATTTGTTACTGAAAATGTGTCAACTAATACCAAACAAAGAGCCCGTCTTCTAACAAAGGATGGCTGGAACCTTTAAGCAATGATATTGTCGCAACTACCGTTCGATGCCATTTGCATTTCTGATACAAAAAACTAGACACGGTTATATGTTGAGTAACGTGCCCTGGTTTGCTTTAAATCAGACTCAAATTGGACCTTCTGTTTAAAAACTAACGATACAAGTATTAAAAATACTGTGGAGAAGGCTATAAATTTCCTCTACTATATCGTTGTCACATATTTCACAGGAATAACGTCATGGAAAATCTGTGCCTTTAGTTAAGAGCCAGCCGAAATGGGGGACGCCACGAAAATAATTGATATCTTTTGGATCAAAAAAGATTTATCACTTTAATAAACATTGGGCTCTGTTAAAGTATTTACATTGAAAATTACACCCCTGGTTTTCTAATTGGAGCTTGTGTAAAAAAAAAGTTGGCTTCTCTTATGAAGTTAAGGCTCCATGTTACTGAATTCTCATTCAAGCCACAAAACCGAAGACAATGTAGCATATGTATTACAATTCAGTGTTCTTCTGCAATGAAAGGGTACCCGATGACACTCGAGTTTGTTATAAACCAAAGTAAACATTCCTTGGCAAAATCCACTCATTTTATTGCCATCTAGTTCATTTCGAAGCATTTTGTTTTTTAATCCCTACAGTTTAAATAACCGGATGCATCCGCTTTTTAAAGTTTGATGTGGAGTTTTTAGGCCCTCTGGCCCAGATTAGACTATAATTTAAAAAGGCAGTATTGGTAGCGTTCTTCAAGTATGAGCCTTTTCAAACCGCTGCACTAAGTATAATAATAATATCCCTTCTAACAAATATTGTAGCATAATTTTAAATTATGTTAGCGTTACCCCCCTCAACACATCCTTGATATTACTTTTCGTAAACAAATATGCAGTTGCTTTGCACCACGCCAACGTAAACCTTGACTCTCTCGTGTCATAAATTCCAGTTAAGGGAATATCAAATGGCATCAGGATTTCCATCCAGTATCCGAATTCATTTCGACAATCCTCTGGTGTTATTGTATAACTATATTCTACACTTGCTAAATTGTAAGTTTACTATGCTCTTCCAATAGTTATTCAATGCTGAATTGTTCGTAACATTTGCACAACAATAAAGCGAGTCGTTATGCGTTGGTATTCATAGTAAGGCCCGGAGCAAGTTGTGTCTTCTGCTTTATGCATCTCTTTCCTTACTATATTGCTCATACATCAGTGGGATTTAGAGATGGATAAAACAAACCATATATATTTGTGTGAGTGTGCGTATATGGATGTGTACACACACACACACACACACACACGCTATATATATATATGTGTGTGTGCGTGTGTGTGTGTGTATGTGTGTGTGTATACATATATACACACGCACACACATACACGGGAATAAACTGAACTAAATAATATCTATTTATATATATATGTGTGTGTGTGTGTGTGTGTGTGTGTGTGTGAGTCTGTATACATACATGGGAATAAACTAAATAATTTATATATCTATATATCTATTCCGTTTTTTTCCCGCGCCCACGAATCCCCGCTTTATATACATATATAGATATTATTTCGCTTAGTTTATTCAGGTGTATAAAGCGGGGATTCGTGGGAAAACTGAACCAACTCTACATTCCAGCATTTGATGGCAATTTTTCTCAGGTTGAGCTGTCATTGTGTGGCCATTTAAGTAGACACTATATTACTCTGTCACCACCTTAGGGTAAGGGAGGGAGGGAGGGAGGGTGTATTTTATTAACAGCCGATTAATTTACTCCTAGCACTACCCCCTCAGACTGTGACTAATTGCAGTGGTTATCCAGAAATGTTGTTGAAATAATTGAACGTCTTTTATAAAGAGGCTCAAGAACGCTTCCAAAAGTTAAAAGCGATTGGGCGTTGGGGTGGTGGTGGCGTGGGCGGTTGAGGGGGTGCTTGGGGGCGGCTGGTGTTAATTAAATGAAGGGAGTGGACGGGGCACACGCTTGCCTTAACTCCAGGCGTGGGTGGTCTCGGCTTGCGTCCCACCTCAGCCCAGAGCGCTGATAAATGCCGAACGCCGGCGAACAGGGTCACTGATTGCACAGCCTGTTTACAATAACTTAACCCCAAACCTGGGCTACGTGCGGCATCATTCCCCTTTTATTAATCATATTTGTACCTCGCATACAATCAACACCACTCTGTCGAATCTGATTTTGATCTGTTATTTTAAAGCTGCTTATTAGTAGGGAGGTTACGCGGAATACATACTGTGTGTTTGCATGCAGACACACACACACACGCGTGTGTCTATATATATATATACATATATTATATATATATATATATATATATATATATATATATATATATATATGAGTGTGCGTATTTGTGCATGTGTGTGTGTGCGTGTACGCGTGTATATATATGCGTTAGATATATATGTATATCATGTAATGCACATATAGGTACACACACATACACATGGCAATAGACTAAACTAAACTAAATTATATATATATCTCTATATAAACGCGTTTAGCATAAGAAATTATTTGAAGGATATCATTGAAGGATTATTTGAAGGATTACATTGCCACGATAATTAACACAGCCACTGAGATTTTACACATAAAATTGATTTTTTCTTGTTACATTTATTTGATTTATGATCAATAGTCCTTTTTAATCTTAGTTTTTTTTTCATTTGTGTGGTTGGTACCAACCAATGTCACTGAATCTTTTCACTTAAATTTACTTAGAACTGTGTTGTGAAGATTGATCTAATCCCCGTCACCGTGTTCACAAAATATTACGGTTCCAGTTAGTTTCCGCTTTATTCCCCAGCAGAGTAAAAATACATTGTTTTGTTATATATCCAATCTGTTTATTGTAATCGATCTCAGAAAGGTTGTGCGCAATAACTAATCGGATGTATTATACCGTGAACACGTTAAAAAAAAGATTCTTGCGAAGCATAGCGATAGGACAAAACCTTATTCAATATAAATATGAGAAAAAGTGACAGTCATACCAATACGCTAAAGGGTCTCGACCTGAAACGTCGCCTATTCCTTTTTTCCAGAGACGCTGCTTGGCCCGCTGAGTTACTCCAGTACTTTGTGTCTTTTTGTGTCTATCTTCGCTTTAAACCAGCATCTGCAGTTTATCCCTACACCAATGCGTCGTTCTTTTGTTCAACCATTCACTGATGCTATCTCTGTCTTCAGCATTTGATTTAATGAAGCATATTATTACATTATTGTAATTTGCGTTTATATTTTAATTTAATAATATCTATGGACTGGAAGTGCACTTTGCCATCAGTACGGGCAATAAAACCTTACCAGTTTACTTGTATCTGCAATGTTGCTAACGTCGTCCTTGGCTGCGGGCAGGTGGATCAAGCTTGCGAATATTACCCAGGAAAAAAAGCATTTAAGGACGTGGGTAGAAGAATGTGCTGGCATACACTCTATCATAACAATGAAATTAAATTTAAAACTAGAATACACCGCAAGACTCCCTGACAATACCTCATTCAATAATCTGCCTTAAGTATTAACAAAAACATTTGTAAATTGTTTAGGCAAATATGTCACTCGAATGCACCTATATTTATAACGTTTCAATTTGTCTTATTCACTTGAAGCACAGCTCTGAGTTTATGAGCTTGATCCACTTTTAGATTATTGAAGAGTCCCACAAGATTCCTAGCCTCATATTCTGACCACCATTGGGTGAAAAACAATGGGTTTGTTGCTGTTATTGTTTTAAGTGTTCGTGGTCGGCTTTGAAATAGGCACGAAAACTGTTCGCCACGTTCTGTTTAATTTTTATCAAACTTATTTTTGACTAAAGTTTACTGGCGTATGTTGATACATTCTACAAGTTGATACTTACACCGATGTTATTGGTTGCTCTCGTTTTGCTTCACCGGGACTCGACAACTGGCCTGCATTGCCATGTTTTAAAATCCATTAGTATTACTTTTAATGTGCAATCTCCAAACTGCCCCATAACTCTGATTCAAACGTTAGGAATATAAACGTTCTCACATTTGCTACGTTCCATGTCCTCGCAGCCGACCCTTAACGGTCTAGCTGTTTGCAAACATGTTTCGATTGTGTAAATATCAAGTCTCTGACACCTCGACAAAACCTATCCTCACTGGAAACAAAACAAACTAAACCGATTGCAGAATCCAACTTCTCCAAGGAAAATCATCTTTGGTATAAATACATTTGACATACATATAAATTGAGCAAAAATCCCACGATCTTACCGAAGGAAGTATTTTTCAGAAAACCAGGCGCCGTCTGCGTTTACCGAATGCTTTTGTAGTTCATCTTTATAAAACATGGCAACTAACGATAAGAATGGCACTTTCTAAATCAAATCAAAGCACGGGTGTCTCACACTTGCATTCTAATCGTGTAAACGCTTTCATTTTCACTTGAAAGGCTTGCAAAAAAAAAATTTGTGATGTCCCTTACCTTGGATAATGTTAGAGGGGATGCGACACATTATTGCAAACGATGCCAGGCGCCGAGGCTGTGTCGCTGTGTTTTTCCCCCCTGTCTTTTGCAATGACAGTACGTGTGTGTGTGTGTGTGTGTGTGGCACACTGCAAGGCCAGCACTGGGCACAACCCAGCATGTACTGACTTATTTATATATAAATACATACATAAAGAGAATATCTAAACAGTCAGGCGTGAAGCTACAAAGAACATTTTATAAGTCACAGAAAGGAAACAGTATTAGATGGGATTTCACTCAATTTTCTTTAAAGGAGCAGATTGCAGATGTTTACATTGTTTTTGTATAAACATCCTGTACATGTTCCTGTCTATTAAACTCCAGCTTTCATAAGGAGAGAGCTTTTCTAATTCCCATTTTCAGTATTAGGAATTCCAACACCAATATGTCATGAACGATTTCTCGTATTCCAAAAGGACAAACATAACTTTGCAAGTAAACACAAATAATTATACATACATGTACATTTTTGTCATCGTTTTTTTCTGCATCCTTACTTTGCTACATTCTCCAACGTCCACTTTTATCCCGAGATTTTTTAATGAGGTAATTTTAAAAAAGTGGTTTTAAAAATATTTTTATAATGATTATAGTAATTTTAATTTGAGATCTTGATCACGAGGTGCAAATGGATTTTATGCTATTTTCTTGATGAATTAGCTGCATTTCATTTATATTTGTCTATCCATCTCTCTCTTTCTCTCTCTCTCTCTACCTCCCTCCCTCCCTCCCTCCCTCCCTCCCTTGGAAAAGAGAGGGGGACGGTCAGCCTTACAGATTGATTTGTTCCCTCACCCCACCCACCCCCAATAAAAAGCTGGTTCGGGCTACGTAGAAAAGTTCAGATACCACATCAAATAGTTAATGAAGGCGGGTTGTTCATTCACTTTAACAGCCCACCAGTCCTGACCGAGGTGGGAGGGGGGTCGGGGCGGGGAGTTTCTGGTTCCTTACGTCTTGACAGCCGAGAGGTTCGAAACGCTGATGACAAGAGATAAGTGAACGCGATCCCTTTGGCGTGGCAGATCCCAGAACAACTGCGATGAAAAGCTACTCCACATCTCGGCGACCTTTGCAAAGGACTTCAGAACCAAAGAAATAACTCTACCCGGAGAAGGGCTCCCTCCTTCGCGCTGTTAACAACTGCCTCGATATTACTTTTCTTTTTTTTTTGGGTGTGGGGGAATCCGGATTATTTTCCGAGCAAAGGAAAGTTTTATTTGAGGGGAGAGAAAGAAAAGCTTGAAGGTTTGGAAATATCTTGGCGGAGACGAGACTTTTTGGCGAATTTCAGTTTCAAGTGACTTCCTTGCTGAGAATTGTTCTTAAATGACGGCCGAGGTTCAGCAGCCGCCGGCTCACAGCGCGGCCCAGAGTAGTTCCATGTCTACGGGGATCGAGAAGCCCAACAATCAGAGCTCTGTGATGGAATCAGCCACCTCCACCACCAAAACTAAGAAAACAAACGCAGGCATACGGCGCCCGGAGAAGCCTCCGTACTCGTACATTGCCCTGATTGTTATGGCCATTCAGAGCGCACCGACCAAGCGGTTGACGTTGAGCGAAATCTATCAGTTCCTGCAAAGCAGATTCCCTTTTTTTCGAGGCTCCTACCAAGGCTGGAAGAACTCGGTGCGTCACAACCTCTCCTTGAATGAGTGCTTCATCAAACTGCCCAAGGGTCTAGGCAGACCGGGCAAAGGGCATTACTGGACCATTGACCCTGCCAGCGAGTTCATGTTTGAGGAGGGCTCTTTCAGGCGGAGACCGAGGGGCTTTCGCAGGAAGTGCCAAGCTCTGAAACCCATGTACAGCATGGTGAACGGATTGGGGTTCAACCACATCCCAGAGACGTACAACTTCCAGGGGTCTAGAGGACCCATCTCGTGTGCTCCAAACGGACTCTCCCTAGATGGTAGTATTAGCATGATGAATGGACATTTGCCAAGCAACGTGGACGGGATGAGTTTATCGGGACATTCTGTCTCCCACCTCTCCTCCAACAATGGTCATTATATGGGAAGTTGTACGGGATCTTCCGTGGGAGACTACCCCACCCACGCCGACAGCTCAGTGTCCGCGTCTCCTTTGCTGCCCGGCGGCGGAGTGATGGACACCCACTCCATGTACACTACCGCGGCGTCAGCCTGGGCTCCTTCAGCATCCGCGCTCAACAACGGACCTTCTTATATCAAACAGCAGCCCCTCTCACCTTGCAACCCGTCGGCGAATCTAACTTCAAACCTGCAAGCGCATTCTCTAGACCAGTCCTATTTACATCAGAATAGCCACAACGCTGCAGATATACAAGGTACATATCCCTGGTATTACTTTACCCCACAATGGCTAATGTGTGAACGATTTTATGGTTCAGGGGTTACTATAGATTAAAACACTAGCAATGTAACTATATTACGAACTGTAAAGATAATGTGTTGAAAATATGATGATTTGTCTCTAATTTGAATTACACATTTAAGAAAGCCCATATATATGTTTAATCCAATCACCATTGTGAAAGAGAACATATTGGATGGGACGGGTTAACCTAAATACATGATATTTATCAGAAGGCATCGTTTCCTGATTATTCATTAAAAAATTCCCCACAAGCTGTAATTTGAGGCCAAAGTACAAATGAGGGAAGGTTTTAGGCAGAAATATGAAGGAATAACAAACATATATATTGTTGGTGTAAGAGGAGACGGTTAGATCAAGATGAGAATAACTGTTAGCGCATCTCTGCTTCTTTTAAAGTGCGATAGTTACTGAAAGATTTACATTTGCTTCTGCGGATGGTAGTTCCAAAATTCAGAAGATTTTCCCAACTGTCTTGAAATAAGATGATGCTGATTGAAATTTGATTTGATTTGGTCACACTGATAAGCTTGAACGTCAACATCTGTAAAGCACAAAAATAAAATGTTTTCGAACTCAAACTCACTCCGATGCATTGTTATTTGGCTGTTCTCCAGTAAGATTAATTAGGGAAATGATAGAGGCTGGGATGGAGCTGTTTTCTTGCAGAAGAGTTTCAAAAGTGTCATTAAGTTAAGGAAGTGAGTTGTTTTTGCTTCCTCTCCCCGCACATAATTGGTTATTGGTTGGAATAAATAACAAACCGAAAGAATAAACCGCCCTTTGTTTTTACAACAAATTCCAAAACTTGGTCAAAGAAAACATCTCGATGCCATCCCCGTGGAGACAGTGTTTACTGCGGTGCCAACTCGACGGCAATAACAACATCATAATGTGGAAAGCGGACTCCCTGCCGCAGAAACCGTCTTCTGGGGATTGGTAGCCCGCCTGCCTAAAGCGCGATGAACTGTGTGAATCTGCGGAGATGGGGGTGGTGCGGGTGCGGGTGCGGGGGGAAAGCCACTTTTGCAGTTGCACAACATCCCATTCCCAATCAACCCCAGAACAGATTTTATTTTCAAACAAATATTATTTCTGCGGTGGATTTGAAATATGCAATATGAAATGAGAGCAAATAAACACATCTCAGCTCCTCCCTCGCTCTCGCTCTCCGAAAAAGCTAGTTAGTTGCAACTTGAAAATCTAACCGAAAGCTATTTAGCTAAATCGGTTCCCTTGTCCGTGATGGCCACCATGTACTACAGAGACAGCGTTTCCCGGTAATCCCTGGTCAGTTTCTGATTTTCAGTTGTAGATAAATTTACCAACTGGGCCTGTTCAGTGAATCAATGTAGCAGATTGATATAGAGGATATAGATACAGAGGAGAAAATAAATCTAGGAATCCTTTGTAAAATTTATGTTGTAAAGTAGCTTGCGTGTGTAGCAGTGATGATCGGGGTCATGGTATACAATGTCACATTACAGCCAAATGGTCAACTTAAATTCAAATGACACAGTTACCTTAAAATGAGAGAGTATGCGGAATGCAACGCTGATGTAATTTCTAAATAGAATAGGGATTATTAGCGTATGCGCCCGTTAAGCTTTCAAAAGCGGGATGCATTTCTAAATGTTTTGTCAGTGATTAATTTTAATTTAAATGGCTCTTTGCTCAAAACTAGACTAAAAATCTTGCACACACGCCAACTCGCCATGAAGCAAGTTAGGGGGCCACAGAATTATTGGCAATATATTCGGAATATTCTATGAAATTTAACATGATTTCGAGGTTCGCCAAAACAGTGTAACAATCCATAGTCAGTTCACAGTCTCGGTAACTGTGATAGTAACAGGTTTTCTTAAATACTTGAGAGAGGTTGGGTTCTGTTGCAAAATTAGCATTAATATAAAACAAGGACTTCAAGTGTGTCTTTCCAATGCTGACTAATGTACAGCGTGATAAGTACTACTGAATAGTCAGTATAATGGTACATGCATAGACACAAAATGCTGCAGTAACTCAGCGGGTCAGGCAGCATCTAAAGAATAGGTGACGTTTCGAGCCGAGACCCTTCTTCTGAAGAATGGTGTCGACCCGAAACGTCACCTATTGCTTTTCACTCGAGATGCCGCCTGGCTGGCCGAGTTACTCCAGCTTTTTGTGTCTATCTTCGGTTTAAACCAGCATCTGTAGTTCATTCCTACACATGATACGTACATAATGAACATGCATTGTGGACAAGCATTTATGAAATAATTAACGATGAAAATCGAGTGGTGAATTTGTCAACCATTACTGCGCACAGTAACCAGCTATTTACCGACACTAAAGGGACACCTATAAAAACGTTACGGGTCTTTCATACTTTGCTACCTTTTTGGTCAACTTGGTTGACCAAGATGGTTCATTTCTAATTCAATACTTCACATATTTATTTTCTTTGGAGGTTTTAATTAACTGTATCACTTCGTTGTCAATGTAAAAAAAAAAAACTCATTATATTAACAGATGCATTGTAGTAATATTTCCTAATAAGTGTGTTTTTCCTCGTTTGCTTTCAGCAGGAATCCCGCGATATCATTCGCAGTCTCCCAGCATGTGCGACAGGAAAGAATTTGTCTTCTCTTTCAACGCCATGACATCTCCTTCAATGCATCCATCAACGAATGGATCTTACTATCATCAGCAAGTGACTTACCAAGATATCAAACCATGTGTAATGTGATACCATATAGAGAACCGAGTGGAATATGTTCTCCCTTGCCTTGCACTGTAATGGTTTTCACCTGCATCTGCAGTGCGCTCCGGTCTGTAGAAACTTTATGTTGATCCTTATTTAAAGAAATAAGTGGGTCCAGGATTATTGCTAGAGAAAGATACGATCTGTGAAGGCACTTTCAGCTCAGCGAAGCTCAATCTAAATAGTTACTATTTATTCTAAATTTTAGCTAACCTTCATACAGGACACTGCATAGACTCCAAAACCCTGAACTCTGCTGGCAATATTTGCCTTGTATAAACGTGTCTTTTAATATAAATCATTCTAATTAAAAAAAAGAGCACCCTTTCCTTTTTGATTTGAATGTGTATTGAGGAAAATACATATTTTGTGTTTTTTTGTTGTTATTTGGAAAGATTTGAAAGCAGTATTGTGACACGTTTTTTAACCTAATCTTGCGCACTGTATGCAATGTAATTCACGCGGATTTTTAGAGGAGGTGGTTTGTATGCTTTAGTAGATGGTGAAAAGGACGTGCGCTTTTATTCTGCGTCTGGTCTACACCATATTGTATAATTCTGTAAAATAAAAGTAAAGCTGGCACGCAGTTTCCGTAGCCTGAAATGAATATTGTAGTTAACAGCGTGAAGGGTGTGTAGAGACCCACCACAGCCCGCTCGGGATCTGAAACTGCGGAGCTTCAAACTTGACATTTCAGACACCGGGTGTAATTTATTTGAAAGCCTGTTCCTCTCCGATTATCAGTGTTATTTAACTCTATAATTGTCATGTACATAAACAGCGAAATCAAAAGCAACGTTTTGCAAGTGAAAATTTCCGAGTATTTTTAAATGGGGTATAATTGTAAAATTTAAAACACCAATTTCAAACACAAGAAGATGAACAAGCAAATTAAGGTCCGACCCAGACTGTTTCTGCTAATTCTGTATGTGCGAAATATAGGCGAAGCACTATTGTCAATCACATCCAAATTATTCTAATATGAATATGCATTATTCCATAAACGCTGAAATAACGCGGAGGTCTATGGTCACACGGACGTTATCACAGACTTGTAGCGAATGATTAGTACATTACAGAACCTCCCTGTAGCTGTAGTTTGTGCTTTATTTTAAACAATTGTGTCATTTATAAAGTATATTTTCCAAAGAATGTGGATGTAGTTGTATTAAACTTAAGACTGTTGTAATCAGTTCTGCTTCGATGTGAACTGTCATCATTTCTTTAACTTTTGTTGAGTATTCACCCCCATTTTCCTGCAGCGCCGAATAGATATTCCACATCAGCGCTGTCGGTATTTTAAGTATTGATTATTTTAAACAGTGTAAAAAGTTTTACTGATGTAAATAGTTTGTTAAAATTATAAACGGATTATTCATCATTTGTTCTACGTTGCTGACATCACATTTGACTATATCTACATTATTATCCGTACGATTGTTTATCTTGTGAGCAGAACTATAATCTGTATATATGGATATTAAAATTCTAAAATGATTTACATCTGAGAGACAAAATGTTTAAACATGTACAGAAATCTCCCGGACAATAATAACTTGAAACAACGCACATTTGTCTCCCTCTTTACAATTTTGGTTGGTCACAGCGGGCGAACCATGAAGTCTTGTGGATTGAGGGAAAGTGCATCAGTGAAAGGAGGCGATGTGTCGTGGTGGAGAAACCCCGTTCTGCAGCGCCATCGCATGGCACTACCTTGAATAGCCATTTAATCTGCTGCAACCAGGATACCTCTGGAAAATACTTCTTGCGTTTTTTTTAAATATAGCTAAGGACGGGTACTCATGCTCTTGTATGCGGTGCCTTTAAAGGGGAAGCAATCCGAGATATCGCACAGAAATATTAAATCAATGTAAATGTTAGTGTTAGGCAAATGCAATGTTAGCATTCATTTAGAGAGGACAGGAATATAAAAGCAGGGATATAATGCTGAGGCTTCATAAGGAAGTGGTCAGACTGTATTTGGAGTATTGTGAGCAGTTTTAGGTCATAAGATCACGTGATAGAAGCAGCAGTAGGTCATTTGGACCATCAAGTCTACTCCGCCATTCAATCATGGCTGATCTATCTTTCCCTGCTCACCCCATTCTACTGCCTATTCCCCATAACCCCTGACACCCATACTACTCAAGAATTTATCTATCTCTGCCTTAAAAATATCAATTGACTTGGCCTCCACAGCCATATGTGGCAAAGAATTCCACAGATTCACCGCCCTCTGACTAAAGAAATTCCTCCTCATGTCCTTCCTAAAGGAATGTCATTTAATTCTGAGGCTATGACCTCTAGTCCTAGATTCTCCCTCTAGTGGAAACATCCTCTCCACATCAACTCAATCCAAGCCTTTCACTATTCCGTAAGTTTCAATGAGGTCCCCATCAATCTTCTAAAGTCCAGCCAGTACAGGCCCAGTGCTCATCATATGTTAACCAACTCATTCCCAGGATCATTCATGTAAACCTCCTCTGGACCTTCTCCAGAGCCAGCACGTCGTTCCTCAGATATGTACTGGCATCGGAGAGGGTTCACTGGAGGTTTACAAGAATTATCCCAGTGATTCATTCAGATCTCCACCCACCCATCACCCAGCAAGATGCAGAATAATTATTAATTCATATTTTTCTTATGTTAAGTTCCTCTTAAATTCTGATCTTTACGGTGATAATGTGATAGGGAAATGATTTGCTCACAACAGCTCCAAGCCAATAATTCAACTCGGTTGTGGTATTCAAAGATGTACAAGTTTGTAGGTTAGTTGGCTTTGGTAAATTATCCTTAGTGTATATAAGATAGTGCTAGTGCACAAGGATCGCTGGTCAACGCATACTCCGTGGGCTGAAGGGCTTGATTCCGTGCTGTATATCTAAACTAAATTAAACTAAACTAAAACAAGCCAAGTTAAACTACGGTAAGCTAAACTCAACCAAAATAAAGTAAAGTAAAGTAAACTGAACGAAATTAAGCAAGGGAAAAAGCCATTTTGCCCAAATGCCCCTACTGGTGTTTAGCAAGGAGAATTCAATTTATCCAATTTAGCTGCTTTCACCATGCACCCCTTCAAATTATTGGTTTGAAAATGTGGAGCCAGCCAGTGCCAAAGTAGAAAATCCTCACACAAAAATGCAAAAAATTAGCAACATTTGTTGTGGGCTACTCCGTTCACACCAAATCATTTTATTCCAATCTGGATCCAGTTTACACATTCCATGGATCTCTTGACACTAAGGTGAGAATGAATTAACAGAGTGCTGTAGCTCATAGAATGGAGTTTGCGCTTTCTCCCTCTTACTGTATGGATTTTCTATGGGTGTTCTGGTTTCCACCCGATCACAAAGACTTGGGATTTGGGAGCTTAATTGGCTCCTGTGAATTGTCACTAGTGTGCCATGAGTTGTATAATCTGGGGGAGTTGATGGGAATGTGAGGAGAATAGATGAAAAATTAGCCAGATTGGGGTGGGTTTTCTCTGTGAACCGGCATGGATTTGATGGACAAAAATGGACTATGTCTATGTCCTAAGGAAGTACATCTGGAATTAGGGATAATTTAGGGAAAGTATTTATTTCAACTGCATTTGCAACATATTGTTCCATCAAATCATCAAGTTCAGAACTCTTCCTAGATAGTCTCCCAAGTAATTTATTGAATCGCCAGATTTAAATAGTTTTTTAAAAATCAGGATAGAAACAGGTAATTAAAGAGAAAACACCATGAATATTCAACAGGCCAGGCAGCATTTGCGGAGTTAACTGTTCAGGTTAATACCTATCATCAATCCTGAAGGTAATGGAATGACAATCCTAATTCATATTTCAAGCATCTGGATTACTTTGATTCTAAAATTAATTTAAATTGTCTGTGAGAAAATGCAGTAACAAAGAACTGCAGATGCTGGTTCATATATACAAAACAAGACACATAGTGCTCTACACTGAACATCTTAAATTGTTTAGTAGATTGACTGAGATCATAGTTGCTATAAAACTGGTGAAAGTCATACCCTTATCTTTATTGCTTTATACAGTTCAATATTTACTACAGATTTTCTCTTGTCAAATTTTTACATGGTTTACACAGTAATCTTACTTCATCCACAAGCGGTGGTGGATTCAGTTAGTGAATTAAAAGCACATATGCTTAAACTGCACATCAGAGATTTGTGCACTCAATTAAAGCTGCTGTTCTCGTGATGAGGGAGTACAATATTTCAAAACTGATATATTTTGAGAGAAAGGTGAAACAGTGGTCCTCCTCAGGTGAATGTTCAGCTTACAGTTACATATCTAAAATAGAGTGTGCAGCTCTGCAGATATTCAGGCATTCGCCCAGGCAGCAATCCGGAAACAGGTTGTCATGTAATTCTAATTGGTCGATTACATTTATTAATGGTGATTGTTCGGAATTTCGCAGAAAACCAAAAGGCAATGAACAAATGCAACAAATCTGAATATTACAAAATGATGCTGAAATTATGATATGATAAGTGCAACAGTGTAAAAATAGAGGTTTAGACAGGTTTATTATTGTCACATGTCATAATACAGTGGAAAGTTTTATTTGCATACTCTTCAATCAAATCAGATAACATTGTACATGAATACAAGCAGCAACACAGTGTGCTCAATGGCACAGTGATGGTTGTGGTATGTAGTTCTCGATAGGTAGCGTCTGAAGAAGGGTCATCACCTATTCTTTTTCTCCAGAGATGCTGCCTGACCCGCTGAGTTACTCCAGCGTTTTGTTTCTATCTATAGATAGGTAGTGTTCTCTTTCATCGGAAATTCTTTGAAATGGTTTAACGATGGAGGACCACATGGGTATTGGAATTCCCAATCCCAGATGTTGTGTGGAAAGACTAACTGATGTATAGGAAAGGTTGGAGATAAACCAAGGGTGACTGGATGGATGAAATGAACAATTGAACAATAAATGCCACTGCACTCATCCATGATCAGGAGTGGCAGCTTGTATCTTAAAACAAAGTAGGAATCAAATAATGCTTTCAGAGTGAGTTCCTTTATTTCCATCCTGTTGAAACGACCAATGGGAATTGAGAAAACTCTTTCACTTGCCTGGCCAACCAGAAACTTTATCAGCCAAATATGTAAGGACATTCACTGGGCTGTTCTCAGCAATGAAATTCATTCCACAGAATTAATTGGCAAAATTGGCTGAAATGTTTTCATAAGTAAACATAATTGTACTGCTCAAGAGATTTCTTGTGTTGGTAAATCCCTATATAGTAGCAAACTCCATTCAGAGGGACACATGCCACAAATTTCATACAAATATGCCAAAAATATGAACACGGATTAAAGAGCTTGAATTATAGAATTTAAACAATACTTTTGGCCCACAGTACATTTGCTCAGCCATTTAAAAACTCAACTGAAACTTTAGCTGTAACTGGATTGTCTCTCGACCAGCCTAGACTTGAAGACCATCCTGCACTTGATGGTTGTGCATGTCTAAAATCATTGATGGCTATTCAGCTAACAAGGCACTAATCTCTGAAATTTCCTCCTTAAATATTTCCAATGTCTACCTATCAACAGTTCAATGGTTCAATTATATTTTATTTGTAACTAGACCAAGTGCAGACCCTTTGGGTCTGTTCCCACAACGCGCTGTTGCGAGGGGAGGGGGCGGCCTGAGGCATCACACACACAATAACTAACCTCTCACACACAGACACACTAACCACCCAAGATGTTGTTGTTGGACATGGGGTGAAATGGAATGGGCATGATAAAACCCAACTCACATCACCTGTGTGAGCAGACTGGAACTGAATATCAAGGGTGGGGAGGATACAGCGAGGAGCACATTGTTCACTCTTCGGTGTCTAAGGCGCTTCCAGTGCCATATTCGTCTAAATCTACAAATGGTGAAAAATGCAGACAGCTGAAATGAGTTTAAGGCTATTTATGCTGCAAATCAAAGGTAGAGTCATACGACGTGGAAACAGGCCCTTTGGCCCAATTTGGCCATGCTGTCCAAGATCCCTAATTTAATCATCATCTCATAAAACACTTCATCTAGTTTAATCTTTGGTCCATATGCCTCTAAACGTTTCCTATTCAAGCACCTGTCCTAATGTATTTTAAATATGATTATAGTACCTGCTTCAATTACCTCCTCTGGCAGCTCATTCCACATACTCACCACCCTCTGAAAAATCCTTTGCACATTGTAAGACCCTAAGGTGCTGAAAGGTATTGTTTTTCATGCCTGACATTGAATCAGCCCTTTGCTTGGACTCAGTAACTTAATTAGGACCCGATAAACTATCATTATTAGCTGTGATTTGAAAGTCCCTTAATTAATTATGCCCTATATTAAAATAAACCATTCTTAAAAATGTTGTGCTTTGAAAATGTTTAATTGGGAACAACATTTTTATCTCTATATTTTATAATGTTGAAAAATAATTACTTGACACCATGTGGAAACATGACAATATGCGTCCACATTGATTTTGGCCAGCAATGTGTGCTTTTCTGCAATTGAGCCATTTGCCTTTAAGTTTCCCCCATCAAATTTAATGGACAATAGATAGAGACTCGATGACGGTGAGAAGAGGGTGAGGGGAGATGATTATGTGATTTCTGAAGATGTAACAGAAACACCAAAGTAAAATAATCTCTCAAATCTATAAAATTCTACTGATCCAATATACCAAAACTTATGTGCAGTATATGTACACGTGTACTATTTGGGTTGACAGCTAACTGAAAGGCTGTGTAAATAGAGAAACAAATGGAATAAAGAACTGCGAGGCAGCTGTCAAATGGAAAGCCCTGTCTTTGGGTGAGAGCTACACAGCTGTCAGACTTACCAATGAATGGCAAAAAAAAACAAAATGTTGGAGGACTCAGTAGGCCAGGCAGCATCTGTGGGGGGAAACAGACAGAGAGCTTTTCAGGTCGACAACCTATACCTCAAGCAGTTTATCTTTTGCTCAAGATGCTAGCATCTGCAGTCGCATCAGTAAACTGTTTTGTTTAAGAACTATCTAAACAGATCGGCACAATGGCACAGCCAGTAGGGTTGCTGCCTCACAGCACTAGAGACCTGGGTTTGATCCTGACCTTGGGTGCAGTCAGATTGGAGTTTGCACGTTCTCCCAGTGACCAAATGGGTTTCATCCAGCGCCCCGTTTCATCCCACACCACAAAGATGTGCGGGTTTGTAGGTTAATTGGCCTCTGTAAATTGCCCCCGTATGTGTAAGGAGTGGTTGAGGAAGTGCAATAACATAAAACTAGTGTGAATCTGTGATTGTAGCTTTGTTACAAAGCCTACCATCAGTGGCGCTACAGATCTGCCACTGCCTGTGCGTGCAATTCCGGATGCTTTAGGGAGGGAGGGGGGGGGGGGGTGATGAAGAAAAATAATTTGCGCTTCCGTTCCCGGGTTGTTGTCTTTTTTAATTTGCTGGACCATTGCATCGCTTGATTGAAGTTAAACGCGACTTCTAACGCCATCAACGCCTTCAACATCACGGATCACAATATCAGGACAAAACAACAGGTATGTCGTTTATCACTAATTCCGTCGCAATGAATAATTTTGTAATTAGCTAGAATTAGGTAACTAACTAATTATATGCTTTCATTTCAGGTAATCCAAGTACGATTTCATATTTGTTTCAGAATGCTACAATTATTAATAACTGAAAATGTCATTCAGTTCTTTTAATTTTTAAGAAAGTTATGGGCTTTTGACTGTCTTTGATCACAGCTTTTGTGTTAAGTCATTGGAAAAGCAATAGGGAACAAGATGCTAATTTCCGAGTATGAAAATGACCATAACTTTGTTAACACTGAAGATATGAAAGTGAATTAGGCATCAAATTGAAGTTCTTTTTATGCTTTATCTGATGGGATAAATTACAGGCTTGATTTTTTAAATCTCAAAATTTTGTAACATTCCTAATGATTGATGGTTGATTTGGAATCGATGGGCCGAAGGACCTGTTTCCATGCTGTAACTCTAAACTAAACTAAACTAAATGAAACTAAATTAAACTAAACACCATAAAGCCATGAGTTAACCTTGGTATCCTACAGGTAATGAACAAAAATATATCAGAGGATGAGGGGTGATCTTATAGAGGTGTACAAAATCATGAGAGGAATAGATCGGGTAAATGCACAGTCTCTTGCCCAGAGCAGAGGAATCGAGAACCAGAGGATATAGGTTTAAGGCGACAATAGACAATAGGTGCAGGAGGAGGCCATTCGGCCCTTCGAGCCAGCACCGCCATTCACTGTGATCATGGCTGATTATCCACAATCAGTACCCCGTTCCTGCCTTCTCACCATATCCCTTGACTCCACTATCTTTAAGAACCTGGGGGAAAGATTTTAATAGAAACCTGAGGAGTAACATTTTCACATTAAGGGTGATGGCTGTATGGAACGAGCTGTCGGAGGAGGTAGTTGAGGCAGGTACAATCACAACACTTAAGGAACATTTAGGAAAGGTATAGAGGGACATGGGCCAAACACAGACCAGTGTGACTAATAAAGATGGGACATGTTGGTTAGTTTGGGGAAGTAGGATGAAGGGCCTATTTCCACGCTGTATGACTATGACTTTCTGGTTATCATGTGGTAAAAAGACAGAAACCTTTATTCTGACAGATTTGTTACTCTGGACCTTAGCCACAAGCATGTCACAATGTTACTGAACTATTCCTTGAAGGAAGGGTGGAGTGGGGCCCAATTTGGAACAAATTATAGTCACATGTTATCAAGGTAATTCTCTTACTACATCCCTCTCCTGGGACCTGCCATAGCATTTCTTCTGGCAAGATCGCAACCCTAATTTTATTTGGCATTGGTGTTGTGACTTGTGACCATCATCTCCTCCAAATTGTTCAGAGGAGGTCTGAGACTTAATTGTGGAACAAGTTACACTGCATCGTTCTGGCCTACATTGCCACCCACATATCCTAAACCAAGAGCTGATGAGCTCCTACACTGAATTCTAATTCCCCATCCTGGAGATGGAGTGATTTAAGAATAAGGCGTAGGCTATTTAGGACTGAGATGAGGAAGAACTTTTTCACTGGCAGTTGTGAATCTGTGGAATTGTCTGCCACAGAAGGCAGTGGAGGCCAATTCACTGGATATTTGCAAGAGAGTTAGATATAGCTCTTGGGGCTAACGGATTCAAGGGATTTAGGGAGAATGCAGGAACGGGGCACTGATTTTGGATGATCAGCCATGATCATATGAATTGGCGGTGCTGGCTCAAAGGGCCGAATGGCACCTATTTTCTATGTTTCTCTGAGTGGGTAAAGAGGTGGGGGCATGCATAGATATGTGTACCCACTCTTTCCAATCCCCAGTTAGCATTAGACTGTGTGCGCGTGTGTGTATGCATATGTGTGTATAGTCAAGACACGTCTGTAGAAATACTCAGATATAAATTCTTTGCCAAACTCTGCTCCCACACCTGTGGAGTGTGTTCAGACATTCTTCTCATACCTGTAGGCAGTTGGGGGGGAACCTGCTTTCCAGTCTTTTATTTGTAACCTGCATTCTTCCCCTATTACAACCCTTCATATTTGGCATGACTTCATTTATTACTTTGGTCATTGTTCCTCTGAACTTTCCTGTCTTGTTCCTTCAAAGTATAAAATTGTATGCTATCCAGGATATCCTTCCTCCCTTTGGTACTGCACAATTGTCTGTCCTTTACTCATTCTTTCCTAATGCTTCAAGCTGTGGAACTTCCTATCTCCCAAAGTCTTTCCACCCACTGTCTACAGTATTTAAAGAACCTGGGCTTGCTGCCATCGAGTATTAACTTTTAAATTATCTTTACTTCACCATCACTCTTCATGTTTGGTGCTACATTACTTTATGGGCATTACTGATGATAAATTTAGTTCATTCTGCAGTTAGTGGGTTGATGTATGGTGGTGTTCTATGGTAATAAATAAACGAGATTCAGGAATCTACTTTCATGAAAGAAATCTATGTCTGAGGTAAGGTCTCCACTCGAAATATCACCTATTCCTTTTGAATTCAAGAAAGAGTTAGATATAGAATCAGAATCAGATTTCATTAATCTAGTATGTTTTGCAACATACGAGGAATTTCACTGGCCAGGTCAGTCATACAATTAAACGCAACAGACTCAAAACCACATTTTAACATGAACATCCACCACAGTGACTCCTACACATTCCTCACTGTGATGGAAGGCGAAATAAAGTTCAAGTCCTTCCTTTTGTTCTTCCTCGGTCGGAGGCCTTGAGCCCTCCATTGACGGGACGATCTTTACTCCCGTAAACGGCGGCGTTCGGGCCCTCCGTGTCGAGGCGTTCAGCTCCTGCATCGGGGGGTTATCAGCTCCCCCACGCCGGTCGATCAAACCTCGCGTCGGGGCTGGTTGAACCTTCTGCGGCGTTGGAGGTCCCGACTAGCCTCTCCCAAGACTGTGAGCTCTTGATGGTAAGTCTGCAGGCCACGGTGGGAGTGATCCCAGGCAAGGGATCCGCTCCGATGTTAAGTCCACGCCCCGCGGTGGGGCTCATGACAGTCTGAGGCGGCTCCCCCCCCTCCATATAAAACAAACCGAAGTACATTAAAACAAACTTTTAACAGACGCTAAAAATAACAAAAGATGAAAAAACGAACGGACTGCCGGCAGGGCTGGCCATCTCCCCAGCGCCCCTGGTAGTCTTAGGGCTAATGGAATTAAGGGATATGGGGAGAAAGCAGGAACGGAGTACTGATTTTGGATGATCAGCCATGATCATATCAAATTCAGATGCTGGCTCGAAGGGCCGAATGGCCCACTCCTACACCTATTTTTTATGTTTCGATGTTGCTGCAGAGTTGTTACCTGACCCACTGAGTTACTCCAGTATTTTGTGTCTACGGTGTAAATCAGCATCTGCAGTTCCTTCCTACCCATTTTATCTACAATCCTTACCATGGATGCCAGGCCCAAAAACATGATGACTGTTCATTGCCCTCTGAAATGGCTGGCAAGCTATTCAGTCCAAGGGGTAACAAGAGATGGACAACAAAATGGTGCCCTCACCAGATGTGTCCAGGTTGCGTTAATGAAATGAGCGAAAAGAAAGCTTCAGTATGATCTTAACGCTGGCACTCTTCTCTCTCATAGAGGTGCAATAGATTCCAGAGTATTATTCTGAAAATGACACAGGATTTAATCCTTGTATTCTTGCCAATATTTATTCCTCAGTCATGGGTCCCATGGTGACGTAGAGGTAGAGTTGCTGCCTTACAGCGCCAGAGACCCATGTTCGATCCTGACTATGTGTGCTGTCTGTACGGAGCTTGTACGTTCTCCTTGTGACCGTGTGGGTTTTCTCCTAGTGCTTCTGTTTCCTCCTACACTCTAAAGACGTACAGGTTTGTAGGTTATTTTGGCATCTGTTAATTGTAAATTGTCTCTATTGTGTAGGTTAGTGCTAGCATACTGGGTTATCGCTGCTCATTGTGTACTTGGTGGGCCAATGGACCTGTTTCAAAACAGTATCTATAAAGTAAAGTAAAGAACTTAAAACAGACCGTATGTTCAATGTCACATTGCTGTTCAAGCGGCTTGCTGTGCACAAACCGATTGTTATATTTGCTACATTACAATAATGACTATGCTTAAATAATACTTTATTAAAAATACTTATGCCATATAGGCACTGGAATAATATGATGTCTTCCTAGGTATTATAGAAGGTCAAGTACTTCTTTCTCTTCCAAATAAAAGATAGTTGTTGCATTCTCAATTCTCATTTTCCACAATATTCATATGTTTTACTCTTCATTCTGTGTTACGGTCGACACTAAAGTCCAATTTCTGTCCCCAAGCTAAATACCAGCATTTACCTGTGCGAGATGTGGAAGATTTATCAAGCTGTTTCTCTGCATCCTGTGGATTAAGTTAGGCTTGCACAGTTCTGGCATTCATTGCCACCAACACATCCTAAACCAGGCTTCGATGAGCCCCTACATTGAATTCTAATCCCATCCAGGAGGTGGAGTGAGTGAAGATGTGGAGCAGGCATAGTTATGGGTACCAACTCTCTCCAATCCCCAATACACATTTGGCTGTGTGTGTGTGTGTGTGTGTGTGTGTGTGTGTGTGTGTGTGTGTGTGTGTGTGTGTGTGTGTGTGTGTGTGTGTGTGTGTGTGTGTGTGTGTGTGTGTGTGTGTGTGTGTGTGTGTGTGTGTGTGTGTGTGTGTGTGTGTGTGTGTGTGTGTGTGTGTGTGTGTACGATGTGTTTGTGCACTCTGCTTGACTTCAGGGTAGAGGTTCGAGGGTGATACAGTATATTGCAGTCCCCACCACAAAACACCCCTCACAACTTTTGACAGCTGGCAAACAAGGATGGAGTGGAGGTTTTCCAGTGTGGAAATTTGCCATTGATTTTATGGGTTTCTTCATTCATCTGATATTCAGAGATATTTTAAAACAATCTAAATCAAAATAAAGAAAAAATAAAGATAAAATAATTGAAATTTAAAATAATAGTAAAATAAAATATATTAAAAAGATTTGGAGATAATTGAAAATATTATCCTGAAGCAAATTAGTATAATTTTCCTTTTGCTCCACAATCCTTCCTGAAATCAAAGGAAATTTTGATCCTCTAAAGGATCCTTGTGGCAATTTCCCAAAGTTCCCAATTTTCCATGAGAAATCCCAGAACCTACAGACTTGGCTGTCTGAATCTCTCAGTAAGTCCTGACCTTCTGTGTTTAACAGCTCACGCGCGGAAGTCCGGAACTTCAGCTTAAATGGCTGAATGTTGGTTGTTCTGCTTGGAATTGCCTGCTGAGTGAGCAGGGTTTGACCCAATGTATACACAAAACAGTTTAAATAAAGCATCCCTGTGAAAGCATAGGCAGTAAATCAATGAAATATTCAAACTGCATTTTATTTAAAATCATTCGCAGAGGAAGTCAAGTGCAGTTAAAATGTATAGACATACACACATAATATACACATAATACACACACACACATGAGACACACACACTTAATACGCAGACACATACAATACAGCAATATACATCTACCACTGACTACAAACTAAACACAGACACACTGAAATGTTTTATATCATATGATGCAATGTCCCTAAAACAAAATGGAAGCAAAGAGATAATTGTAAATAATATTAACATTTTACACAGCAATATTAAAGTTGTTATTTTTTTTTATTCTTCAGCAACATGCAGCAACGTTTGCATTAAGATAAACTTTTAGAAAATTCCTAACTTTCTGACAGTTTAAACGGCTTTAGATTAGTCAGTATTACTTGAATAAATACAATGTTAAATTGAAAACTGTTTCTACTGTCGGCTAAGGCTTAAATTGCCCAACGTATTTATGATGATAATAGATTATATTGGGAATCTTCCTGACTGGTTGATGTAACATCAATTGAAACCCTACATTTAATGAGTTTCTTCCAATTTATATCAGCTGATCAAGACCCTCGTACTATTTTCAGCAGTCAGCCCCCAATCCCCCTTACTGCCACACATCTTCACCATCCACTACAGCCCTCAATACCACCCTAGAAAATGGTTGTCATTAACTATGTCATATATCTTCAGATAAGTTGGAAAGATTAGGGCGGCACAGTGACGCAGCGGTAGAGCTGCTGCCTCACAGCGCCAGACACCCAGGTTCGATCCTGACTACGGGTGCTGTCTGTATGGAGTTTGTACATTCTCCCCATGAGTTTTCTCCGGGTGCTCCGGTTTCCTCCCACACTCCAAACACGTACAGCTTTGTAGACTAAATGGCTTGGGTAAAATTGTAAAATGTCCCTAGTGCGTGTTGGATGGTGTTAGTGTGTCGCTGGTCAGCGCGGACTTGGTGGGCTGAAGGGCCTTTTTACGCACTGTGTCTCTAAACTAAACTAAACTAAATTAAATGTCAAACCTTTATCAAAATCTTTTGTGTGCAGCATTCTTCCTATTGTATGATTCTTGAGCTGATGAGCTGATCGGTCCAATTTCTGAAACATGCAACAATATTGCCATCTTCTGGTTCGAATGAAAGCTGCGCAGAGATAAAAGGCCCATTTTTCAACAATGTTCTTACTCTCTGAGAATGTATAATACTTTGTTTGAAAAGCATATATATATATATATATATAATATATATATATATATTTAGCAGAATGACTACACTACACTCTCTCAGAAAAGATAAAATTTATGCAAGGCATGCTAAAAATTGAAGCATGAAAAGATGAACAATTTGCCTATAATTTACCAATGTGCCTTGGTGTATTTCAAACTTTCTATAAGTACATTTCATGTAACGTTCAAGAGGGAAAATCCCAGAGAAAATTATTTCAGCAGCAGCCACAGAGCACAGTCCAAGAATTGCTACCTGTTTGCTTGTGTTGGCTGTAAATTAAAATTAAATGGCAGGTTATAAAGCCAAAGAAAACAAACAGAAATAGAGCTTCTGGTGTAGTGCTGAAGGCAGAAAAATATATATTTTAATTAAAGGGGAAAGAATCACTAGCTTAGAAGAAAGAGTCTTGGGTGGAAGTTTTGGCTAGGATCATGCTAACGTAAACTTTGGAGCAAGTGCTAAATTTTATCGATTGAATATTTCCTAGTTGACAACGCCAGGGTTAATCCCTGCCAGGGGTTGAGGTCAAATTAAGGGGGTTTGGGAAAGGTCTGTCTGGTCAGTCGTCGGCATATGTATTTGAAAGTAGCATGCAATCTGATATATGTAATGTGTCCCATTGTTTTGTGACCTGAGAGAAGCCTGTAAACTTTAGTCGAACTTTAAAAACAATGAAACATTTTTTAATATTTCCTATTCTGGTTTAACACCACTCTGGAGACTTAATACTGGAAAATCATTTTGCTACTGTATGTTTTGAACTGTCAAATTTCAAGATGGTGATACATCAGCTTATTTAAATGTTAAATATACCAAAACGTCCAAGGGAAAAACACAAAAAAAAATGAACAAAGGCTTGGCAGAAACTACAAAGGCTGATACAGGGAGCCAAGGACTGACCTTCCAGCAGATGAAACGTAACATTATTGTAAAATAATGATTGCCAAAATAGCTCCCACCCAAGTGCAATGCAGATGGTCGGAGCCAACAATCCAATGGTATAAATCAGCTTTAGGACTGAGATGAGGAAAAACGTTTTCACCCAGATAGTTGTAAATCTGTGGAATTCTCTGCCACAGTGGAGGCCAATTCATTGGATGTTTTCAAGAGAGAGTTTGATATAGTTCTTAGGGCTAAGGAAATGAAGGGATATGGGGAAAAAGCCAGAATGGCATACTGATTTAGGACGATCAGCCATGATCATATTGAATGGTGGACTGGTTCAAAGGGCCGAATGGCCTACTCCTGCACCTATTTTCTATGTTTCTATGTTTCCAGGTCAAACCTTCCCAGTTAGGACACAAAGTGCTGGAGTAATTCAGCGGGTCAGGCAACATCTCTGGAGAACATGGATAGGTAACGTTTTGGATTGGGACCTTTCTTCATTTGGGACCCTACCTGAAACCACACCTATCCATGTTCTCCAGAGATGCTGCATGATCTGCTGAGTACTCCAGCACTTTGTGTCTTTTTTTGTAAACCAGCATCTGCAGTTCCATGCACCTTTCTTCCTGCTTAGGAGTGGTTCAGTAGGATCTGTGGGCATGAGGGTTGAAAGGTTTTTTAACTTACTGGAGTATTTACAATGACAAGATTTGATGTATTCAATTTAATTATATTTTAGCTGAAGAGTTGTTAAAGGGTGTATAGCGAAGAAAGCTTTCTTACCTATGAACAAATGCATTTGAACTAGAGGGAATGCAACAAAGGTCCACCAGATTGTTTACTGAGCTACATGGTTGTCATGTTTGGTTTAGTTTAGTTTAGTTTAATCTAGTTCAGTTTAATTTAGTTTATTGTCATATGTAGCGAGGTATAGTGAAAAGCTTTTGTGGCTAACCAGTCAGCGGAAAGACTGTACATGATTACATTCGAGCCACCCACAGTATAAAGGGAACACATTATAAAGGGAACACATGAGAAAGTGAATTACGTTTAGTGCAAGACAAAGTCCAGTAAAGTCCGAGTAAAGATAGTCTAAATGTCTCCAATGAGCTGGATAGTAGTTCAGGACTGCTCTCTAGTTGTTGATAGGATGATTCAGTTAGAGTTGGAAGAGTGCGGATGAAAAAGAGCTGATCTTGAGTTTAGAAGGGTGAGAGGTGATCTCATTGAAACATACAAAAGTCTTAAAGACATTGCTAGTGTCCATGCAGGGTTGATATATCCCCTAGTTGGAGGTATCAAGAACAAGGGCTCATAGTATCAAAATGAGGCATCAACCCTTCAAGACGGAAGTGAGAAAAAGTTTTCACACAGTCGTTGGCGAATTTGTGGAATTTTTTTTACCCAAAGAGGACAGTGGAGGCTCAGTCACTGAGTGTATTGAGCAAGACCAATTGATTTTTGGGCATTTCAGGAATCAAGAAGCATTGACTAAAGCTGGAACACTCTGGTACAAGTTCAGCTTTGGCTTTACTGAATGCCTAGCAGGCATAAGGGGTGGAATGTTCTTACATTTTAATAAGGAGAATAACTTAATTGACTAATTGCAAATATAAACAAGCTTGAGTAAATACTTTGGCAGTCAACCAATCAGGATTTGTACTGAGAATATGTGCATATTTGTCAATGTGGAATGCAACACAAGTTACACTATGAGCAGCAAAATAAACCATCTCTCCCATGAGCTAATTAGCTACTAATGAAATGGAACTAAAATGAATGCATACTGCCTGGTGGTGCTCTATGGACACAGTCATACAAGCTGTAGAGTAATTTCAAGAAAGTAACGTGTCCTCAGAAGAGATGTTGAAGATTAGGTGAAATAAATTGTCAGCAGTTAATGTTTTCTTTGTAATACATCCGACACAAACTCCAGGATAGGATGCCATTGGTATGGCATTGATATGGCATCCAATGTGAGTACTGGATGGAAGACCAGACACAGTTTATAAAGGGGCCCTAAACCATCACAATCTCAAAGGAATTAATCCGAATGATGAGGATGGAAATTGTCAAGTAAAAATTAACTGCTTGCCTTCAACGGTCAGGGCATTGACTACAAGTCAGAAAATCATGTTGACACTCCAAGAAATCATGTTCAACATGGATATGGGGAGACCAAATGACCTGTTCCCGTGCTGTATTATGTGTGTGTCTATATATATATATATATATATATATATATATATATGTATGTGTGTGTGTGTGCTATGTACTGTATGTATGATAGAGGCATTAAGATGTTTTTAGCAAAATTAAATAGAATTAGTTCAGTTTAGTTTTTTATCGTCACGTACATTGTACAATGTACAAGGTACATTGTAAAGCTTTTTTGGTGCATGCCACAGTGTAAAGATAGAGAATAAGGGAATAATGTCTTGTGCAAGATAAAGTACAGTAAAGCCCGATACAAGCTAGTCTGATGGTCATCTAAAATCATTACCCCGTTCTGACTTTTTCCCATATCCCTTGATTCCCTTAGCCCTAAGAGCTAAATCTAGCTCTCTCTTGAACACATCCAGCGAATTGGCCTGCACTGCCTTCTGTGGTAGAGTATTCCACAGATTCACAACTCTCTGGGTGAAAACGATTTTCCTCATCTCAATCCTAAATGGCCTACTCCTTATTCTTAAACTGTGACCCCTGGTTCGGGACTCCCCCAACATCGGGAACATTTTTCCTGCATCTACCCTGTCCAATCCTGTAAGAATTTTATATGTTTCTATAATTATTATTAGATTGATATTATTGTTTACATCATTGAATGTAGGTGGCGTGGTCAGTAAAATTTGTGGATGACTGGAAACTTGGCGGTATAGTGGAAAGGGAAGGAGCTTATCAATTGGGTCGATGGGCCAAGGAATGGTAGATAGAATTACATTTAGATAAATGCAATGTGACAAACCAGGGCGGGACTTGCACCGTAAATTGTAGGGCCTTGGTAAGTCATTTATAACAGAATGATATTGGTGTCCAGGTACGTAATTCCATGAAGGAGGGAACACGGGTAGACCTGGTGGTGAAGGCCTTCATTGTTGAGTATGGAATATGAGATATAATGTGATAGCTGAATAAGACATTTGGAAGGCTGTGTGTGCAGTATTGTATACAATTCTGGTCAGCCTGCTATCGGAAGAATATCTGGAGATGGTGCAAGAAAGATGTTTCTGGATCTGGAGGCTTCGCGTTATTAGGACAGGCTAGATAGAATGGGTCTTTTTTCCCTGGAGTATAGGAGGCTGAGGGGTGACTCTATAGAGGTTTATAAAATCATGTGGGATATAGACAAGGTGAATAGTCTTTTCCTTGGGGAGGGGAGTCTAAAACTGGAAGGCGTCAGTTTAAGGTGAGAGGAAAGAGATTTAAAAGCTGAGGGGCAACCTGGTTCTTTCCCAAAACAAAATTAGAAACAAAATTAATTTTCACTTGGAGAACTACTGGTTAATAAGAACAATAAAAATAAATGGTAACTAGTTGTCACTGACTGAGAACTGTTGAGGGCGAGTTCTTTGATAATGTATCAAAGGATCAAGGAAGATTGTCATAGCGTAATAGAGTCTTGGAGTTGTACAACATTGAAATGGCCCTTCAGTCCACCATGTCCATGCTGACCCTATTGTCCATCTACACTAATCCTACTTGCCTACTTTAGGTCTGTATCCTTCTATGCCTCGTCTACTTAAGTGCCTTTGAAATGTCATCTGTAAAGTTAACAATCATACCACCTTCATTTACATCCAAGATATAAATAAATATCTCAACAAGAGGGGTCTCAGCACCAATCCCCACTCGGCTTCCTATTAACAAGCATTTTGGATCCAATTAGTCAGCTAACCATGGATCTCATGTGTCTTTACCTTCTAGCCCAGCCTACCATGTGGGACCTTATCATGTGTGTTACGAAAGTCTGTATATTGACAATGTCAACTGCCCTGTTTTCATCAATCTTCTTAGTTACCTTGGTTATGAAGTAAATGTTGGATATATTGACTGTCAAGGGGTATTTGATAACAGCAAACATACAAAAAATAAGGTATTAATCAGAGATTGGTAATATATTTATGCAATTAGCGAAGGAAAAGGGGGCAATAATGATGTCTTCCAAGTTGGGCGGAATGATACATTGTATTTTAGGTGAATTAGAATTCGGATATATATAATCTGGATATATAGTAAATACAACTACGTTTGCTGATGATACTCAAATTAGTGAAACAGCAAATATAGCATGGCAGTAGCAGGTTTAGGAGAACAATTAGAATGGTGAAATGAGGGGCATAGTTTAATGAAGATGTGGATGAAGAAATATAGGAGAGACAGCATTGCTTAAACAGTGTTATCTTTAACGGGGTAAAAGAATGGAGAATTTATGAGAACACATTCACAAATCTTTCATCGTAGTAGGGTTGGTTGATAAAACTGTTAAGAAAACACATTGATTACTGCAAATAGGGACATTAAATAAGGAATACAGAACATATTAAACATTTCTAAGGCAATGATCAAGTCTGCTGGAGTAGTGGATATAATTCTGGACATCCCATCTACAAATGGAAGTCAATGCTCTGCAGATGGTACAGATGAAATGTTTTAGTGGGATAATATCAGAATGACGGAATGAGATAACATGGGGAAATTAGAGAACATGAGATTAACCTCTTTAGAGTAGAGGATATTATGGGTAGACCTATTAATGGAATTCAAATTTTTAAGAGGGTTTTTGGTAGAGCAACATAGAAGAAATGAGACAGTCAGAACCTTTTTTCCCCACACGGTCAGAACCATTTTCCCAAGGTGGAATCGTCCATCACTAGAGTGCATAGAGATAGAGTGATAGAGCTAAAGTTTAATGGAGATGTGCCGGCAAGTCTTTTACACAAAGAATGATTTTGGTCTGGAGCACGATGCCAGGAGTGATGATGGAGGCAGATAGATAGTGGCATTTAAGAGGCTTTTGGATGGGCACATGGAAAAGTAGAGAATAGAGGGATATGGATTACATACAGGCAAATAAAATCACTTTAAGTTTGGATTCATGCTCAGTACAAACAATGTGGGCCCAAGGTTTCTGTTCCTGTGTTGTGCTGTTATTTGTTCTATGTTCTATGTTTTTAAACAATTTCCTTTGTCTCCAACAGGACAATTGCATAGCTCTTTCAAAGAACTTTCACAAGCATAATTGGCAGAATGTCCTCACTTTGTGCTAATTATATGATCTAATGAATGAATGAATGAATGAATGAATGAATGAATGAATGAATGAATGAATGAATAAATAAGTTTATTGGCCAAGTATTCATATACAAGGAATTTGCCGGTGCTCCGCCCGCAAGTGACAACATGACATACATTGACAGTTAGGAACGACACATAAAACATTAAACATTAATAATAAAACATTATCGATTAAACATGTGAATTAAATAAAATCTATTAGTGCAAATTGGGTGCATTTTACACAGCTGAACGTTTGACTCCAGTGAGCTACTGTACAACAACAAATAAATGGGTAGAATAGTAGAATGCATCTGAAAAATATCAGTTAAAAATCCTAGAATTCCTTGTAGAAAAGAGAATTTCACTGATTCAATCATTTTGAAACAGTGGAGAGTCACAAAATGCTGGAGTAACTCAGCGGGACAGGCAGCATCTCTGGAGAGAAGGAATGGGTGACGTTTTGGGTCGAGTCCCTTCTTCAGACTGAGGATTTTAAACCAGTAGTTCTGGCCATGAATAATTTTATTCCAATGCTTGAATAGATGATGTATAAAATAGCATCTTTACGTGGCAATATTTACAGGAATTATAACTACTTTCTTCCACTTTGCATTTGCTGAAATGAACACTTTACTTTTTACCAAATTCAATACCTTCAATAAATAAAGATTTAGTTTATAAGCTGTTCAAATGGAAAGTTCTTAACTGAATTTGAAGTAGTTACACTGTTTGCATTTTTATCTGTCAATCACTATATAATTGCACTGCTGGCCAGGAATCAGAATAAACACCATTTGTAAACTGGGAGCAAATCGACATTTTGCATTTCAAAATCCTTTCACTGCAAAACTATCTTCAAAATTCTCTTCTCCTCCTCCCCATTTTTAAATATGCATTCAGGTAGAATATGCAATCAGCCTTTCCTAATAAATGCAATGTCATAAAGGCTGCGGACTTTAAAAGTTTTGGGTTGGGATCCTACGGCCCTGTTAGATTAAATGTGTAGAAAGGAACTGCAGATGCTGGTTTAAACCAAAGATATGAAGAAAGGTCTTGACCCGAAACATCACCCATTCCTTCTCTCCAGAGATGCTGCCTGTCCCGGTGAGTTACTCCAGCTTTTTATGTCTAGCCATGTTACATTAAATGAACACATGAAGAGCAATGACACTCAGAAGATTTAAAGGTTACTTTGGTGTCCAAACTGAATAATGTTTAACCATTGAAAATTAGATGTCATTTACTGATTAGATAAAAGTATTGTTGCAGTAACTTTCAATCAGCTTCTGCTTGGCTACATGTATCATCAATTTTGCAAGAACCATTTTCACTAGGCCATCTATTGATGTTAGTTGCATGGCTTCTCAAGAGACTGTATGCTCACTTTTGCTCAACAAAATAATGTGGATTTTTTAAGAACTCATTTAAATAGCTAGTAGAGAAGAATATTCCTCCTTTGACCTGCTGCCCAGTGACCCTATTTTAGTCCTTCAAATTCATATTAAACAACACTGTGAGGTTTTACATAATTCATTGGATTGGGAATATCTTGGGAAGTACATTTATTTATTGAGGTAGTTAATGCTCAATGAAAAGTGAGGCATGGTATGTGAAAGGTTGTATTAATGAGCTACATGAGGCAACCGCAGTTCCTTAAGGTAGTACCCATCCCACTGAAGATAGACACAAAATGCAGGAGTAACTTAGCCGGACAGGCTGCATCTCTGGAGAAAAGGAATAGGTGACATTTCGAGTCGAGAACCTTCTACAGTCTTTGCCTGACCCGCTGAGTTACTCCAGCATTTCTTGTCCATCTTCAGTGTAAACCAGCATCTGCAGTTCCTTCCTACCCATCCTACCGACCTTAAAACATCAATCACATTGCAAAATAATGTACATATTAGTGATGAACATATAGGTTTCATGCCATAACACCACAAACTTCATTCTTGCTGAACTCCCAAACCTGGCGGAAGTTTAAAACTCAGTGTCAAAATTATGATGTGTAAAAAGCTCCAAGGGCAGATCCTGGTAGAAGTCTCCAAAGACATATGCCCACCATTGATTGAGATACTAATGGACACATTTCAGGTGATTTTGAATGTAAAAAGCACCCCAGCACCTCAAGGTCACCTCAATAACCCTCCTATACAAGTGTAAGGGAGCTGCCAAGTCTGCAATAATCACAGAGGAAACCTTTTCCTCTTGATTGTTCGTAAAATCCTTGCTAGAGTCCTGTTCAACAGACTGATCAGTCAGTTCGAGTTATACCTACTCCCAAAGGTGGCACAGCGGTAGAGTTGCTGCCTTACAGCGCTTACAGTGCCAGAGAACCGGGTTCGATACCGACTACAGGTGCTGTCTGTACGTAGTTTGTACGTTCTCCCCATGACCGCGTGGGTTTTCTCTGAGATCTTCGGTTTCCTCCCACACTACAGAGACGTACAGGTTTGTAGGTTAATTGGCTTGGTACAAATGTAAATTGTCCCTAGTTTGTGTAGGATAGTGTTAATGTGCGGGGATCACAGGCTGAGAGGGCTGAAGGGCCTGTTTCTGCGTTGTATCTCTAAACTAAACTAATCCTAGCTGAAGGTGTATTGTGGTGTTATCATAGCAACCTTACTTAATGCTCGTGAGACATGGACAGGGTACATCAGGAATGCCAGATAGTCTAACCAATTCAGCATACTTCCACGTGGCCCATCTGAAAACTTCACATCGAGTGACAAGATTCAGAAATGCAAAGATTCTGTCCCAGGCAAGCCTTCTTGGCATCTACACATTGCTGAAACATCGTCTGTCCATTTCCCTCCACAGATGCTGCCTGCCCCATCGAGTAACTCCAGCAGTTTGTTTTTATGGTGCAGATAAGATTCTCTTCACACCAAGGTCGCCCTCCATCAAGATGTGTGGCACTACAACTATGCCAAGTGTGATGGGCTCAGAGCAGGACTCACAAATGAAGACTGAGAATTCATGAGGTTGCTGTGAACTATCAACAGCAGCAGAAATGCACACCACTACAGCCCGCAAGCTCGTGGCCTGATCTGTTCCTCACACTACCACTGATATTAAACTAGGACATTAATACAGGCTCAATAAGCAGTGTGACATGCCAGCAACACCAAAAGCAGTACCTACAATTGAGGTTCAGTGCCAAATACTAAGCCGCTGCATGTATGTTTAACAGTAAAAACAGCATGCAATAGAGAGAGCTAAATCATCAATAAGACCATAAGAAATAGGAATAGAATTAGACCATTCAGCCCATCGAGTCTACTCCACCATTCCATCATAGTTCTATTTTTCCCTCTCAACCCCATTCTCCTGTCTTCTCCCCATAACCTTGACTCACTTCCTAATCTCACAACCAACTGATCAGATTGGAGTTCTATTCCCCATCACATCTACATATAACAGTGGAGGATGGTCGGTGTGGGCAAATTGGGCTGAAGGGCCTGTTTCCATATGACTCTATGACCAGATATCACATCAGCCTTGGCCCAGAAACAGCTATACCTCCAGCACAAAATGCTGGAGCAACTCAGCGGGACAGGCAGCATCTCTGGAGAGAAGGAATGGGCAACGTTTCGGGTCGAGACCTTTCTTCAGACCCATCATCAGTCCAAAGAAGGGTCTCAACCTGGAACATCACTCATTCCTTCTCTCCAGAGATGCTGCCTGTCCTGCTGAGCTACTCCAGCAATTTGCGTCTATCTTCGATTTAAACCAGCATCTGTAGTTCACTCCTACACCTTCAGCCAAGCTGTTCTAGTCAACTTACAAAACTGAAAACACTCCAACATTGGTGAAAATTATTTAGATATGACTTGTTCACTAAAAGCAGGACAAATCTAATCTGGCGAACTACAGCTGAATCAGTCTACCCTCAACAATAGAAGTTGTGGTCAATGGTGCTGCCAAGCCTCACTTATTCACCAGCTCACTTATGCCGAATTTGACACCAGACCACATCACAACCTTGGCCAAACATGGGCCAATTAGCTGAATTTAGATTGAGGTGAGGGTGACACTTTCGTCACATTTGAAATACAGTTCTCTGACTCATGTTTAGACGAAGGCTGTGACACATTCTCAAGACAAGTGTTGGTAAGAAATTGTGAGCAGTTTGGACCTCATATCTGAGGAAGGATGTGCTGGCATTGGAACGGGCCCAGAGGAGGTTTACGAGAATGATCCCAGGAATTATTGGGTGAACATATGAAGAGCATTTGACGGCACTGGACTTCTACTCGCTGGAGTTTAGAAGGATGAGGGGGACCTAATTGAGTTAGAGTGGATGTGGAAAGGATGTTTCCACTAGTGGATATGTCTTGGGCCAGAGGCCATAGCCTCAGAATAAAAGGACATACCTTTAGAAAGGAGATGAGGAGGATTTTTTTTGTTGGAGGGTGGCAAATTGGTGAAAGGCATTGCCACAGATGGCTGTGGAGGTCATCATTGGATATTTCTAAGGCCCAGATTGAAATATTCATGATTAGTAACGGGTGTCATGGGTTATGGGGAAAGGCAGGAGAATGGGATTGATAGGAAAAGATACATTAGCCATGATTGAATGTCCAAATAAACTCGATGGGTCGAATGGCCTAATTCTGCTCCTATAATTTATGAACATGAAAATGTAAATTGGGCATTGATGGATAGTTATTGATGAATTGCTATTGATTATTGTGATATTTGATAGCATTATTGAATATTGATTCTTCACTTTTGCTGAGTTACTGGTTGGGTGGTATTAGCTGTGATGGATTTGTCCTGCTTTATGTGAACAAGACATGCATGGGGCAGCCTTCTATATTGTCTTCTAGGTGTCAATCTTGTCACTGCTCTGGAACAACTTGGCTAGAAACCATTAGTTCTGGAGCAGAGGTCTTCCGTACTCCAGCGGGATGCCATCCGGTCCTGTAATCTTCTTGCAATCACGTGGAGTGAAGCAAATTGGCCAGAGACTGTCTTCTGCGACAGTGGGGATCTTAGCAGGGTACAGTCAAGGTACAGTCGATCACCTATTCAGCTATCATAGAGGATGGGGAAGATATTGAACCCCCCTGCTCCCATTGAATGTTTAGTTATTCACCACCAACCGGGTGCTCTGGTTTCCTCCAACACTCCAAAGACATACAGGGTTGTAGGTTAATTGGATTCAATAAAACTACATTTTCCATTGTCTGCAGGTTAGTGTATGGTGATAGCTGGTCGACATGGACTCAGTGGGCCGAAGGGCCTGTTTCCATGTTAATCTCTAAAGTCTGAAGTTCCTGTTTAAACATAATGTACCGATACAACCGAGTGACACAGTAATGCCCCTGTCCCACTTAGGAAACCTGAACGGGAACCTCTGGAGACTTTGCGCCCCACCCAAGGTTTCCGTGCGGTTCCCGGAGGTTTTTTGTCAGTCTCCCTACCTGCTTCCACTACCTGCAACCTCCGGCAACCACCTGCAACCTCCGGGAACCGCACGGAAACCTTGGGTGGGGCGCAAAGTCTCCAGAGGTTTCCGTTCAGGTTTCCTAAGTGGGACAGGGGCATAACAGTGTGAAAAGTTGCTGCTTCAAGTTTGCTATCTCTTCTAAGTATGGGACCCATTGCAGAACATCAGCTGTAGCATTGTGGTTGGACGTACATGTTCAATGGTCCAGTGGTACTATATTGTCACGTGTATCTAAGCAACAGAACACGCTGGCGCGCAGCAGTGTGAACAGCAGCCAGCAGCTTTGAGGAGCGCCGCCTAGAGCGACTTACCAAAGCCAGGGAGAGGAGGAAAGCTACCGCCCAGAACCCGCCAGCGATGACCTTCATCTGCCCCCACTGCCCTCAAGTGTGCGGTTCACGGATTGGACTCGTGAGCCATGTCCGAACTCACCAGAATTGAGACTGCGCAACCCGCCCATCATCGTTACCACCATCTACGTACAGTGAAATTTCTTTTTTTTTCATCTAGTTCAGTGAACATCCTACGATACCTTAGGCAAAATTGTGCTAAGTACAAAAGTGTAAGGTAGTTGACCACACTGACTCAGTACACAAAAGTCGCCACATTTCAAGTGCTTTCAAGTCTGAAATGTTTTTAAAAAAAATGATAGTCTTAACTTGGCCATAAGCAGCCTACCATTAAAATTAGGAAAATAAATAAAGTGCTGGAGTAACCCAGCGGGTCAAGCAGCATTTCTGGAGAACATGGATAGATTCACCAGTGCTGCTGCCTGGCCTGCTGAGCTTCTCCACCACTTTTTTTTTTGTAAACCGGCAACTGCAGTTCCTTGTCGCTATATTCCATTCAGGAAATTGGCATTGGTGTGATGGGGATTTAGGGATTAAGATGAACAAAAGTGTTTTGTAATCTATAAACAGTGTAAACAAGATGACCCCAAAACATAAGGCTCTTGCTTACACTCTGCAGATTTTTGTTCATTGAAAAGAAGTATACATGAATCTTCTGCAACAGTTCATGGCCTGAGTCCATCTCATGTGCGTGAGTGTAGCTGAATCTATTGCACGCAAGCCTCCGTACTCATTAAGGATCATAATGGATAAGGAAAGGTTTACTGCCGACACTGGTCTGATACATTTTGGAAGATATCTGCCTCCTTTCATCCCAGCTCTAATTTGTCTTTCCACAACAAAGGGTTAAGATGCTGACGGGACCTCAGAACCACAACAAGCAGAGGAAAAGTGTAGGAAGGAAGAGTAGACGCTGGTTTACTCTGAAGATAGGCACAAAACGCTGGAGGAACTCAGTGAGTCAGGCAGCATCTCTGGTGAGAAGGAATAGGTGGCGTTTCAGGTCGAAGCCCTTCTTCAGACTTCAGAGGAAAATACAGGACTTACTCTGATAGACATTAACCAGCATCCTGCATTTCTTCAGTCTTTAGAGCTTCTCTTCCACCAGTGCTTCAAGGGAACTGGGCAGAGGTTTGGGCCCATTTGCCTTGACACCTTGGCTGATGCAGATATGGTCTTTGTGCTCAAAGACCACATCCGATTACACATATTAAATTGGTAGTTTTGAAATATTCCAGGCTGCACTGCATCAAAATAAATTTTTAATGTCTGAACACCTCATTAATTCGAATATCAACCATGTAATGTGCCACTAATAAGTTAGCTAATGATGCATAAAATCAGTGCCCATTCCATTAATGTAATGGCTTTCATTCATTTGTAGTTCACCACATTTTTTTCCACAATTTCTCCCATAAACTCTGCTAGATGAAGATATTCAAGGCATTGAATGATTACAAGACTAATCCCAGTAATGAGTAGGTTAACATATGATGAGCATTTGACGGCACTGGGCCTGTATTCGCTGGAGTTTAGAGGAATGAGGGGGACCTCATTTAAACATACAGAGTGAAAGCCTTGGATAGAGTGGATGTGGAGAGGATGTTTCCACTAGTGGGAGAGTCTAGGACTAAGGGTCATCCACAGAAATAAAGGTTCTTTTAGGCAGAACATGAGGAATAATTTCTTTAGTCAGAGGGTGGTGAATCTGTGGAATTCTTTGCCACAGAAGGCTGTGGAGGCAAAGTCAATGGATATATTTAAGGCAGAGATAGATAGATTCTTGATCAGTATGAGTCAGAGGTTATGGGGAGAAGGCAGAAGAATGGGGTTAGGAGGGAGAGATAGATCAGCCATGATTGAATGGCAGAATAGATTTGATAGGCTGAATGGCCTAATTCTACTGCTATGACTTATGATCTTATGATTTACATTTACCCTTTGCAACCCGGTATATTTACTGTGTTTTCTGATCTACCCTGCTGGTGTTATTTCTGTCACCCACTTCTTGAGTTCCACTTGCATGTGCTCCCCCTTAGCTCAGGATTGAGTGATTAATGGGCCTGTCCCACTTAGGCGACTTTTTCTGCGACTGCAGGAGACTATGCAGTCACCACATGGTCGCCACATGTTCAGCGGGTGGTTGCCGGGGAGTCGCCTTCGTGGTCGTGAGGAGTTCCCGCATTCTGGGAACTAGTCGCAGCCTCATTATGGTCGCCGCAAATGTTTCAACATTTTGCAAAATTAGCGGCGACCAGAATGGAGCCGCCATGGAGAGTAGCGAGAATTCTCGTGCCCTAAGTGGGTCGCCAGCAGGTCCTAGTGGGTTGCCAGGAGGTCGAAGGTTCTTGTAGGTTGTAGCCGGTGAATTTAATTGGCTCATTGGGAAAAAAAATGTAAGCAGGAGTTTTCAGAACCAAGGATAACCGACCGGTAATGTTAAATGTCCGCTGAGCTTCACGAACGTGTATCTCTGGCTTCTTAAAAGTTGTCTCCATTCCTTCTCCACCCTTCTCCTGCTTCACCCCCCCCTCTCCCCCCTCTTATAAAGGACTTACGTGACCATTCCCGTACACTGTGCTTTAGCCATCTTAATTACAGCGCCAACCTTCCTGTTCATCGTGGTGTGTTTCTGTATCACCTTGGCTTTGCACCGTGTGAATTTCACTCAGACAGTGCTCCCCCCCGCTTGCCCTGTCCCCCTCTTGCATAACGGGTTGGTGAAGGAAGCGCTGTGTGTGTGTTCCACTCTGACAGTCGCCGGCGGTCGCCTGAAAAATCACTTGTGGGACAGGTCCATCAAGCCTTCTATTTTACTTCGGAGCCACGTGAGTGACTACGTGAAGAAGCCCGTTCACCCCCACGTGCGTCATTATGCCAGACGCATTGGTGCAGGCGACCGGTTGGGGAGCAGGAGCTCCTCCAGCCCGGTAAGTTTAAATCAAGGTAAGCTTGTTTTCTTACCTGTTTTATTCCTTGCAGGAACCTCTTGTTCCAGAGGCTTCCTGCCGGAGGATTTGCGAGGCCCGACGAGGGAGCCAGCTATGGGCTGTGGGGAAACCCCGGTTCTTGCCGCCAAGAGCGGGTAGCTGGGTTGTCGGGTGTCGCGGAAGCCGGTCGCTCACGGGGGTCAGTGGCATCCAGGCGCTCCGGGTGCCGGGAGGGTTCCCTCCGATAAGCACAGAGACGCTGGGGTTCCCAGGGAGGGGACCTCCAGCAGGCCGGGTGCCGGGAGGGATTTTCCCTCCAACAATAAGATTTATGCGTGGGTGTCCCGGGAAGGGGACCTCCAGCAGGCCGAGTGCCGGGAGGGCTTCCCCCGATATGAATATGAATGCTGGGGTTTCCCGGGGATGGGACCTCCAGTGCACCGGGAGTCGGGAGGGCTTTTCCCTCCGATATGAATGTTAATCTTGGAGTTCCCGTGGAGGGGACCTCCAGTAGACCGGGAGTCGGGAGGGGTTTCCCCCGATATAAATATATATGCCGGGTGTCGGGAGGATTTTCCCCGATATACATATAGAGGCTGGGGTTCCCGGGTAGGGGAATCCAGTGATTATGCGGCTTTTAGACCGCAAGGGTCCCCAGGAAAGGGGTTAAACAGACCGGAACGGTCAGCCCTGGAGCCGGTAGGGGTTTTCCCTCCGGTAATATATAAGGGTGCTGGGATTCCCGGGGGAGGGGAAATCCACCAACTATGCGGTGCCCAGACCGTGGAGGTCCCCAAGATATGGGGTAAATCGACCCAAGTGGTCAGTCCTGGTGCCAGGAGGGTTCCTTCCGGGGGAAAAAATTAATAATGTGGAATTGCCAGGATGGAGCCTTATTGGGAGGAGGCTCAAGATAGATACACCCTAACATCAGGAGATATGGCAGTGTTGGGTAGATGGGAGAGCCCTATTGGGGATAATGGGGATGCCGAGTCTATGGCAGTGCCTGCCTATTGCTCTCGGCCGTGTCAGCAGCGCCTTGTATAGGGCTGTTTAAATATATGGCAACAGCACCTGTAGAAGGGCTGCATGATGTCTCCCTCATGGAGGAGGTGAGCTTACCGGGGCATTTTCTGACCCTGAAGGGTGGGCCTGTTGGAGAGGTCATGCCAGCAGCGCCTTGTAGTAGGGCTGCTTAATGTCTCCCTTATGGAAGAGGAGAACATGCTGGGTCAGTGTAAATCTGATGCCGAGGCTGAGGGTATAGCGTGGAGCATACCTCAAGGGATGAAGGGCACATGTCAGAGGTACGATGCCTGGCAGCAAGGTTGCCATCCCAACACAATGCAGAGAACACCGCTATCAGGGGACGTTAGAGCCACCTGCCGATTCTTTTGTTCAGTTAAGACCTATTCCACAGGCAAAATCTGAAGGACGAAGCATAAACTGTTGGACCAATTAGGCCAACGACGAGTAAGGATTCATAGTTTAGGAGAAAACGCACCCCATGGCTTCATCGACAGGAAGCGGTTCACTGAATCTGGTAGCAGCATTAAAGCTGACCAGAGTTACTCTACAACTAAGTGACCATGAACAAGTTGGTAAGATTTACAATTGGTTGGGCAATACACAAATAATTGAGACATTGTCATCTACTCGGAGGCATTTTAGCCAGGTAACTGGACAATACTAGTATTCCAAGAAGGTTGGAATTTGGCCAGAAGAGTGTTGAGCCAGGTCCAGTATTTTAGTATTTCAGAATTATGGCAAGAGTTGTCTTGGGACATGTGAGAATTATCGGAACTGGGCCAGAGTTGCCGTTCAGGGCAGACTCAAAATGATGGCAGGTGTGGCCTGTTTATTACAAAAGAAGGGTGATCAAACTGATTTCATAGGGTGTTCCATGTACAATGATCATCAGAGATATTTGAAGGCATTGTTATGATGAGGTAATTTAAACAGCATGATAACAATAATTCATTCAAAGGACTACTCAGAGTTCAAAAACACTTGTGATGTATTGTCTGCATTATATTTTTATGCTGTATTTGGCTAAAATCCACTCAGTCTCAAGCTAATTGAGGAATTGTTCTCTCCTATCCAGTAAATTAGGTTGTTATCAAATGGATAGTTGGCCTGTGACTCCGCCCTGGGCACAGATTGGAATCAATAGAAACCTGGAACAGCCTTGTGGTTATAAAGGAGTTCCTATTCATTAGACTAACTGGCAATGTAATAGATGTGATGCAGCTGTGCAAGTGGGAGAACTGACAGCATGCTTAATGACAAACAATAAGAGTCATGAAGGTCATTGATAATACAACTTGCTATTGCCAGCTGAAGCTAATAAAGCCACTATGATGGACAAACAGTATTCAGCATTGCTCCAGTAGTTGATCAATAAATATGTCATTATATTGCAAAAAAATGCTATGGCTTAAGGTGGGAACATGCGAATGTCATCTCTAGTTGGAGGTGCAGGAGATTTGCAATGAGTTATTAACTCTTCAGTATTGGTATCAACTATATATAGACCCTAAGTGCATTTATGGGTTAAAGAGGGATTGAGTGAATATGCATAGGTGCATGCTCAACTTCATGTTGATACACTAAGATGTGGCATTTGATAAGCACGAGGTGCAATCAGGGAAAAGATCCTGTAAAAGGTACATAATCTAATTTGCCACTGGAGTATCATTAAGTACAGATCAATGACAACACAGAATGGGTGTTGGACCACGCAGTATTTATGAAATTCTGATTTAATGCAACACCAAATATAGATATATTGTTTTCATGCTAATTAAAGGTTGCAAAAATGTGTGGCATAACAGTGGCGAAAGATACATTCTCGCTACAAGCATGAGGAATGGTCTTTTATGTCTTCCACCAATTTGCTTTATGAGTCGGGTCTTGAAATAGAGTTGTCAAGAGTCGCTTTAGGTTCCAGCTGTGGAATTGGCCTATGCAGTTTGATTCCTGATTTGTCGGGAATAATAATAATGCAACATTATATGGTTATTTTTAAACGTAACTTGCTGGTTCAGCCTGTGGCTTGAGAGATCAGCTGTTGCATGATAAAATTAATATATGTTCTACAGATTCTCAATAGACTGCTTACGGCTTGGGTTGTTACGCCTATTTTTGTATGTATTCACAGTGCTGGAATGGTACCAAAAAGCGGTACTTTGCTGCTTCAGATGGGAAGCGTTTGTTTATTGCTCATGTTATATTTTAAATGGTACAGATTCTGAGTTATTGCAGTTCATTTAAATGGTCTTTGACTATATTGAATTATAGGGTCATTAACTGTGCCAAGGGGCTTTCCATCAGACTTACTACAGCTAGCGAGGTCCAAGTTGTTGGGTTCACCTCGGATATCGAGTTAGTAAAGGATATCTGTTACACAGGTTTCCCAGGACAAGTACAATGCAGTATGGGAGATTGACATTGTGTAACACTATTTTAACCAGGGGGTTCCAGCTCCATTCTTAGCTTTGATCGGACCTCATTAGGTAGTTATCCTCCTGGCGCTGATTAGCGCAAAAGGTCACTCGCTACATTATTGTGACAGGAGAGGATGATTACATCTGCAAATATATGCATAGTATTTCATGCTATAATTAATTTAAGCAGAGCAGTAGCGGTGTCAGGTCTCAAAATAGTTCAAGACATACCCAGGGATTTGTTATGTGGGGACACACATATACAACAATACGTCAAGGTCACCAAGAGCCTTTGAGACTCTGAGCTAACTATGATTGTTAGTTACAAAAGACGTTATAAGAACCTATCTGCTCAGATCTTGTCAGGTGTTAAAACAGAGTTGAGGTATGCAGGAGTAGATACTGATCCGGGTCTCGCTCCACCAGGGCTGCCATAACAGCAACAGCAAGGGTTATTTATGTACCGCTGGACCACATCCTAACGGCTGTAGTGTGGTCAAACGAACAATATTTCAAACATGTTATAATAACCCGTTGCCAGACCAGAGGTATTTCTCAATTTATTTTATGTTCTGTTATAGGTTCCATCCGGATGAGAGATGTGACTATTGTTATTGCTTATTTAACAGCATCAGCATGTTTAAATCTATGTCATGACTGTATGCATTATGAATGTTTTCCCTCATTTGTCAATGAGGCAGTTGTGGTTGTGTAGACTTGTTTCTCACAGCATGAAATCACAGAGCTTTGAAATCTTCATGTAGTCACTCGCGTGAGTCCGAAGTAAAATAGTAAGATTAAACGAGAACTTACCAGTTTGAAGTTTGATCTTCATTTTATGAGGAGTTACGATGAGGGATTACGTGCCCTCCGCTCCCAGCCCTCATTAAGATCATCTGGTAGTTCTAGTCTTCTTTCATCTTACTATCATATTTCAGTCACTATTATTATCTGTGATTTCACACCGCTGCTTTGAAGATTGACGCGCGTGCGGCTGAACGGGCTTCTTCACGTAATCCCTCATCGTAACTCCTCATAAAATAAAGATCAAACTTCAAACTGGTAAGTTCTCGTTTAATCTTACTATTTTGCCAGGCATTCACAAAGTCGCAAACTCACCAGTCTTGCATGAAGGATCAATAGCTATCCAGTGCTGCACTGTGAAGCATTACATAACTCATTCAATCTAGAAGTGTGAAAGGAAATACAACATGTATTGCTGCAGTTGAGACTCAACTGAACCTGAAAATGGGAAACATAATGTTGCAACAGTGAACCATTAGACACGCCTTCCTTTGCCAATGAGATAGACACAAAATGCTAGAGGAACTCAGCAGCACAGGCAGCATCTCTGGATAGAAAGAATGGGTGACGTTTCGGGTCGCGACCCTTCAGACTGAGAGTCAGGGAAGAGGGGATTGAGAGATATGGATGGGTCAAGGGCCTGTCCCACTTTCACAACTTAATCCAAAACCTCTGCCGAGTTTAAAGGACCTAAAAGAAAAATCAAGATCGTGGTAATCGACGAACTCCTACAACCTTCCACGACTATGTTCACAAACTCCTACGAGTATGTCTACGAATTCTAACGACTATTTAGATGCCCTCCTTACGAGTAAAAAGTTGCAATTTCTTTCATCCCAACCATTTTTTTACTCGTGGACATTTTTTATCGGGGTGGAAAAAATGTCCCGACTTGCCTGATGCCACGAGTACCTACAGCTAGCATAACAGGCCGCTACGATATATCTACAAACTTCTACGACCTCCTACGGACTAGTTACGAACATTCTGTGAATCAAGGGGAAAACTCGGGAGAATTTGTGAATAACTCGTGAAAGTGGGACAGGCCCTTAAGGTATGAAAAAGAGATCAAAGGGTACGAAGGTCAAAGAAAATGTAGAATAGATCATTGTTAGCTCTGGGAAGGTGACAAAAAGCAAACACTGTAAAATGTAATCAGGAGGATAGTCAGACTGATTAGAGAACTAGGATGGGGGAGGGATGGTGATGGTAAGCAAGGGTTACTTGAAGTGAGAGAAGTGAATATTCCTACCACTGGGTTGTAAGCTGCCCAAGCAAAATATGGGGTGTTGTTTTCACTCTGACAGTGGAGGAGGCCTAGGACAGAAAGGTAAGTATGGGAATGGGAGGGAGAATTAAAGCGTTTGGCAACCAGGAGATCATATAGGTCTAGGCCAGTGACGTGCGGTGAGGTCAATGGTTGGGGAGGCACTGTGCTAGTATCAGTGGCCCGGCCCCCCCTGTATTGATCACCGCATCTCCCCCGGGGAGAGAGAGGGGTGGAGCCGGGGCTGCGTGCGTGATGCACGGCGACTGGAGGGGCGGGAGCGTTGCCCCGGGACCGTGAGGGAACGGCCCACCTCCCCCTCTCCCCCTTCTCCATTCTTCCTCATACCCCCTCCCCATCTACCCCTTGCTTCCCCCACCACCCCTCTACTCTCTCTCCACCCCTTTCTCCCCCCTCTACCCGGGGTAGATCTACCCGAGCCGAGAGTACATTACTCCAGCGCGGGCCCCCTTTAGGCGCAGGGGCCAATTGGGAGCTCTCAGCGGACCAGAATCTCCGAATCAGCTGCCACAAATTAACGAATCAACCTACCAGTCAGCGCCGCCCGTGGCTGGAAAGTCAGCGCCGCCAGAGGTGGAATCCAGTGCTGCGCCGCCGCTGCTGAAGCTAGCTAACGTGGAGGGAGAGTGAGGTAGCGTCAATTACGTGGAAATTCGCTCTCCCTCCACTGGGCTCAAGACACGCCCCCTCAGTGAGGCAGATGTGATCGCTGCCTCCCCTGGTGCTTTTTCATTGCAGTTTTATGACGAGACCAGCGAGCCTAAATTTTATATATTTATACGTGAAATAAGCTACCTGGACTATGTAATGAAGGGGTTTACAAACATTACATTGGTGACGTACAGAGCACACACTTATTGCCCGTGCTCCATCCAGTTTCTGAGGGGTTGCGCAATCATCGCTCGTCGCTGCCTCACCTCTCATCTCTCCCTGTATTTGCAGCGGAGCTGCGCAAATTTGGCTATTCTGACTATAAAAAAATGATTAGATTCGTATAGAAATGACATTTATAACACAGATCAGTGGAAAAATCTTTATATTTATTTTATTTTATTATTATTTTTCTTTACTTTTCTTAACAGCTATTTTCCTTAGGAGTATGACAGATGAGGCTCTGCCTCCGCTGCCTCCCCTGACCGCACATCCCTGGTCTAGGCGGACTGAGCGGAGGATTTCTTGTTTTTCACACCTAACTCTTTTATAGCTTTCGTTTCCCTCTCCCCTGACTCTCAGTCTGAAGAAGGGTCTCGATCCGAAACGTCACTCTTTCCTTCTATCCAGAGATGCTGCCTGTACCGCTGAGTTACTCCAGTATTTTGTTTCCATCTTCGGTGTAAACCAACATCTGCTGTTCCTTCCTCTACATTTCCTTGCCCGACCAACCTAAAGTGTACCTATACCACACTGATCTAAGGAACAAACAGAACCCTCTGACTTTAGCTCTCCTCTGAGTAACCAGCTTTATAACCATAACATCTGACTGTATAAAATTGAAAGGAAGCAAGCTGCTAAGCTCATTCGGGTACCCAGCAAATTACTGCATTTATTTAAGTGATGAATGAGAACAAAATTAGGACAGATTTCAGATCTGGAGTAGGCATTGTAGTGAAGTTAACAGCACAGTGATTCAATGTTACTTTTGTTAAAGATTTCTCCACCACACATGGGTATATGCCATGACCTCAGGCAAAAGACCGGTTTGTATATAAAATTATAAACTAATTTGATTTTCAAAGAAGCCAGTATTTAATATTTATCAACTTCTTACATGGTTTCTGTTAGAGTCACTTGTTAGTTCTTCACTATCCTCTCCTCTCTAGATCTGCAATCTATCCTCTCCCCTCTCTCACTTCCTCTCCTCTCTAAACTGTCTGAATAACCCAATGTATCACCAAATATTATGTCAGGACGATGCATAATTTGAGGGGGAATCTGCAGGTGCTATTGATCCCATGCAACTCCTGCCCTTAGCTTACTTTAGTTTAGTTTAGTTTAGCGAACGAGCGTGGAAACAGGCCCTTTGGCCTACCGCGTCTGCGCTGACCAGCGATCACCGTACACTAGCACTATTCTACATGCTAGGGACAATTTACAATTTTTACCAAAGCCAACTAACCTACAAACCTGTAGGCCTTTGGAGTGTGGGAGGAAACCGGAGCACCCATAGAAACCCATGTGGTCACGGGGAGAACATACAAACACCGTACAGACAGCACCAATGTCAAGATCAAACCTAGATCTTTAGCGCTATAAAGCAGCAACTCCAGCACTACGCCACCATGATTAGGACGTGCATTTCCAGTTTGGGAGGTGCAATGGAGGAATCTAGGCTTGTACCTTCATTGTGTTTTGTAAATGGTACATACTACAGCCATTGAGAGTCAGAGGTGGAGGAACTAAATGTTGAGAGTAGACAAAAATGCTGGAGAAAATCAGCGGGTGAGGCAGCATCTATGGAGCGAAGGAAATAGGCGACGTTTCGGGTCGAGACACTTCTTCAGACTGATGTGAGGGTGGGGGGGTGGGAAGAAGACAGGAAGAGGCAGACAGTGGGCTGATGGAGAGTTGGGAAGGGGAGGAGAAAGCAGGGACTACCTGAAATTGGAGGTCAATGTTCAATCCACTGGGGTGTAAACTGCCCAAGCGAAATATGAGGTGCTGCTCCTCCAATTTACGGTGGGCCTCACTCTGGCCATGGAGGAGGCCCAGGACAGAAAGGTAGGATTCGGAATGGGAGGGGGAGTTGAAGTGCTGAGCCACCAGGAGATCAGTTTGGTTATTGCAAACGGAGCGGAGGTGTTGGGCGAAGCGAACGCCAAGCCTACGTTTGGTCTCACCGATGTAGAACAGCTGATACCTAGAGCAGCGGATGCAATAGATGAGGTTGGAGGAGGTGCAGGTGAACCTCTGCTGCACGTGGAAAGACTGCTTGGGTCCTTGAATTGAGTCAAGGGGAAAGGTAAAGTGACAAGTATAGCATTTCTTGCAGTTACAAGGGAAAGTGCCAGGAGAGGGGGTGGTTTGGGTGGGAAGGGACGAATTGACCAGGGAGTTACGGAGGGAGCGGTCTCTGCGGAAAGCAGACAGGGGAGGAAATGGGAAGATGTGGCCAGTGGTGGGATCCCGTTGGAGGTGGCGAAAATTTTGGAGGATTATTTGTTGTATGTGACCGCTGGTCGGGTGGAAGTTGAGGACAAGGGGGACTCTGCCCTTGTTACGAGTGGGGGGGGGGGGGGGGGGGAGTGAGAGCACAGTTACGGGGTATAGAAGAGATCCTGGTGAGAGCCTCATCTATAGTAGAAGAGGGAACCTCCGCTCCCTGAAAAATGAGGACATCTCCGATGCCTGAGAGTGATGGATTATACCCCTCAAATGGGCTACTTTTTCCTGAATGGTGTTGAGCGTCTGAAGTATTGTTGGAGCTGCTTGCCTGGAGGCAAAAGGAAAATATTTCACCATGTTCTTGACTTTTGTCTTTTTGATGGTAGAAAAGCATGAGGTGTCAGGTTGGAAGTCATCTCCACTAGATATCCAGCCTCCAAAGTGCTCTTATAATCACAGCATTTATATGATCGGTCCAGTTGAGTATCTGATCAATGGCGTAAATCTTAATTGGAGGGAAATCAGCCATGGTAATTCCATTGAAGGTCAAGTGTAGATCTTTGGACTCACCATTGTTGGACATGACCATTGCCTGGTACCTCGATGGTACTAATGTTACATGCCACTTCTCAGACTATTTCTGTGTGTTGTCCAGCTCTTCCTGCATACAGGCGAGGTCACCTTAATTTGCTGGAGAATTAAAAGAAGAATTGAATATTGTGTCATTATTAGTCTATTATTTTTTACTTTTTAGAGGTGTTGGAACACCATACCAGAGCATAACCTCACACAAAGAGCACTGATTGTAACGACCTTAAGAGCTTGGCCAGAGGCACAACTAGCAAGGGCTTCGGTACTACAGTTAGAAAGTTCTAGCTCCATTTCCTCTGTTGTAACCAGTGCTCTCAGGCATATCTTGATATCTTCTGCAGTGAATCAAACAGGTGGAGATCTGACTTATGTGACAATAGGAAGCTCATGGAGAAACTAAGGTGAACAATCACTTCTGGCTGAATATGTTTAACCATGTTTCAGCCTTTACCACTCAAACATGCTGCCCTTCTATTCTTAGGACTGTTAACTGTTTAATGGTACACCAGCAACTACTTTAAGATACTGCAGCATTGCTGAGCTTGAATGTGGTCCATTGTCTTTTTAAATGAAGCCACCTATGATCAGCTAGAGTCATAGAATCAGTTCCTCCGTCACCCTAGATCCTCTGTCCCTTAGTACTTCTGGGAGATTGTTTGTGTCTTCCTTAGTGAAGTTAGAACCAAAATACCTGATCAACTCGCCTGCCATTTCCTTGTTCCCCATAATAAATTCACCTGTTTCTGTCTTCAAGGGACCCACATTTGTCTTAACTAATCTTTTCCTCTTCACATACCTAAAGAAGCTTTTACTATCCTCCTTTATATTCTTGACTAGCTTACCTTCATACTTCATATTTCCTCCCTGTATTGCCTTTTTAGTTAACTTCTGTTGTTATTTAAAAGTTTCCCAATCCTCTGGCTTCCCGCTCATCTTTGCTATGTTATACGTCTTCCCTTTTAGTTTTATACTGTCCTTGACTTCCCTTGTCAGCCACGGTCGCCCCTTACTCGGGACGGCAGATGGCACAATGGGCTAAGTGTTCGGCTGGCGACCGGAAGGTGGCCGGTTCGAATCCCGCTTGGAGTGCATACTGTCATTGTGTCCTTGGGCAAGACACTTCACCCACCTTTGCCTGTGTGTGAGTGATTGGTGGTGGTCGGAGGGGCCGTAGGCGCAGAATGGCAGCCACGCTTCCGTCACTGCCCCAGGGCAGCTGTGGCTACAGAAGTAGCTTACCACCACCGAGTGTGACTGAGGATTGAATGAATAATGCGATGTAAAGCGCCTTGAGTATTAGAAAGGCGCTATATAAATCCCATCCATTATTATTACTCCCCTTAGAATCTTTCTTCTTCGTTGGAATGAAATGATCCTGCATCTTCCGGATTATTCCCAGAAATTCCTGCCATTGCTGTTCCACCATCATCCCTTCTAGGGTCCCATTCCAGTCAACTTTGGCCAGCTCTTCCCTCATGCCTCCATAGTCCACTTTGTTCAACTGCAATAATAACACTTCTGATTTTACCTTCTTCCTCTCAAATTGCAGATTAAAACTTATCATATTATGGTCACTACCTCCTAATGGTTCCTTTAACTTGAGTTCCCTTATCAAATCTGGTTCATTACACAACAGTAAATCCAGAATTGCCTTCTTCCTGGTAGGCTCCAGTATAAGCTGCTCTAAGAATCCATCTCGGAGGCACTCTACAAACTCCCTTTCTTGGGGTCCAGTATCAACCTGATTTTCCCAGTCTACTTGCATATTGAAATCTCCCATAACCACTGTAGCATAACCTTTGTTACATGCCAATTTTAACTCCAGATGCAACTTGCACCCTATATCCAGGCTACTATTCGGGGGTCTGTAGGTAACTCTCATTAGGGTCTTTTTTACCCTTACAATTTATCAGTTCTATGCACAATGACTCTTCATATTCTGATTCTGTCACCCCTCGCAAAGGACTGAATTTCATTCTTTACCAACAGAGCTACCCCACCCCCTTTGCCGACCTGTCTGTCTTTTCGATAGGACGTATAACCCCTGAATGTTCAGTTCCAAGCTCCGATCCACTTGCAGCCATGTCTCTGCAATTCCCACAACATCATGCCCCGATAGGTTACTCCAGCATTTTTGTGTCTACAAGACAAATTCCTTGTTTCCATACAGGTGTACAAGCCTGCTGCGAAATTCCATCACATTCTGTTTTTTTAAAATTTCAGATATCCAGGATCTTCCTATTTTCCTTCACAACTTTCCAAGTTGTGTATTACAATGGTATCTGTCCTCGAAGCCCGCACGAGGTCAAGCACTGTAGGGGAGATTTCCCATTCCACTTTGCACAATGCCAGGAAATCCCATACCTTACAGTGCTTGGCTTCACTTACATCTCCAGAAACAGCTGCCACTGCAGGACAATCAGGCAGAAGACTGTAAAATTGATGAAGGTCAAAGTGGTATCCAAGGTTGCAAAGGGTGAAAAAAAAAATTTCCCACAGCTTGTGGTTTGGTAATACAGTAGTTATATGTCGCTACATGACTTGGCTAGTCTAATCTCCTTCTGACTTTCACATGCCTCAGGCTGCCTGACTGAGATGAACTTTATATGTCATCCAACACCTTTTCATCACATTGAAGCCTTTGTGAAAACTCATTCACAGGCCATTAAGTTCACTAGCTGCACTTCTGTGATAGCAATAAGCATAAAAATTCAGTGACATTTCCCCATTGCCCTTCCTCTCCACTTCTGCTCATGCCTGTAGAAGTGGTACGGTTACCTTTTAGTCCAATGAAGCATTTGCTCCCAAGATGTTAATCGTTCTCTCAGTCGATGATTGTACAGTATTTGCATCTTTACAAGCTGACTTGGAAAACCCTCCAAATCCATGTCTACAAAGTCTGAAAGCTTTTGTTCTCTTTTGGACAAAAACTATTTACGTTTAATGTTAAAAAAAAGTCTGATAAATCAATAAATACAGAATTATTTTTTTTTCAGCGTTAAATAGAATTTAGCTGCAAATACAACAGCGTGCAGCATTTAAAACGGACATCATTATTTTGTAGCCTAGTTTATAAATTTTAATGGTTCAATGGTTGAATTATACCTTAATATCACATGTACCAAGGTACAGTGAAATTCTTTGTTTTACATTCAAACTGGTAAATTAGTACAGCAGACCTCACCTAGGTGGCACACACAGAGTCGCCACTTTTCTGCTGCCAACACAGTTACCTCAAATATAATTAAAATTGTTTAGATAAATGTCTCGTTCTTCTGAAGTTAATGCATTCACACAAAACACAGGGACATTATGCATGATTCTTCCCTGACTGTCAAGACGATATATTTAACATGAAATCACAGCATAAAATGCATAATTTAATCTCACTTACATGACATTATTCAGATTCTTTTTAATTTAAAATGCACTTTTCCTGAAGACAAGGGGATTTAATGAAGTTTCGGCTAATTCTTTTGATTTATTTATTTTGACTAAACTGGTGGAAAATTCTTCTGTTCTTTGCTCATTCATTTGTTGTTAAGAAATACCTATGTATCACACATTTTCCTGGGTAAGTGCAAGTGATTATTAAGGATCATTTGGTACATCGGGTGCCAGCTTAGTTATCCCTTTGGCACAGAGTATGGAGCCACTACAATCGTTTGGACAGGCAGTTCACACTCAATCCATACCATGGCCAATTCCACTTATTGCTTCTATGGATGTCATTTGGGCTTCAGTTTGCTGCAATTTAACAGGTTTTAGGAACTGCAAGAAGGATTTCGTAAATGCAATTACTCTATGGTAAAAGGTGCGAGCTGGGGTTTGGGGCTAAGTATATTGCTCTTATGAAGAGATGGCACAGGTTGAACAGGGTGAATGGCTTCCCACTAAGCTTTCATGATTCTAAGTCGTGTGTTCGGTCAAAAAGGGCACAAAGTGCTGGTGTAAATCGGCGAGTCAAGCAACAACTCTGGAGAACCTGGATAGCTGATGATTCGGGTCAGGATCCTTCTTAAGACTAATTCAGCTTCAGTTCAGATAATCATTGTTCCAGGGGTTATTGTTGGGCAATCGGTGTTAAGAAAATTGGAAGTTGGTACCAACCTGAATACAAGTGGAATTTAGGAAGAATTTTAAGTCTCTATCATATGGAGCTTGTCCATCTAGATCTTAATTCATCCAGTCTGGTATCCAGTGTTTGAATTTATTTTGTCTACTGGAAAGCGGTGAAATTAGTGTAGATTAACAAAACCGTCAGCATGGGTGTAATGAACCAGGGTCCATCTTTGTGCTGTACGACTCTCCAGCTCTATGAAGTTGCATGAAGCTCTCTCTCGAACCACTGCCGTGACCTAAATAGAGACCTAGTTGGTGAAACAGTGTTAATGGCTGTTTTTGGCATTAAGCAAACTCTATCATTTTTAAACTGTTTCTCTGGGGCATTTGCCAAAATTCGCAGCACTGGAGCAGGAAAACACTCGTGGAAATTCCAGACACAGACATAGCTCATTGCACTTGGGTAGGAAAGGATTGAATAACAGGGTGATAAAATGGTTCTCATTGGACTTCACATCAATTTGAGTTGAAGTTCAAGTGAGAGTTCTTAATGTTAGATTTTTCTCTTTTTTTGCACGATCCATCTTGTTCAGCCCCTTGTACTATTCTATCTAATCACAATCATGCATGTAAGTCTCTGGAGCATGCACTCTTTCTGATAGCAAACATTAACATTAACAAAGAGATAAAGCACTCAATTAGTTTTGCAAAGGGAGATTTCATAAAACAGTAAAAAAATCTTTTAAAAAATGAAATCCTTTAAAAACTTAAGAGCCAATGAGTGACTTTGACTGAACCTTGACTCTTCCCTGTACCGTACTTCCCCCTGCTGGTGGTATTTGGTAATGCTAACTGTGGAAAAGAGTAGGTTGCATCAGACATTTAACCATCTCAGAGATGATTGGGGACACAAGGAACTGCAGATGCCGGGTTACAAAAATAATTGCTGGAGTAATGCCCCTGTCCCACTTAGGAAACCTGAACGGAAACCTCTGGAGATCTTGCGCCCCACCCAAGGTTTCCGTGAGGTTCCCGGAGGTTCCGGTCACTCTCCATGAGTCACCAGAGGTTTTGGTCACTTGCCTGGAAAGCCTCGACCGAAGCTTGAGCTGCATCTATTGATCAAAGATCCTATAGGATCTTTGCTGCCGACCGCACACACACACACACACACACACACACACACAAACACACACACACAAACACATCGCTAAGGTGGGGGCCAGGGAGAGCGGAGGAGCGCTGTCTGCACGATGAAGGCGAAGGTAAACGGCTGCTACAGAGCACGGTAAGTCCATTAGAGAGCGCGGGAGGGAGGGAGAGAAGGGGAAAGAAGGGGAGAGAGAAGGGGGGAGAAAAGAGGAGAGAAAGGGAGAGAAGGGGGGAGAAGGGGATAGAACTGGGGAGAGTAGGAGTGGAAACAGTTTTAAGAAGTTTAATAAAGTTAGCGGGCATTTTACCTTCCTGCGGATCTTCTAGGTCCTGAAAACCAAAGATCCAACAGGATCTTTGCTGAAAACTCCAATGAGCCAATCAAAATGGCCGGTCAGCGAAGGATATGGCCTTCGACTGCCTGTAAGTAAATAACAACCCCACTCCACTGGCTTCGACCAAACAGCAACCTATTTTTAGTCGAGGCCGGTTTTGATTTTTTTGAAATAATCGCAGGAACATAGAACAAGCCGCGACTACGCGGAAACCACTTTCCACCAATAGGGAGAGTGACCGGAACCTCCGGGAACCTCACGGAAAACTTGGGCGGGGCGCAAGGTCTCCAGAGGTTTCCATTCAGGTTTCCTAAGTGGGACAGGGGCATAACTCTGCAGATTTGGATCTGAATCCTTCTTCACACTGAAGAAGAGTCCCGACCTGAAATGTCACCATGTCTTCCAGAGGGGCTGCCGAACCGGCTGGGTTTTACCAGCAATTTGTGTCTTTCTTTGTAAACCAGCATCTGTAGTTCATTATGTCTGACATTTGAAGGGATGATTGGCGGGCTTGAAATGTGAATGATGCCAACACAGAGGGGATTAATGACATACATTTTCTGGTGCATTGATCAAGTGCAATGGTTAAATCTGTAATCTTTAATTTAATTAAGTCATCAATGCAATGAATGTTTTAGTTTAGTTTAGTTTAGATATACAGCGCAGAAATACATCCTTTGGCCCACCGAATCCAGGCCGACCAGCGATCCCGGCACACTAATGCTATCCTACACACACTGGGGAAAATCTACAATTTTACCAATCCAATTAGCCTACAAACCTGTACATCTTTGGAGTGTGCATGGAAAGCGGAGCTCTCAGAGAAACCCCACGCAGGTCACGGGGAGAACATACAAACCCTTTACAAACAGCAACCGTAGTCCAGATCGAACCCAGGTCTCTGACACTGTAAGGCAACAACTCTACCGCTGCGCCACCAGAATGTGCGGAAACAATTAATGCATTTCTGATCCTTACACTTTGCATGACACCAAAACACTGAATCTTTGAAAGATACTGCATGGAAACTGACCCTTCGGCCCATCGAGTCCATGCTGACCACCTATCACCAATTCACACTAGTTCTATTATCCTACTTTCTCATTTATTCCCTACATCATTAGGGACTATTTTACAGAGGCCAATTAACCTACAAACTTGCACCTCTTAGCGAAGTGGGAGGAAACTGGAACACCCAGAGGAACCCATGCAGTCACAGGGAGAACATGCAAATTACACACCCAGACAGCACCCGGTCAGGATCAAACCTGGGTGTTGTAAGGTGGCAGATTGCTGAAAATCAAATTTACAGTAGAAGATTGCAAGCTGTTAGTCAAACAACCCAACTAACCTTATTTGTTGGGTGCTTTTGCAATAACTGCTCTGTTTTTTTTTAAACCTCAGAATAGGAGAAATTGCAGAAGAAATTGTTAAAAAAACACATAATTCAAAGCCATTCAAAATTATGAACATTTCTGAGATGGCAAAAAAAAGGGGGGATTTTTTATACAAGTTGGCAGGTCAGTAAAAAGGGGCATGGATTCAGGATTTTCCAAAGAGCAAACACAAAGTTCAAAACTATTTTTCACACACAGGTTATTAAAAAATGGAATGGTTTGCCACAAGTGACTATTGAGGCAGAGTCTAAACATTTTTTAATAGAGTCTGGATAAATATTTGAAATGGAAACAGGGGAGAAAGACAGGTGTTTGAAATTATCTTCAACTCGAGCAAACACCAGACCCATGATGGGCTAAACGGCCTTGTTGCTGGATTATAATTTCTAAATTAAAATTTCTCATAAACGCAAGTTTTAAAAAAGTTGGTGGAAAGAACAACCTTTTTTAATCCAATGGAACAACTGACATTCTAAATATAATTATGAGAAATAGTTTTCAATTTAATTAGTTTTAGGAATGTCACACAAATTTTGGTTGTATGGCACCTATTCACGAAGCAGCCACTATGCAGAAGTTGCAAGGAATGGATCAGTGACACCACAGCAAATTCCAAACAAGTAAACGTTATTTCAGTTAGAAATATGTCTTAGCTGTTTTGACAGCAAGTTAACTGTTTACACACATGCTAATTGCTTCCAGTCTTGTCATTTAGCTATTTAATATTCAATGCATTTGCTCGTTGGTTTGCTGCCTAACAGAGGGTAAACATTCAGCGAAACACAAAATTCAGGAGCTCAGCGGGTCAGGAACGTCTGTCGAGAAAATGTGTGGATGATGTTTTGGGTCAGGACCCTTCTTCAGAATGAGGGTGGCGGGGGGGGGGGGAGGTCGGGGGAGAGAAGCTGGGGGTGGAATGATGATGATATTTTATTGTTACATGTACCCATGCACCTAGGCACAATGAAAATCTTTGTTTTTCATGCAATCCAGTAAAATCATATATAAAGTCGCTACCGGCCAGGAGCAGGCAGATGTCGTCGGGCATCTACTCTAGGAACGCCTGCTCAAAGAGGAGACAAGGCAGGTGACCGTCCATCAGCGAAAAGCATTTCGCTCATGAATACAGACGGCTTGCGGTCACCAAAGCCGTCCATGTGCAGGATCCTGGCGGCTCGATCGCGGCCCTCATACTTGTTGTCAGCAGGCGGATGTTGAAGGTAAGGAAGCAATCGGACGGCTGTTTCTTGGGTCAACGCACCGACCACATAAAAATATTAAGTCGAATCAGCAACAATTTGCCGAATCTGAAATTGGGCCTCAAAGTGCTGGAACCACACATGAGGTTGTATTGCCCAGAAAACGGGTAGTTTTAGCGAAACTGCATTTTGGCGTCGAAGTCTTCGTCATTCATAATAACGGATCCGAAAAACGTTCGGATAGACGGGGTCACCAATGTAGCGAGACCAGGCAGGTAGAGTAAAATTTTCTTTATTAGCAAAATAACACTCGAACTACACGTGTACTTGGTCAGGAATAACGATCTAAGCTCCTGGCGTCGTGAGGAGCACGAGCTACTGAACATACTGAAAAGCTCCCGAACGAACCCTGGTCACGTGACAGTCCCGACCACTGACGAGGGTTCTGAATACACAGCTTCACCACCAGGTGCCGCTACAATATAGATAATACTTGGATTGGACAGGTTCGGGGTGGGGGGGGGGGGGGGGGGATAAGGGTTAAACACGTGCAGGTGGGACTAGTGCAGATGGGGCATGCTGGCCAGTGTGAGTAGGTGGGGCCAAAGGGCCTTTTTCCATAGTGTATGACTCTATGACTCTAGATAAGCATAATCATCGATAAGTACAAAAGTGCAACAATTGTGGTGTAATAGTAGACTTTACAGAGACGATGCACAAAGATTCACCACGTTTCTGATGCCAACAAAGTTTCAAAGTTCTTAAGAGTTCAGTCTTATCTGTCCTGGCAGCACCGATCCCCTCCATCGTCCGCCGCCATCGTCAAAATGGCCCTTTGTCCAGCATCCACTGCTGTCACGACTCTCTCCACACTCAGAGTTGAGCAGGAAGCGAGTCTCAGATGACTACAGGTGGATTCCCGGTTCCGCGGCGTGCGTGCCAGCCTGTTGTCAGGATATGCGCGTGGATCGCCAGGAGCTTCTGCTGCCCCGCACGGCTGGCCGGGAACTTTTACCAGGCAAGTGTTAGGTGATACAGGCGAGGATTGGCAAGTGGGTGATGCAAGTGAAAAAAAAAAGAGGTGATAAGGAGACAAAGGAGTGTCAGATAGTTTAGTTTAGTTTAGTTTATTGTCACGTGTTCCGAGCTACAGTGAAAAGCTTCTTTCTGTTGCTTGCAAACCAGCCAGCAGAAAGACAATACATGATTACAATGGAGCCATTCACAGTACACAGATACATGGTAATAATGTTTTGCGCAAGATAAAGCCAGTAAAGTCCGATTAAAGATAGCCAAGGGCAGGCACGTGCCATGAGTAATTACTCAGCGTAGGCAGTCAGCCGGCTTTAAAAAAATCTTAAACCGCGCATGCGCAGATTGTTCTCTCCGTTAGCTGTCAGTTGACTTTTATAAAGTCTTCAAAAGTTAAATCTCTTAATAAAGTACCATATTTCCCGGCAATGAAAACGCACCCCCATTTTGAGTTGCTAAATTTTGAAAGAAGGCTGGTGGGACGCTCAAAAAATAAAAATAAAGATTGCAATTTGCCCAAGGCTTCCAAATCTCTTTCATTCTGAATGACTGAATGGGTGGGGGGTGGAGGGTGACGGCAGTTGGAGAGATGGTGGGAAAAACGTGAGCACGCCGGGACAAGTTGAATCAGTTGTGATCTTATTGAATGACAATACTTGTTCAAGGGACCAATTGGGGGAAGGGTTCCTTTCACAGCGTGTGGAGAGTCTGGTCAGGGGTAAACTTGCGGGGAGGACAGGAGCATTGAGAAGGAGGGGGTCGGGGATCATGCCAGTAACTCATTCACTCGTCGCTGCCGCGGCGCTCCTGGCGTGGAGCCACCGCATTGTGGCCGGGGAGGGAAGTAGCTCGGGTGGCTGCGAACAGATGCTGGGACCGGACAGCGGACGCCACCTCAGTGCCTTCTGCCAGCCCTCTCACCTCTGGCAGTGCTCTCCATCTGAACATCTCTCACCTGCCACTCGCCGGCTTCGCTCATGTCAGCCGCTTCCCGCAAATCCTTAAATTCCGAGAGCCGAGTAACCTCAATTGGTCCCTTGATCGCGCTGTCGGAATTTAAGGATTTGGGGGAAGCGGCTGACATGGCGAGCAGCAGGAGACAGGTTTTCAGACGGAGAGCACTGCCAGAGGTGAGCGGGGGCCGGCAGAAGGAGCTGAGGTGGCGGCTACTCGCACCCACCCGAGATCTCCGGTCCTGGCGGCCGCTCGCAGCCACCCGAACTACTTCTCCTCCCAGCCACAATGCGGTGGCTCCGCACCCGGAGCGTCGCGGCAAGTGAGTTGCTGGCATGATCCCCAACCCCCTCCTTCTCACCTCCCCAGCGGCGCTGTCCTTTTACAGCTGCTTCCCATCAGCTGCCAGCAATGAGGGATAGACTTGGCTATCCCTCAATACAACAACATCATTCTTGATGTTGCTGTAGTTAGGGATAGCCAAGTCTATCTATCTCGGCTAACAACCTTCCAACTTCTGCTTCCAAGACAGATGTAAATTTTTGTGCCTTATTTTTGGGTAAGAATTAGAGTCGTCAATGCTGGGAAATACGGTTTTTAAAAACACATACAAGATACAAGGTACGTTTATTTGTCACATGTACCAATTGGTACAGTGAAATGTGTGGTCGCCACACAGCCATACGAATAATAAAGAGCACAGAACACGATCGTTTTTAACACAGACATCCCCACACAGCGGGATCAAAGTTTGGGAAGGCTCAAAAATTTAGTCTTCCTCCTCCATAATCCTCCCGTGGTCGGGAGGCTCCCGAACCCCCGCTGTCACCGCTACGGGCAGCCCGATGTTCAGGCCCGCTCGTCGGGGTGATAGAAGTCTGACGTTGGGACTGGAGGACACTTTCCGTGGCTTGGACATCCAAACTGCCACCTCCTACAAGAGTCCGCGGCACCCAAAGTCCACAAGTCGCGCCGGGCGGAGATTCAATGCTGACGGCCTTCGACATAGGGCCCCAGGACTCCGCGATATTGAAGACAGAGCCGGCCGCGTGGAAGCTCTGCAGACCACAGCTCAGATGTAGATGCAGCAGGCCCAACACTCCGGAGCTTCCACAGCGATCCCAGGTAAGGCATCGCCCGCTCCGCGGTGAATCCAGCGCTGCGCCGCCGCTGCTGGAGCTCTGGTCCGGGTCCCCAGCAGGAAAGGCCGCTCCAATCCAGCTGGTAGGCCGCGAGGACGTGACTCGGAGAATAGTCGCGTCCTCACCAGGAAGTGACTGGGAAACGGTTTCCCCCTTCTGCTACCCCCCTCCCCCACATAGAAAAATTAAAGAAACTAAAGAAATATAGTTTTAAAACTAACTAAAAATTAAAAAAAGATAGAAAAACGAACTGACTGTAGGCAGAAGCTGCCTTCAGTGCGGTGCCCCTAGTGGTCAACCATATAGCACCAAGAAATCAACTTACCACATCATTTGTCACATGTCAAGTCAAGTCACATTTATTTATATAGCACATTTAAAAAAACAACTCTCGTTGTTTCTTAAGATGTTCTTAAGATAATGGCAATCCATGTTTGAAAAACCCGCCAAGAAACCTGCGCTGCGCATGCGCTGTATGCTGATGAGCATGCGCAGTGCTGCAAAGACAGAATTTCAGCTGCCTTCAGTCCCCTGGAAATTGACGGCTTGAAGCATCGTCGACGGCACGTGGGCTGCACAGACCTTCGCGTGTTACATGCACTGCGGATGAAAGGCACGGAGAATTATGCCTACCTAAGAGATCGATCTCCTAAGTAGGCATTATTCTCCCATGCCTTTGCTATTTATATTTAATAATTACCATTTTATAATTTTAGTCAGTGCCTACCTTGCCTACCCTGATGGCACGTGCCTGGCCAAGGGTCACTAATGAGGTAGATCGTAGATAAGGAGAGAGGAGTGAAATGTAAAGTTTGAGGGAGGGATGCAGTGAGCTGCGCAGCAGAAAGGCTTGACGCAGGGAGCTGCAACCTGTAGAGTGAAGCTGTTCAGCCCGGTCCCTTGCTCGGCCCCCGAGGACTGGTGAATGAGAAGAGGATGGATGGAACCAGTGACCTTGGACGCTAGACCATGGTCTGGTGAGAGAGTGAACCAGAGTTTTTTCCCTTCCACGCCCTTAAAGTTCAGCTGCAGGAGGCACAAAGGCTGAAGGTGACAGGGCGAGGAGAGGGACAATGGTTTGCTGGACAGAGGCAATGGCTAGAGGCCCTGCAGTAGCCTGGGGAACACCTCAACTGGGCGCCGCTCCAGAGGACCGAGCCTTAAAAATGCTGCCAAAACCTGGCGACGCTTATATGCGGTCTCAGTGTTCTCTTTGTACTATTGGGGATTGTGCTTAGGTATGGCAATACTTTACCAAACTGCATGCAAAAAAAAATGTAACTGTACATATGTACAGAATCACTGAACCGTATGTGGAAGGGGACTGGGAGAGGTGAGAAATGGGGCATGAAAATGATGAGAGGGACTCAGGGATGGGAGGCGAGTGTACAAAGGAGGAGAAAGGAGCAGGGTGATTGGGAGAGTGGGGGATAGTGTGAGAGATCGATGAGTACAGAGAAGAGAGGGAGAGGATAAACAATCATATTTGATTTCATTTTTTCAGGTTGCACTCAATGCCAACTGGGCTGGATTTGTTCTTCCTCCCTATTTGCCGGAAGCATTTACGAAGCAAATGTTGCAATGTAGACCAGTATAAACTGGAGTCATCCATTACACATCAACATAGAACACTGGCTGTAAAATGCAATGGTCCCACATCCTCAGCTGACCTCACACCCATAGTTCTTGGTCAGTGGGATGTTCAGCTGATGATCTATCATGAAAATGTTTGTGATACTTGAGCAAAGCTGACATCCCAGAGGCCATTATCCACCATTTTCTTTCCTGCACCTAATGTTTTTTCTTTAACCTGTTTTATCCGAGTGTCACTTGCTTGAGTTCAAAGAAAAGTTCTCAAGCTGTGGATAGACATGTTTATTGTCATTCTCAAAGTACCAGTGGGACATCCAGTAATGACCAGGACATCTACCAGCAGAATTTTTAAAAATTGCAGTTTTTATAGTGCTTTGACCCAATGCCAAGCCATAAATGCATGGGCGGCACAGCAGTAGAGTTGCTGCCTTACAGCTCCAGAGACCCAGGTTGATCCTGAATACGGGTGCTGTCTGTATGAACACAAGACCCGACAATGAGCTGAGACTTTTTCTGGGCCCATTTCGCTGTCCAACACCCAACTGGAGTATAGAGTTCTGTGAAAAGTAAATAAAAAGCAGCAGACATTGAAATTCCGAAATAAAAACAGAAAAATGCAGGTAACATTTAGCAGGTCAAGCAGCATCTGTGGAAGGTACACAAAATTGCTGGGGAAACTCAGCGGGTGCAGCAGCATCTATGGAGCGAAGGAAATAGGCGACGTTTCGGGCCGAAACCCTTCTTCAGACATATCTGTGGAGATGTGTACTTCAGTTCAATAGCCCTTCCCCAAAACTGGGAATATCTAGAAACGATATCCAACTAACGATGTCCAACAGTCAACATGCATTGTTATTTGTAACAACAAGGAACTGCAGATGCTGCTTTACAAAAAGGGACTGGAGTTCTTGAGCAACTCAGCGGGTCAGGCAGCTTCTCTGACGAACATGGAAAGGAGACGTTTCAGGTCTGATCGGGACCATACATTGTTACCTATTCAGTTCTCCTTCTGTATTTCCATCCACTCATTTAATGTTTTCCAATTGTTCAACCATTCCTAACCTTTATTTCTGACCAAGCATTACATCCATGTACAATTTTATTGTGCTTCTTGCCCAACCTGAGGACATGAAGTCCATGTGGCTGTGATCCGTTATGTCCCTTCTTACTTTTCAGGACTACATCAGCAAGCTCCATGATGGCCTTCGCTGTGGAACAATATTCATGCCATCTTTCCCAGGTCCCATTTCCGTGGAAAAACTAGCTGCAGGAAATGTCCACACCCAGTTCCTAACTGACAAGTTGCTTAACCTGTTAAATTGTTAGAAACAGGCTTTAGTGATCGGGTCATACAGTGTGGAAACAGGCCCTTCGGCCCAACTTGCCCACTCCAAATACATGCCATATTTAACACTATTCCCAAAACCATCTACACCTTTCCTATCGATGTATCTGTCCAAATGTCTTTTAAATGTTATGATAGTATCTGCCTCAACCACCTCCTCTGGCAGCTCGTTCCATATACCCACCACCCTTTAGTGTAAAAAAAAATATCCTGAAGTTACTATTCAATCTTTCCACCCTCATCTTAAACCTATGTCCACTGGTTCTCAATCCTCTGTGCAATTACCCAATCAATTTCAATTACTGGAGTAATTGAGTTGTGACGCCATCAAGTGTGGCTGCCTAGCCTGCAGCTGTCTGTCCTTTCATTCTTTTTGTTATTTTTAGTGTTTTAAAGTTTGTTTCTGGAGATCTTTTAGTCTTATTTATGTGGGGGGGAGGGACAAACTGTTTTCTTGGTCGCTTCCTGGTCAGGGATGCGACTATTCTCCGAACCGCATCTTCGCCCCCCTCCTCGCGGCCTACCACCTGGATTGGCGCGGCCTTCCCTGCCGGAGACCGGCTAGAGCCTCAGCTTCAGCAGCGGCGATGCAGCACTGGATTCCATCGCAGAGTGAGCAATGTCTTACCGGGGTCGCTGTGTTGGAGGCTCCGGAGTGCTGGGACTGCCGACTTTGACACCGTGGAGCTGTGGTCTGCGGAGCTTCCAGCCGCAGGCGGCGCTGACTTACCAGCTGATGCTGACTTTAACATCACGTAGCCCTGGGATCTCTCGCCGAGGTCACCAGCATTGAATCTCCACCCAGCTCGGGCTGTGGACTTCGGAAGCCGCGGTCTCCGGTAGGAAGCGGCCGATTCGGAGGCTCCAGGCTGCTGCGAGTGTTTGAGGGCCTGAAACATCGGGTCCATAGCGGCGACTGCGGAGGCCTCAATAAGCCCGAACACGGGTGAACTGAGGAAGAGGACTGAACTTTGGTGCCTTCTCTCACAGTGGGAAAAGTTGATGCCGCTGTGGGGGGATGTTTTTTATGTTTTATGTTAAATTCTAAAGTGTTGTGTTTATCTTATTTGTGTGCTGCATGGTAACTCAAATTTCACTGCACCAATTGGTGTATGTGACAATAAATGTCCTTTGTCCTTTGAATTAACTTCAAATGAACCAAATATTGATTGTTACAAATACGTTAACCAGTTCCGTTAAATTTGATAACACTAAAGAAATGTGCAACAATGTGGAATTAACAGTCATAGAGTGGTACAGTGTGGAAACAGGCCCTTCGGCCCAACTTACCCACACCGGCCAACATGTCCCAGCTACACTAGTCCCACCTGCGTTTAGTCCATATCCCTCCAAACTTGTCCTAAAAATGAACCTGTCTAACTGTTTCTTAAATGTTGGGATAGTCCCAGCCTCAACTCCCTCCTCTGGCAGCTTGTTCCATACACCCACCACCCTTTGAGTAAAAAAGTTACCCCTCAGATTCATATTAAATCTTTTCTCCTTCACCTTGAAGCTATGTCCTCTGGTCCTCGATTCCCCTGGGCAAGAAATCCTGTGCTTCAACCCGCTTTATTCCTCTCATGATTTTATACACCTCTATAAGATCACCCCTCAACCAGTGCAATGAATAGTCTGGGAAAGAGAACTGAGTACTATTGGAGTCAAAACTAGAATATCAATTGTTTATGTTCATGGTGTATTAATTAACCATGTGAGCAGTCATAGACATTCATTCCATACTTCATAAAAGAAGATAAGACACAAAAAGCTGGAGTAACTCAGCGGGACAGGCAGCATCACTGGAGAGAAGGAATGGGTGACGTTTCGAGGCGAGACCTGAACCGACCCATCATTCACAATAGGTCTATGTTATCCCACTTTCGCATCCACTCCCAACACACTGGTGGCAATTTGCAGAGGCCCATTAACCTTCACAAATCTTCACGTCTTTTGACTGTGGGAGGAAACTGGAGCAACTGGAAGAAACTTAAGTGGTCAAATGGAAAATGTGTAAACTCCACACAGACAGGACCTGAGATCAGAATCGAGCCCGGGTATCTGGCGCTGCAATGTAGCTGCTCTACCAGCTGCGCTACCATGCCGCCCATTTACTCTATTGACTATTTGTGAATTGAAAATGTCCCTTGATGTTTTTACACCTGTTTGAATTATTTTCCACCAAGGCAATACAAGCAATGACAGTAAGCTGATTCCACTTTAATTAGACATCTGATTAAGAAATGTTATTTTTATTTTGCATTTAAAATTTTACATGAATATTTTTATTATGTGATCAGGTTAAAGACTGTCTGTTCACACGTGCATTTGTTTGACTTCTAAATCTGTTGTCTCCTTGGTGTTTGGCAAGTTCAACCCTAATTATACTCCCACTTACACTTAACCCTGCGAGTGAAGTTACAGCTGCTTCTGCAGTTATTTCATCTTTATAGTCAAGGAAAGCGCGGTGTTGAGCACCTTGCCAATTCAGACGCAGTGGAGCTACATTGTGATCTCTCAAAATATTCTTCAATTCACTGACTCTCAAACTTGGAGGTATGTTACCCATGTAAACTGCAGTAACTCTACTTGTGGCATTAGACTGGGCTTTTGTTTCACATTCTGTTTCTTCTTCACACTTATCACAACTCCCAGTCTTTTCAAATGGATCACTTTTAAGCCGTGTTGCATTTGCACTTTTCCTGGGCATCCTTTCACCAGAGAACTTCTGCAGTTCTTTTTCGTCAATGCATCTTTCATCCTTCAGAGCGATATCCTTGCCCTCTTGCTTTTCTCTGCAGTAAAAGGTTTTGAGGATTGGAATTTTTTGCATCATCTCCAAATCCACCTGTCTCGAACAGAAAAGGAGAAACAGTGATTACAGGATGTTTAAAGGGAGCACAATTTGCTCTTTGCTTCTCACAAATGTAACTTTGTGCTTCTGGTTTAATGAGTTGAGAGGTCAGCGGCTAAAGCACAGCTAACATAATCAAAGGCTTGTCCCACCCTGGTCATTCCTTCTTCTCCCTGCTCTCGTCCAGCAGAAAGTACAAAAGCTTGAAAGCATGCACCACAAGTCTCAAGAACAGCTTCATTCCCTGTATTATCAGGCTTCTGAACAGTCCTTCCATAAGCCAGGGTACTGTCCCATTCACCTCTGCTCCATTATAGACATTCTGTTTATGGAACAGATCCGCTACAATGCTGAGAACTATATTATGCATCCATTTACTTGACAATGATAAAAGACTAGCCCCGGGAATTCATAATATTGCTGACACCGTTTGCTTTTGTCCCAGGTGGGACAAGCCAAACCTGTTTCTCGGCTGAAAATTTGGGATCGTCAAACTGTTGAGCACTGCTTGTTGTGTGAAATTACTTTGCAGCTGAAACTACAAGTATCACAGGTTAAAACTTATTCAAGTCAATTGCTTGTAGACAAAAATGCTGGAGAAACTCAGCGGGTGAGGCAGCATCTATGGAGCGAAGGAAATAGACGACGTTTCGGGTCGAGACCTTTCTTCAGACTGATGTGAGGGTGGGGTGGGGGGGGGGGGGGGGCGGCAGAAGAAAGGAAGAGGCAGAGACAGTGGGCTGACAGAGCTGGGAAGGGGAGGAGAAACCTGAAATTGGAGAAGTCAATGTTCACACCGCTGTGGTGTAAACTGCCCAAGCGAAATATGAGGTGCTGCTCCTCCAATTTACAGTGGGCCTCACTCTGGCCATGGAGGAGGCCCAGGACAGAAAGGTCGGATTCGGAATGGGAGGGAGAGTTGAAGTGCTGAGCCACCAGGAGATCAGGATGGTTATTGCGAACCAAGCGGAGGCGTTGGGCGAAGCAATCGCTAAGCCTACGGTTGGTCTCACCGATGTAGAGCAGCCTGTATGAACCCAATGCCTGGTAGTCATTGTCATGCCCCTCCTCTCTTCCAGCTTTCTTACCCCTCCCCCCCCCGCCCCCCCCCCGCAATCAGTCCGAAGAAGTGTCCCGACCCGAAACTTCATCCGCCTCTCCTGCCGCTCGCCGGCCTCACTCATGTCAGCCGCTTCCCGCAAATCCTTAAATTTCCTTAAACCAGAAATGAGCGCACTCAAGGGACCAATTGAGGTTACTCGGCTGTCGGAATTTAAGGATTTGCGGGAAGCGGCTGACATGAGCGAAGCCGGCAAGCGGCAGGTGAGAGGTGTTCAGTCGGAGAGCCCGCTCACCTACCGCCAGAGGTGAGCGGGCCGGCAGAAGGCGCTGAAGTGGCAGCCGGTTCTGCTGTTGAGTCCCGGCAGCTGCTTGCAGTCACCCGAGCTGCTTCCCTCCCCGGAAGTGGCGGCCAGTTCTGCTGTCTGTGTCCGGAGCGCTGCGGCAGCGGTGAGTGTGTCTGACGTGATCCCCGACCCCCCTCCTTCTCAACACTCCTGCCCTCCCCGCAACTTTAACCCCTGGCACAGACTCTCCACACGCTGTGAAAGGAACTCTTCCTCCAATTGGTCCCTTGAATTAGTATTGTCATTCAATAAGATGACTGCTGATTCAACTTGTTCCGGTGTGCTCCCGTTTTTCCCACTATCTCTCCAACTGCCTTCATCCTCTGTCCCCCACCCATTCAGTAATTACAAAATGAAGGAGATTTAGAAGCCTTGGGAAAATTGAATTGTTACTTATTTTTATTTTTTACGGAGAGAACAATCTGCGTATGCGCTGTTTAAGATTTTTTTTTAAAAGCTAACTGACTGCCTACCTTGAGTAATTACTCATGGCACGTGCCTGGTCCACGCCAACTAGCGATCACCCCATACATTAGCACTATCCTACACACTAGGGATAATTTACAATTTTACCAAAGCCAATTAACCTGCAAACCTGAAAGTTTTTGGAATGTGGGAGGAAACAGGAGCACCCGGAGAAAACCCACGTGGTCACATGGAGGACGTACAAACTCTGTGCAGACAGTACCCGTAGTCAGGATCGAGCCCGGGTCTCTGGTGCTGTAAAGCAGTAGCCCTACCGCTGAGTACATTGGAGAAACTTGGAAAGTTGTTGGGAGACAGAATGAAGGTGACATCACTCTAAAGAGGCTAATTACAAATTGGTTCAACTTGCAAATGAATGACAAATACAGGGATTTGTACATAGTGCAGAAAGACCATAGTCTTTCTGAATGGAGAGGAGAAAATATTTTTGGCAGAAGAAGAGAAAAAGGAACTGTGTAGGAAATGAATGAAGTTTGCAAACCTTTGACCATATAATTCCTTGAGGTTTGGAACGTTTGCAATCGGTCGTGATCACTTGAGTAGGTGTAAGGATGTAGTCGACATTTAGATCATGGTTGTCCATCAACTCTTCTGGGATGTCCAGCAACTAGAAAAACAGAAGCATAGAAACTGTTGAAAGTTCTAGGCAAATTGTGCCTAAAAATGTGCCGAACGTTCATTAGATGCTACCAAGTGCTTTGCATATTATGTCACTTGTTCTACAGTGCCAAACTTGTTGCTGTTGGCATTTGGTCTGTATAACTGGAAACAAAAACACCCTCTGGCACCCTCTCCGAACCAGGGAAATGCACTGTAACGGATGCCAAATGGCACCTTTAGCAATGAATGAATTAGAGGAAATGTTTAAGGATCCTTCTGCAAAGCAGCCTTATCCTCGTGTAAATATACATGCAGGTGTTTATTTTTTCAAAAACTTATTTAGAAATTAAACCCATGTTTAAATGTTTACCTCGCCGAAGATTGGCTTCCTGGTTGGGGCTGTTACTCTTGCACCATCTTCCTATGCTAAGCAGTGAAGCACACCACTTAATTCTGAGAGCTGCTGGGTTTTCCCTTCCATTAAGAGGTATCTCCCCAAGCCACTAAGATGCTCATAGATACTTTTTATGTGCAAACACTAAAGCACCTGGAGGGAATAAACAAAATGGTCAAACTAGATCTTCTGATTTTTTTTCTCTCTGCCTGAATTCAAAATATGACCATTTTCAGTTCCATTGGCTTTCATATGACAACAGTTCATGGTACAAAGCACTTCTACCTCTGGGTCAGATTTCGTTAATTTATTCATTTATGGTACGGGTATATAATTGGTAAAGCCAGCATTTACTGCTCACCCCTAATTCCCCATGAGATGGTGTTTTTGGGGCAATCTTGAACCTTTGAACCTCTTCGAATGAAGATACTTCACCCACAGTTTGCAGGAGTCACAGAGTAATTCTGAGGGACCGTGTGCTGCCTGAATGAATATACCATGGAATCAAATAAAAAATAATTTTGGGCAGCACGGTGGTGCTGTTGGTAGAGCTGCAGCCACACAGCACCACAGACCCGGGTTGAATCCTGACATTGGATGCTGTCTGTGTGGAGTTTACATGTTCTCCCTATCACCGGCGTAGGTTTCTTCTAGGTGCTCCATTTCCTCCCACATTCCAAACACGTGCGGGTTTGTGAGTTAATTGGCCTCTGGAAATTACCCCTACAGTGTCGGGAGAGGATCAGAAACATGTGTGAAAGGGTAATTGATGGATGGGCCGAAGAGCCTGCGTCCATGCTGCATCTCTAAACTAAACAGTGATGTCCCTCCAAGTCAGGATGGTGTACAACTTGGCAGTGTTAATACAATACAATACAATACAATTTATTGTCATTTGAGCCTCAGTGAGGCTCAAACGAAATTCTGTTTCCACAGCCATACAAACAAAGACAATTTCCTAGACATACACACAATTTAATTCACACAAACATCCATCACAGTGACCCACTGTGATGGAAGGCAAAGTCTTTTCTCTCCCCTGCTCTCCACTTCTCTCCCGATGTCCAAGCCCCAGGCGGGTGATGATAAGTCCCACGGCCATTTTAGGCCGTGCCGGGCGATTTACGACCCCGCTCCCGGTCCAAAAGTCACAGAGTTGGAGCCCCCCGCTGGAATGTCCCACGGCCATGAAGCCGTGCCGGTCGTTCCAACCCCGCGACACGGGCTGGAGAAGTCGCGTTGCGGGAGCTCCGGGAAGCGGTCTCTCTCTCCCCCCGGACCCGCGAGCTCCCGATGTCCCAGTCCACCGAACCTGCGGCTGCGTTGCTGGAGCCTCCGAGCCCCAGGAGTCGAGTCGCAGCAGCGAGTCACCACCGCTCCCCACGCTCCGAGGCCGGCCAGCCCCACGATGGTGAGTAGTCCGCAGCTTCGCAGCTCCGCAGTCTCCCGAGCCCCCGGGTCGTTCAGGTTTGAGGCCGCTCCACGGTGCTAGGCCCCAACGACAACGGAGACCCGACAGGGAAAAGGTCGGGTCTCCCGGACAGGGAAGAGATTCTAAACGGTTCCCCCCCCGCCCCCCACATATACACATTTAAAACTAGTATCAAAAAACACCAACACTACATTTAACTAGACAACAAATTAAAAAAAAGACGGACAGGCTGTAGGGGCCGCTGCAACGGGTGAGTCGCGCCGTCAATTCTTCAGACGGCGGGATGTTGGGGGATATTCTGCAGTTGTCACTGCATACCAGCTACCACTATCCTGCACAATGGTGGAATCAGATTTGAAAAGTGGTGTAAAAAAGTTTACATTGTTCCGGGCCAGAGGAATCGCCTTTAACTTTTCCTCTCGCTGACCTGATTCCTCACGAGTAGACCATATTGGCCCATAACCATATTGGCCCATAGGAGTGGAACAGTAGCGTAGCGGTAGAGTTGCTGCCTTACAGTGCCAGAGACCTGGGTTCGATCCTGACTATGGTTGCTGTCAGTATGGAGTTTGTACATTCTCTGTGACTGCATGGGTTTTCTCCGGGTCCTTCGGTTTCCTCCCACACTCCAAAGACTACATGTTTGTAGGTTAATTGACTTTGGTGAAATCGTAAATTGGCCCTGGTGTGTAGGATAGTGCTAGTGTACGGGGTGATCGCTGGTTGGCGCGGGATCTGTGAGCCATAGGGCCTGTTTCTGCGTGGCACCTCTAAAGTTTAAAGTCTAAAAGAAAGTCATAGTCTATGGTATGGGAATCAAGAGCCAGAGGATATAGGTTTAAGGTGAGAGGGGAAAGAACTGATAGGAACCTTACGAGCAACTTTTTCCACTGTGGGTGGTGGGTTAATAAGGAATGAGCTGTCAGAGGAGGTAGTTGAGGCAGGTACTATAACAACATTTAAAAGACTTTTGGATAAGTACATGGATAGGAAATGTTTAGAGGGGTATGGGCCAAATGTGGGTGAATGGGACTAGCTTAAATAGGGCATCTTAGTTGGCATGGGTGAGTTGGGCTGTCTTTTCAAGTATCCTGCAGTACATTGCATCCATGTGTGTATCTTCTCAATCTTCTCTGAACTCTAAAATGAACATAACGAGAGGAGTTGAGTATAGGAGCAAAGAGGTCCTTCTACAGTTGTACAGGGTCCTGGTGATACCACCTGGAGTATTGTATGCAATTTTGGTCTCCTAATTTGAGGAAGGACGTTCTTGCTATTGAGGGAGTGCAGCGTAGGTTCACGAGGTTGATTCCTGGGATGGCGGGACTGTCATATGATGAAAGAATGGAGCGACTGGGCTTGTATTCACTGGAATTTAGAAGGATGAGGGGCAATTGCATAGAAACATGTAAAATTATTAAGGGATTGGACACGCTAGATGCAGGAAACATGTTCCCGATGTTGGGGGAGTCCAGAAACAGGGGCCACAGTTTAAGAATAAGGAGTAGGCCATTTAGAACTGAGATGAGGAAAAACGTTTTCACACAGAGAGTTGTGAATTTGTGGAATTCTCTGCCTCAGAAGGCAGTGGAGGCCGATTCACTGGATGCATTAAAAAGAGAGTTAGACAGAGCTCTTAGGGCTCGCAGTATCAAGGGGTATGGGAGAAGGGAGGAACAGGGTACTGATTGTGGATGATCAGCCATGATCACATTGAATGGCGGTGCTGGCTCGAAGGGCCGAATGGCCCACTCCTGCACCTATTGTCTATGTATCTATGTATCTAACAGGAATTCTTGCATTAAAACAATCTGGATTATTAAAACAACAGGCATACTTTATTTAAAGTATTGGAGGATTAAAATTACTGTGGGTTGAATAGTGTAAGAATATTCAGCCCCTCATTCAGTTTATTGCCTCATGGAGAGATATGTTAAATTAGATCCCCTCCCATGGCCCTAAAAATATTTGAAATTTTCAACATATATCTCTTATATTATAGTCATACAGTGTGGAAACAGGACCTTCGGCCCATCTTGCCCACACTGTCCAACATGTCCCATGTACACTAGATAGACACAACAAGCCTACACATTTTGCTGCTTCATTTACACTAGTCCCACCTTCCTGTGTTTAGCCCATATCCTTCTAAAACCTGTCCTATCCCGTCTAATGGAATCTTAAACATTGCGATAGTCCCTCCTGTCTCAACTACCTCCTCCGACAGCTTGTTCCATCCACACACCACCCTTTGTGTGAAATAGCTAACCCTCAGATTCCTGTTAAATCTTTCCCCCCTCACCTTCATCTGATTACATTTTTAAAGTGCTTACAAGGTCTGCTTCCATTTGTATATTTTGATTATGGATTTTCCTTCCAATGGAAACATTTTATCATTTGTTTAATTAAAACTCTTCTTAATTTTTTAATGCTTTCATCAAATTTATCCTTAACATCTGTTCAATTGCCTATAATCCCAGTTTCCATCGTCTTTCCACGTAACTGAAATCCTTCAGCATTTAACTCAGCCATTGTCATGAAATCATTCAGTCCTCATAACGGAACTTGGATTTTAATTTTTCTTTCTGAACCTTGTGACCAAATCCCGTAATATTAAAATATAGATTTTGAAATGAGACATTACTCATAGAAAATTTCACAAAATGCCCAAAATGCATAGGTGGTTGATCAACAACTAAAACAGGCAGGTTAATGTTCTAAGTGTTGCATTTCAATAGAACAGAATGTCCTGCTATCCACTCACAGTATTTTCAGTTTTTATTTCAAATTTCACCATTTGTGGTTTTATTTTTCCTCTGCAGTAGCTCATATTTATTTTTCCAAGTTGAAAAGAAAATATTCTATTGATGGCCTCAGTCACAACACCATTTACAGCACTGCCCATTTGCAAAAGTTGATTCGCACAGTAGTCCAAGTTGGATTGGGTGCCAATTGATGGAATATTTCGGTTTGACACATTGGGGAAAACTGCACTATATACATTTAAAGTGTATAAAAGCAGGAATGGGCTGGATGCTTTTTCAAAAGGGTATTGAGGGTCTGGAAAGCATTGCTGGTTCATGTGGTGGTTTCTAACTCTCTGCATGCCTTTTAGAGGAAGCTGGAGGAGTGTTTGGCTGGGCAATGTATTGCATCATGTTGAAGGTGAATGGATTAACAGTTAAGGCACATTTGGTCAATGTGATCTCCTCGATTGGTTTCAATAGCCTGAGGGGTCGTGCAGACATTCCCCAGATTCCACCCACTGCCTCTACCCCTTTATTAGCTTTGGTTCTCTGCTGGTTTCAGGTCTTTCCCAGGAGATTTCATGGCTGTGGGTGTGAAGTGGAAGCATCCAGGAATGAGAGCAAGGCACTTAATGAAGCAGTCGTTATTTTACTGCCATTTTCGTATGATTCGTATATTTAAGTCCCTTCTGTTCAATTACAGATTTTGAGATTAGTATTAATGATAGAGTTCACCTTATTAATTTTAAACTTGATTTTAGACTTTAGAGATACAGTGCAGAAACATGCTCTTCAGCTCACCGAGTCCGCGCTGACCAGCGATCACCTCGTACATTGACATCACCCTACATACTAGGGACAATTGACAAGTGTACAATGTCAATTAACCTCCAAAAATATAAAGGGCCTGTCCCACTTTCACAACCTAATTCACGACCTTTTTTACTCGTGGACATTTTTCATCATACAGAATTTCATCATCACGCCCCGACCTACATGATGCCACGAGTACCTACGACTAGCATCACGACCTACCTACGACCTCGTGACAACCATGCTGCGAGTAAGAGTCAAGGGCAAACTCAGCAGAGGTCGTGAATTAGGTCGTGAAAGTGGGACAGGCCCTTAAGGCAGCAGTTCTACCGCTTTGCCACTTTGCCACTCACAATTTTTTAAATACCTATTATATCCAATGTAAATAGGTGGCACAGTGGCACAGCTGGTAGAACTGCTGCCTCAAAGCATCAAAGACCTGGGATCCATCCTGACATTGGGTGTTGACTGTGGTATTTTCAATTGTGACCACGTGCGTTTCCTCTGGGTGCTCCGGTTTCATCCCACATCCGAAAGACGTGTGGGTTGGCAGGTTAATTGGCCTCTGTAAATTGTCCCTGGTGTGTAGGGAGTGTATGAGAAAGTGGGCTAACATAGAACTAGTGAGAATTGACAATTAATGGTCAATGTGGACTCGGTAGGCCACAGGGTTTGTTTCATGCCGTATCTCTAAAACCAACACTAAATGCATTTGATCTTTTTTTTTCAACAGATCTAAACAAAATAATGCCTTGATATTTCACCTCACATTCTCTTATACTTGTTTAACAAACCTGGCAGTCATGGACTGTGGTAACAACAACTGTTTTCTCATCGATGCTCCCCATTGATACCATCATGGCATATTCCAAGTCAGCAAATCCCTCTCCTTTTCCAATTCTCCAGCCTTGAGATTAAATGAAAACTGCATGTTAAGAATATTCCAAAATAAAAGGAAAATAGATGGACAATGCTGAAGCCCTATACATTACTATACATATTAGATGCAAGAAGTCAAAGGTGTGGTACTTCCTTTACAAAACACATACAAAATTAGTTAAACATGGCTAAAGGAGTTATTTATTTACAAACTTTGGCTCCATATGTAGCCGCCAGGCTTTAGCTTTAAACTCTATAAACATGAGCTCAATTAAATTATATCATATCCTTGCTTCTTCACATCAACTCTAATTCATAAAGGACCACTGAAGATGGTGGCATTGTTGTCATTGGCCATTTTCATCACCCAATCTACCTAAGTTGCCGCTTTTGGGAATCTGGGAACTTAAGCAGCAAGGTCCCTGAACCCCCAAAGTCCTGTTCATCATCATTCCTTAGTGTTCTAATATTTACTGAATGTGTCTGGACCATATTTGCCTTCACAAAATGCACCACCTCACACTTGTTGGGATTATATTTCATCAGCCAATGCTCTGCCCAATCTTCCATCTGACAACTTTCCTTGCTTTCTACAACACCTGGAGCCGCAAGGAACTGCAGTTGCTAGTTTACAGAAGAAGACACAACGTGCTGGTGTCACTCAGTGGGTCAGTCAGCATCTCCGGAGAACATAGATTGGTGGAGTTTTGGATCGGTACCCTTCTTCAGACTGTTCGGTCCCAACCTAAATCTCCACCTATCCGTGTTCTCTTGAGATGCTGACTGACCTACTGAGTTACTCCAACACTTTGCTTTTTTTAATCTTTCCTCCTACTTGACTTGAGGCATTCCTTACGTTCTCACGATTAAATAAGACTTGCATTATGAGGAAAAATTTGAGTAAAAGGATCCATACTCTGGAGTTTGCAAGGATGAGGTTGACCACATTGAACCATGTAAGATTCTGAAGGAGCCAGAGAGACTAGATATTTGAAGTATGTTAGATGATACTAGGGAATCTAGAAATAGTGAGTAAACTCTCAAGATAAAGTATCCACCTGCCATTTAAATGAAGCACAAATGGAAATTACTGGAATTCCTTAATTCCAGAGAATTATTTAATTTTTAAATTTGTTTTTATAGATACAACGCGGAAACAGACCCTTCGGCCCACCGAGTCTGCACCAACAGCAATCCCTGTACATTAACACTATTCTACACACACTAGGGACAGTTTACACTTATACCAAGTATACAAACCCAAACCAATTAAACTACAAACCTGTACATCTTTGGAATGTGGGAGGAAACCGAAGATCTCAGAGAAAACCCACGCGGCCATGGGGAGAATGTACAATTTTGGATACTTGAGTCTACCAACCCAAGTTTCACAAAGATTTTGGTGAAATCAAAGATTATTAAGTTCAAGCAGAAGAGCAAAGTAGCCACAATTTCACTGAATGTCACAACAAGCTGAGGAGCTATAGCCGAGCCTTCTCCTCCACAATTTCTCCAATTCTTACATTCAAGTGACCCTATACACATTTGCCAAGAAGACCAACCTGTAGAATTGCTCCCGATTGCTGCATGACTACTTTTCTCTGTTTCTTCAAAACTCTTCATAAAACCAACCTCTTTCACCAAGACTTTGATCATCTCTCCTAATACTTCTTTCTACGGTTTGGTGCTACGTTTAGACTTTGTCTTACAGTCATAGGGTCATACAGCATGGTAACAGGCCCTTCGGCCCAACTTGCCCATGCTGACCAAGATTCCCCATCTACACCAGTTCCACCTGCCCGCATTTAGCCCATATCCCTCTAACCCTTTCCTATCCATCTACCTGTCCAAATGTCTGTTAAATGTTGTTATACTGTAGTACCTGCCTCAACTACCTCCTCTGGCAGCACGTGTGAAAAATTTCCCCTCAGGTTCCGATTAAATCTTTTGCCTTAAACTTACATCCCCTGGTTCTTGACTCACCTACTCTGTCTTCATTGAGATCATTTCTCAATGAGGCTCGTTGATGTATTTTGTTATGTTAGTTAAACAAATAAATGCTAAATAAATGCAATTTATTGATACTAAAAATCTTTATCGGTGTCATACTGCAACATAACTAAAAAATTGCAAGTGTATATTTTAAATTCACATTCTAAAAGTTACCGTTCTTGGATACAGCCACGGAACCCACCACAACCAGGTCTATGTGAACCTTTGCATCAAGTTGTACAGGTACACTGAAATCCTTCACTCCCTGGAGAATAGGAAATATATAATACAGATGAGATTGCTTACTAACTATCAAAATACGGACAGAAAAGTAGGTTTTACATCATGTCCTTGTTATATCTAAAGCACGTTATCCACAGTGACTACATTTCAAAAATACTTCAATAGCAAAAAACTGAAGAGTCTGGAAATCTCAAATATAAACAGGAAATGCTGCAGTTCGGGCAACTTGCCCATAGAGAGGAAATGTCAATGTCAAAGGCTGTTAACTTTCTCTGCTTAAATGATGAATGTTCCTTATTGGGTGTAGAGAACTTCATGATCTCCTGGGGTTATGAAAATCACTTCATAGAAATCCAAGATTTTCATATTTAAAGTTTATCATAACAACTTCAAAAGATACTATTTTACAATTTTTTTAGTTTATTTAGTCGGAAGTGGTCTTTTTTTTCCACCATTCTTTAAGGTAGAGATACACCAAGGAACCCTATATAAGAAAAAATCTACTTGCAAAATTCCTCAATGGTGGAATGAACTGGCCATTATTTTTTTTCTCACCATATGGAATTGAATATTGAATGCAGCACAGGGGCAGGCCATTCGGCCTACAATGCCCATGCCAAACATAATGCTAAGCTAAACTAATTTCCTCTGTGTACATGTGATCCATATCCCTCCATTCCTTGCATATCTATGTGCCTATTTAATAGCCTCTTAAATGGCAGTATCATGTCTACTGCCACCGCTGTCCCTGGCAGTATGTTTCAGGCACCCACTGCCCTTTGTGTGAAAAATACTTGCCCAGTACATCACCTATCAGCTTTCAACCTCTGACCTTAAAGCTGTGCCCTCTAGTCCTTGGCATTTCAACCCTGGGGGAAAAAAAGGTTCTGACTGTCTACCCTTTGTATACCTCTCGAAATTTTACAAACTTCTAACATGTCTCATATCAGCCTCCGCCACTCCAGAAAAAACAATCCAAGTTTGTCCAACATCTCCTTATACTGTAGCTAATACTGCCAGTCAAAGGCAGCATCCTGGTAAACGTCTTCTGCAAAATCGCTACTTGGTTCAAATCTTAGATTATGCTTACTCAAACCAGGGTCAGAAAGTAGAATTACTCCAAGTTGCTTCATCTGCCCAGGGCTGGTATGAAAATCTCCCATAGGCTGAGGAACAACTATTCCTAAGTAAGCACATGTATGGACAGCAGATAAGAAATTAATTACAGAGAATTTACAGCATAGCTATTATTTGTTAGTGTTTATAAACTATGCTAGCCCCCTTCTACCTCGAAATGAGGTAAACATATTGTCATATTACTTTTTACATTTATATATTTGCATAGTTTCCCCATGAGTACATTTATGTTGCTCGTTTGCAATCCTTTTGGTAACTCTATCAGTCTATTCAGCTTCTGGATGTGTCTCTTACATTTTCAGCTTGAATTCTTATCATGACCTTATGGCTCTATTTTTCACATAGATAACAGGAGAACACACAGTAACCGGCCCTTCAGCCCACAATATTTGTGCCAAACATGATTACTGGGAACTGCTCACATCTGCCACCACCACCCCTGGCAATGCATCCCAGGCCTCCACTACTCTCTGTGTGAAAAACTTTCCCAGCACATTTCCATAAAACTTTTCCCCTCTTACCTTATTGCTAAGGTCTCTAGTATTAGACATTATCACCATGGGGGAAAAGGTTTTGCCTGTCTACCCTGTTTATGCCTCTCACAATGTTATATACATCTGTCAGATCTCCCCTCAACTCCAGATGTTCCAGACAGAAAAGTGGACTATCTTGTTGGAAATAATGGCCAAGGAAATTGAACTGCTCCCTGAATATCCGTTTTGGTCTTCAGACTTTCACAGCACACTTTTTTTGTACATTTGCCATCTCATGTTGTTGAGCATGTAAAGAAAAAAATGGCATCTGAGTCCAGGAGCAAGACAGGGTCAGTAATTGGGTTCTGATCAGAGGGAACAACAATGGAGATGAACAGTTTCCATGTGTGTGGGGAAAGAGTGCGATGTGTGGTTTGGAAGATCTGTGCACACAGGGATTCAGGGATGAGATAGGTTGGTGTTTATTTACCATGGGAAGGTTTATCCTCCTAAAGTAAGTAAATGACTTTTCTAAGGTTGTTCCAGCCTGGAATATATTTTTCTTTAGGATGGAGGCAAGCACAGTGTAAATACTGGGTGTGATCTATCATAGTTTTCTACACAAATGTGACCACAGACAAGATCAGGCTTGTCACATTTAGTGAAATTTTCTGTCAACTGCCAGATGCAAATTGCAGCCAAGTTGGGAGAGGACTGACCGCAACTTGATGTCCTGCAGGGAGAAAAATATCGCAAATGATCAAAAGAGGAAGCGAGTGGGTGAATACTAATGACGATAAGCTGGTCACCTATCCAATAGTGCTTTATTGTTACGTATACCTACGTACAGTGAAATTCCTTTTTTCTGCATACCGTTCAGTAAAAGTCTTACTCCACATAGGCACAATCATGCTTAAGTACAAAAGTATAGGAACAGTAGATGGAATGGACTGGAATATTTTATTGTCACATGTGACAAGGCACAGTGAAATTCTTTGCTTGCATGCCCAAGGTATGCAAATAGTGGCCACCTACAGTGCTGAACAAAGTCCGCCGGCTCCTCCTTTGTTCTCTCCCCCCCCCCCCCCCCCCCACCCACAGTGGTCCCCCCACACCGGGTCCTCCATTGTTCTTCCCCCTCCCTCACGGCAGATTTCACTCAGAACACAAGAGTCGACACATTTCCAGTTCAAGTTCACAGTTGTTAAATACGTTAACATCTCAACTTGCCTGCAAAGGCCAGGAAAATATGTTTTCCATGCAAATCCACCAAGATGGTGTAAGTTACTAAACCAAAGCCACATCTTGTAGTCAAGTTCTAATACCATTAATTTGAAGAGAGTTCTCTAGATTCCTGGTCAATATTTATTCCTAAAGCAGCAACACCAAGAGCACTGTTGATTGATACATTGCTGTCAGTGGGACATTCTCTACACAGAGTAACATCCATTTGCATAAACAGCATCACCAAAAAATATATTTCAGTAATTAAAGGGCATTAACATTGTCCTGATATTGTGAGATTTGTTGGATAAATACGTCTTCTTTTACATACATAACTATCTCTCCTGTTGAGACCTTGCGTATAATGAGGGTTTGGATTTTCTGGGTAGGTTCAGGGCTTCTCTTTCAGATTTAATTAGAAAAATCAGGCATTTTTGTTTATAAAAATCTCCCATCAAGATACTTATCAATTATCAACCTCTATAAAGAGCAAATAACAATAGCAACATGTGCATATTCAAAGTATGTAGCATTAACATTTACCATTATCTATGCTACTTTTAGTTTGAGTTTAGTTTATTGTCATGTGTACTGAGGTACGTTGAAAAGCATTTGTTATGTGAAGTTCAGTCAGCAGAAAGCAATACATGATTACAATGGAGACATTTCCAGTGCATAGGTACATGATAAGGGAATAACATTTAATAGTAAGATTAAACGAGAACTTACCAGTTTGAAGTTTGATCTTTATTTTATGAGGAGTAACGTTGAGGGAATACGTGAAGAACCCCGCTAGGACGCATGCGTGTCATTCTTCAAAGCAGCGGTGTGGAATCACAGATAACTATAATGACTAAACATAGTAAGATTAGAGAGAGATACCAGTTGAGTATATGATCAAGGGTGGGAGCGGAGGGCACGTATTCCCTCAACGTTACTCGTCATAAAATAAAGATCAAACTTCAAACTGGTAAGTTCTCGTTTAATCTTACTATTTTCCTTCGGAGTCACGTGAGTGACTACGTGAAGATTTCAAAGCTCTGTGATTTCATGCCGTGGACGAGTCCATGACACACATCTGCCTTGGTATATGGGAGAAATATTTTCGACATCCATACGGTATGTGGATGCAACAAACAATTTTATTAACAAAAGAAATCATAAAACCCCAAATATTGATGGGGACAAATTATATTACAGAACTTAATATAGGTTTTGAAAAAGTTCCAGTTTCCTCCACTGGTTTATTATAAAATTTATGGAAAGTTCCTTCTGATGACCATCCTGCCGTTTTGAGGATCTGATCCAATGGAACATCCAACTTGTATGCTGCCGACGTAGATGCAGCCCTGGTGGAGTGAGATTTAAAACAATTAGTATCTATACCTGCTTTAGTAAGTACTTGTTTTATCCATTTGGAAATGGTCTGTTTTGTTATTCGTTTATGAGGCTGTCTGTGGCTAAAGAGCAGTGCCTGTTCTGTGCCTCTGATGGTTTTGGTTTGTTTAATGTACTCTTTGAGATGTGTTACCACACACAGTCGCTCATCTGCAGGGTAGTTATTGAAAATCACTTTTAGGCCTGCCGACCCCTGTCTGTTCTGTTTTACCAGTTCCTGGATGTAAAAATGTACATTTTCCTGCGAACTGGTCATGGTATCCAGCCTCAATTTGTGTAGGGACTGCGCCCTTTGTGCTGTGACCAATGCCATCAGCATGACCGTTTTTAAGGTCAAAGTCTGTAATGACAGGCTAGTGGCTGGAGTCCAGTTCCTTAGTAGATTCAGAACGATGCCAACATCCCATATATGGGAATATCTGGCCTTAGGAGGGTTAGCATTGAATATGCCCCTCATGAGCTTGGCTACCAAAGGGTGTGACCCCACAGGCTGTCGTTCCGTTTCTCTCCAGAGGTAGGTAGACAGGGCACTTCTGGCACAGTTGATGGCGCTGTACGTAAGTCGCTCGTCATGGTGTAAATTTACCAGAAATTCCAATACCGGTTGAATGTTTGTAGGTCTGTGGATAATGTTGTTCTGGTTGCAATACCTGTGCCATTTCTGATATATACTAGGTATTGATTTTTTGACTCTCGCTGGCTCCAGCGATCATGTTCATAGCTCTCGTTGTTAAGCCCAGGTGTAATAAATGAGCTTTCAGACTCTACAAACCAAAACGTTAATGTGACGGTGACAAGGATGACTTGTCCTAGTTGCTGGATTTACCAGTAGATCCAGTCTGTGTTGAATGGTGATGTGAGGTTCTAATATCATCTCCTGTACCAATGGGAACCATGGTTGGGTAGGCCAATCGGGTACTATTAAGATACCAGACGCAGAGTCTTGTCTTATCTTACTTAGTACCCGACTGATGAGGCAGAAGGGAGGGAATGCATAAAAGAACAATTTCCCCCAATGCAGCGAAAAAGCATCTGTAGCTGCTGCCCCAGGGTCTGGTTCCCATGATACATATTTTAGCACTTGGTGGTTAAGCCTGGATGCGAATAGATCGACATCTGGTGTTCCGTATCGTGCTGTAATTTCAGCAAAAACTTTTTTGTCCAACATCCATTCGATGTTCTCATTGAATTTGCGTGACCTGGTGTCTGCCACTAAGTTTTGTCTACCTGGTAAGTAGGTAGCTGATATCCAAATTCCTCTGCGGATACACCATTGCCAGATCTTGTTTGCCAGATTGTCACATGATGTCGATTTGTTTCCACCCATGTGGTTGATGTATGCTACCACAGTGGTGTTATCAATTTGTAATCTTATATGCTGGTGAGAAAACCCTAAGCAATATGACTTAAGGCCGTGAAAAGCTCCCAACATTTCTAAGTAATTTATGCCCAAAGTGTGTAGCAATGATGACTCCTGTTCATTCCATCTCCCACCACAGCTGGTGATGGAATCCGTGGCACCCCATCCGAGAGCACTAGCATCCGTTTGTAGTGTGATAGACGGATTGCTGATAATGATTGGATTGGAACAATGCCTAATGGTTTCTTTCCACCATTGTAGTTCTAGTATGGCTTCTTTTGGTAGTTCCATAGGTCTATCAAAATGACCTCCATTGTATTTTAGAGCTCTTATTTTTGCCCTTTGTAAATTCTGATAATACAAGGGTCCGAATTGTGCAGCTGGAAAGGCTGCTATTATCTTGCCAACCATTCTCGCCACCTGTCTAATAGATGGTTTTCTTGTGTCAATGATTTTGCCGCAATCCTCCTCGAAGGCTATTGCTTTGTCTTGTGGCAAAGCCACTGACATAAGAACTGAGTTAATGGTAAATCCCAAGAAATCCATTGTTGTTGAAGGTTTCAATTTTGATTTAATTGGATGGATAATGAATCCTAGGCTTTCAAATAATTGTATAGTGGCTGTTATTGTTAATTCTGCTGTACGTAAGTCGCTCGTCATGGTGTAAAACCTTTTGCCCAATATAAGTATATCATCCAAGTAAGCCATCACAATGTGTTTATGTTCCCGTAGGAAAGCTAAGGCTGGTTTTAATATTTTGGTAAATAACCTAGGTGCAGAAGTAAGCCCATTTGGTAGTGCTCTGTATTGTCAGAGTTGATCCATCCAATTAAATTTCAAATAACGTATGTGGTCACCTGTTATGGGTACTGAATAGTAAGCATCTTTTAAATCAATGCTTGCCATATAGTAACCTTTGGAGATTAGTTTAGCAGTAGCAAAGGTTTCCATTTTGAAATGAATATATTTTACAAAAACATTCAAATTACTCAAATCTATGATGATGCGGCAACCACCATCTTTCTTATGTTTAATAAAATGTTGGACACGAATTCTAAAGGTTCGTGTTGGGTTTGTTCAATTATCCCCAGTTTATGGAGTCTCTGCAGTTCAGCATGTGCTTTTGCTTTATCTTCGCCCTTAAGCCTGAACACATGCTGGACTGGAGGATTACGTGGTTGTAAGAACTCTATCGTATATCCCTGGATACTGCTTAGGATATAAGTATCTGATGTCAACTTATACCATGCATCCAGAAAAAAGTGTAATCTGCCACCAACACCCATGCTATCGTTAATAAGTAAGGGTCCAGACCCACCTACCTCTATGGTTACCAGTGGTCTTATTTCTTCCCTTGTCCCCGAGGACGTTGAGGCCCCGGTGTCTTGATTTGTGTTGTAGATGGGTGCATCTTCCACGAGGGCCGGCCTGGGCCATGTCCTAAAAAAGACCGCTGTTGGATTGGTCTTGCCCTCGACTGTTCTCCGGAGTAGTCCTTGCGACCCATGAGTGCATAGGGGTGGTACTTCTGGGGGTAGCGTTTGGTAGCTTTTATAATTCCCAGGGCTTTGGATTCTTCGTCCAAATCTATTACCTGTTTTGGTAGGTCCCCTCCAAACAGGTAAGTCTTTTCGGTGGTTGTTTCTGTTCTGCATAATCCCGCAAATTTTGGGTCTAGTACCGGCTGTATACTCTTCTTTCTGATATTATTCAGTTCATATTGGGTATTGCAGAAGAGGGCGAGGGCATCTTTGTGGTGTTGATTCATATCTTCCTCATCCAAGGTTCGTGTGAATGCTGTTATCCCTGCGGTGAGGGTTTTAAGTACTTTTTGTAGTAAGACATCCCTGGTCCTGATGCTTGCTCCTACATGCTTCCAAATACATGCGTTCACGGTTGGGACATTAAGGGATTTACAATATCCAGGTTGCAAGTGAAGCCCCATGGTGTCAATTAGGGCTTGTCCCTGTAGCTGGTTCAGGGACATGTAATTAACACTTGCCGCTAACCTGGCTGGTAAATCATCCCCTGTGAGTTCTGGCTTCGCGAACTGAGCCACCACTTCAAGTAAGTTGCCACTTACCCCTTGCACTGAGTTGTCCATCAGTTCCTGTTCAGGGTCAGTCCAAATCTGCCCCGCTATGCTGTCCTGGGAGGCAATAGACGCTGAATACAGCCCTGAATAATGTACTGCAGAGGGCTGAATATCTGCCCAGTAGAGCCAGACCCCCTCTGGAGTATTGCCTCCATCAGCCGCTCCATTTTTGTCCAGTGCTCTCGGGCACCTGGCTCTAGCGGCTTGTCCTGGACCAGCTGCCGCTCCAACGCGGTACAGAGCTTTCAAGCGCTGCCCGCTAGCGGTCGCTGGTCCCGCAGCTCAAACGCGTTCCAGTGATCTCGGTCACTGGTCGCTTGCTGCTCCTCCAATTCCTTCAGCCCCACAGGCCCCTGAGCGAAGGTGGCGTGGGGCTGTTCGAAATCCGAGTCGTCCGAAAGAACGGCTCGGTCGGTTTTGCGTTTAGCCTTTCCACCCGCCGGTGGTGAGGCTAACTTCAGCACAGGTGCTCCCGACAATGGAGACAGCCCTGCCGTCTGCCGCCGCTGGCTGCCTGTTCCTGCACGGCTCTCCCCCGCCAGCTTTTTTGCAACTGTGGTCCGTCTTCTGTCCATCCTAGAGGTAAGAAAACGTAGATCTCTTACCTGTCTTCGCTGGTTGTATACACCAGCCCTTTAGGAGGAACGTCCTTCCTCCATCGAAATGACTCGTGCAATGCGTGTAGCGTAATGACATGCATGCGTCCTAGCGGGGTTCTTCACGTAGTCACTCACATGACTCCGAAGTAAAATGTAAGCTAATGCCCGCAAAATCTGATCAAGGATAGTCCAAGGGTCACCACTGAGGTAGATAGTTGTTCAGCAAGAGTATTAACAGCAACAGCAACATGGTATTTCCAAAACAAGGAGATTAGTCAGTATTCTACTACATGTGCAATTTGAAAGTCACATGCAGCATTCGTACAAAAATAATGAGACAAAAAGTGTAAATTCTGCACGGTTACTTCATTACTGGCAAAATGTTTTACTGGTGAAATATCTTTTCACCTAGTGCATCATAAATGTTTTCTGTATTTTATTGGTTACAATTTCAATCTCTAACAATAATTCCAATTTATAATGAGCTTTCCTTTACTGATTACCTTCCTCTGGTTGAGGTAAAATGACAGACTGAAAATTTAAAGAACTGTCAACAATATAGTCTTCGAGATTTTTCCACAGACAACATTGATTCAACAGCCAGTTGAAAGCCTTTCCAAATATAAGTGCACCTGTTAGCAGGTAAACGTGTAACCCAGTAACAATGCACAGACAGTTGAATCTTCGCCTCAAAACAAATGAATTTTATTTCACTCGACCTTATGATAATTGTAAATGCACTGTGAAAACTTGTAATCATTCCAAGTCAACCCCATTTCCAAATTTCTCTAATTAACAGCCCTAATCATCAGAGAAACAGAAAAAAAAGAACTTAAATATTAACTTCACTTCATTGAGTTTTGAACAAAAAGACTCGTTTCCTTTAACAGGTGGTTACTAGACCAAGGAGTTAACCTTTTATAATGGAACCCTTGTGATAGAGTCACTGGTATTGTTACACCAAGATGTGTGACCACAATACTAAATCTAAGTAGATTCTCTGCACGTTTTTTCCATGTTCCCTTCTCAGTTCATTCATTAACAGTTCATATCCTGTCACAGCAACAAATTTTAAATGGGTGGTGACTCCTTAACTTCTTCCTCATTTAAAGGCAGCATCGTTTGTGTCCGCTCATTTATTCCCTGCCTGATCTCAAATCAAAGTGATGACTATTTCAAACTCTCCCCATTTCCACATTACTTGAGGTGCCAATCTTTAACTTGCTGTTAATATTTGCAGGCCTGCCTGTTTGTAAGCAGCAGCAGTGACTGCACTGGAAAGAAACACTAGATGGTGCTCCAGTACTTGTAGAGCCTCAAGCTGTTTGCCTCAAGTAGAAATATCCCCATCAAGTCAAAAGGCAACAATTGCACGGCCATGAAAAAGTCTTTTGAATTCGGGTATCATAACACAGCCAACTGTTATCGTATGAAGATATCTAAGAAAAATATAGAAGACAGAAAGGACCGCCCAGAGTTTTTACGCAGGCTCCTCTTTTGAACAGTTAGGTCATGTTTACCCAAAGTTCATAACTTTGATTTCGCAGTTAGGTACGTCGAAAAATGGAAATGGTTGTTACTTTGGTCAATTCAGAACCCTGTCAAAGAGCTACCGGTAAGCCCTGTTTTCTTGTCAAAGGAAAAAGGTCAGTTTTCAAACTTTTCCATGTGTATATTTGTCCGATGGCAAAACTATGGACTAAACCAAGGAACTAGTGCAAACATCAACTGAAAAAAAATAATCCAAACCGATCAATGGACTCCTTATCTTAGAACATAATTGGCCATTTTCTGTCCTAACATTTGGAAATTTTTGATCAAAAAACTGAGTTTCCTAACTTTGGAACACTCACTAATGCATTAACACATCCTCACGCCGACACAGATGGGTTTAAGAGTGCTTGTGGCAAATGGAGACATTTGTAGAATTTGTTGCAGATATGCAAGAGAGAGGATGAGAAAGCCTAGCTATAAATTGAGCCTGCCAGTACTTCATTAAGATTGCATTAAGATTGCATCTCACATTTTGTCTTTTCATCTCTGGCCTTTGTCCAACTACTTGCCAATCTTAAAAAAACTCTCACCTGTATCCACCTATCACTTGCCAGACTTTGCCCACCCCTACCTCTCTTCCAGCTTTCTCCCCTCCCCCACTGCAATCAGCATGATGAATGGTCTCTACCAGTAACGTCTCCTATCCATTTTCTCCAGAGTGGGTTAGTGAGTGTTCCAAGGTTTGGAAACCCAGTTTTTTGATCAAAAATTTCCAAATGTTAGGACAGAAACTGGCCGATTAAGTTCTAAGATAAGGAGTACATTGATTGGTTTGGATTAAGTTTTTCAGTTGATGCTTGCACTAGTTCCTTGGCCCACTCAATTACTCCAGCACTTTGTGTCTATTTTTGTAAACAAGTCGGCGACATGTATCCTATATGCATTTCCATGCCTGATTCCATCCTCTCAGTCTCCAAAAAAACCCCATTTATCCCAAATGACACATAAATCAGTTGCCTGGTTCATAACTGATGGAGGATTTAAGTGGAAAAGATGTTTGTTGTATTATAATGGGTCTTTAGACTTTAGGGATACAGAGCAGAAACAGAACCTTCAGCCCACCATGCCAACCAGCGATCACCCTGTACACTAACACTATCCTACACACTAGGGACAATTTTATAACTTACACAAGCCAAATAACCTAAAAACCTGTACGTCTTTAGTGTGGGGGAGGAAGCTACATGGCCACAGGGAGAACGTACAAATTCCGTGCTGACAGTACCCGTAGACAAGATCAAACTCGTGTCTCTGGCACTGCAAGGCAGCAATTCTACCGCTACACCATTGTGGTAAGTCATGAGGGAAGATTTAGGTCATGGTAAGACTTGGAGTATTATGTACAAATTTTGTTCCTGAATCCATGAAAGCCAATATTCATGTAGAGGGGATACAGCAAATATTCACCAAGCTGCTTCTTACTGACCAGGTAGGGCAGCTGTCAACATTCCAAAGATTGGAAGAATGGGATCTGACCTCATTGAAACCTCCAAAATTCGTCAAAGGTTTCTCAGGCTTTCCTCTGGCTGAGGAGCACAAAACAATGTGCCACATTCTTTGTATAAGTCTTAGGCCATGTGGGACCGAAATAGATTGTCTTGCTCAAAGGGTAGCGAACACTTGGAAGTCTCAACTCCGGAAAGCTTCAGACTCAATTATTGACTGAAATCAAAATATTTTTGTATAATTGACAAATTGTGGGATCTGGGGGTAGGGCACAAGAATCAATGAGGTAGATCTTATTAAATAGCAGAGCAAGCTCAAAACGCCTACTCCTGCTCCAAATTCAAATCTTTTCACAATCTAGGCGTACTTGAAACAACCATATTCATTAACGATATTCGCACCTGAGCAGTAGAACACACTCTTATTATTTCCTTTGCGGCCCCAGGAGGTGGAACTATTTTGTTAAACAGTCCTTTTCTCAGTCGAGGTGTTGGGACTAACAATGTTTTTCTAGCCTGAAGAAGTAAAGAGAACACGATTTACTCACGGGCACAAATACCCCGATGAATGTCTTGTCATACTGCCCCTCAAAGATTACATGACTTTACCAGACGTTTCATATTAACATTAAAAATCTGAGATCGTCAATTTTTCTGCTTACTTTGCATTTCAAAAAGTATTTTTCTGCATCCTCCCACAAATAATACATATTCACATGATAACAGCTATAATATTTTATTTGTTTGTGAACATTTCATTTTGTTTTACAATTTACTTTTTCTGCGTGACATAATTGGACTGGTGTATAAATCTAAAACCTCCAGTAATTCAGCCTTTGGTATTATTTTTGAGATTGTGCTTCATGAGCATTAATAGGCTACTTCACTGGCTTGGCAACAGTACCAAACTAGTTGTTGCCTAGAAGGGCCACTGAAAGATTATTGGAGGGAATGGTAATGCCACAACTGCAGTTGTCTGCTTTAACCTTTTAATTTAGTATAGTTTAGTTTATTGTCACGTGTACCAAGATACAGTGAAAAGCTTTTGTTGCGCGATAATCATTCAGCGGAAAGACAATGCATGATTACAATTGAGCCATCCATTGTGTACAGATATATGATAAAGGGAATGACGTTTAGTGCAAGATAAAGTCCAGTAAAGTCCGATTAAAGATAGTCAGAGGGTCTTCAATTAGGTAGATAGTAGCTCAGGACCGCTCTCTAGTTGATAGGGATGGTTCAGTTGCCTGATAACAGCAGGGAAGAAACTGTCCCTGAATGTGGAGGTATGCGTTTTCACACTTCTGTACCTCTTACCTGATGGGAGAGGGAAGAATAGGGAGTGGACGGGGTGAGACTCATCCTTGATTATACTGGTGGCCTTGCTGAGGCAGCACAAGGTGCAAATTGAGTCAATGGAAGGGATGATGGTTTGGGTGATGCTTTTCATACCGCTTTTTAATTTAATTAAAAAGATAAATGGCAAATTAGTTTAAAGAAATTAAGGTGATCTGCCAGACATACAGAAATAGTAGTCATGAATGGTGATTAAATTCATAAGGCAATCGGACAAGTGTGAAGTGAGGGATTTTGATAACTTGAATAGGCTAGAACACACAAAAAGGAGAATAGATAGGTGTTTCATATCTAATCATACTCCTGTGTACAATGACATATGTTGGTGTGAGATATGTTGGTGTATGTTGTATGTCTGTGTTTGCAAGTGCACAGGGCTATGGACTTTTCCAGTGATCACATTGGTGTGTTCAAGTTATGTGCCGTCGAATGTATTGGTGTTTTATTGAGAAGGACTATGATGGTTACATGATTTAATACAAATAACAATTTTAAAAAACGAGAACAAAATAGACTGACGAGTTACAATAACTTCTCCCACAAACTGCACTTATACCAGACATTTGTCCTATAATCTCAAAGCAATGGGAAATCTCACTGGCAAACGATTAACACTAACCAACAGTTTCTAGAGTCTCTCTCTGTTGTTCTTTACCTCCCCTTTAGTAACCATTTAACTCTCCATAACTGTATTTGCCTTAATATATGCACCAGCATGTTTTTTATGCAAGCAAACAAGATACTGCACACTCCCAGCAATAACCTCTATTTCCACTATGCATAATAAATTGCAAATGCAAACTGCTTACATTGCAAACTGCTTACAGCCAAAGTGCAATACCACCATCAGATTTAATTAAGCTTATTCTACATCCAATCTGTATATATATATTTTAATTTTGACCTGTTAAAGCACACTAAAAAACTTCTTGTATCCCAACTAACCCACCAGTTTAATATCTCCTTTTAGTACTCCTTTGCCACAAACAATTGCCTCAACACTGCTCATTCAGGGCTTGGACTTTATGGGTGACTGGTTCCTCCTAGATAACTTATGCTGAACTATTCCATGAAGACCATGTCAGTGAATTATGAGAGGACTCTCTGCACATATAAGCTGCCTTAATGAGGCAGTGATTCCTGCAGATCCCTTCAATAGTGGGTTCACTAATGATGCACTGGGCAATGTCTGCCACTTTCTGCAGCCTCCTTCATTCTCACGTGCTTGAATTACCGAATAAGCTGTGATGCAACCAGTCAGTATGCTCTGCACTATACACCTGTAGAGGTTTAATAAGAGTGTTTGGCGTCATGCCTAATTTCTACAAACTGCTGAGAAAGTAGAGGCCCTTCCAAATGTGCATGGTCCAGAATAGATCCTCAGAGATATCAACTTGAAGCCGCTGACTCGCCCCACCTCCATCTTGTCAATGAAGACAGATGCATTGTCCCTCATCTTTCCCTTCCTGAAGTCAACAATCAGCTCCTTGGTCTGCGTAATGTTGAGAAGGGGACTACCTTGTACCCACTCCAGGACTCGTGCAGTGAGTTTGATCTCTCCGCCTCAATAATTCCATCAGTAAAACTCTCGCTCTTTCACATTGGCTGTATCCCATCTCTGCCACAATGGGAAGTTATTGCGCTATATTAATAGCTATTGTACAATGGGGCATCCATAGGTATTTATGCAAGTGGGCGGAACAGTGGTGCAGCGGGGCAGTACAGTGGCACAGTGGTAGAGTTACTGCCTTACAGCACCAGAGACTGAAGTTTGATCCTGACTGTGAGTGCTGTCTGTACGGAGTTTTATACATTCCCCCTGTGACCACATGGGTCATCTCCATGTGCTCTGGTTTTCTCCCACACTACAAATACGTAGTTTTGTAGGTTAATTGGCTTCGGTAAAAATTGTAAATTTTTCCTAGTATGTAGGATAGTGCAAGTGTACGGGTTGATCGCTAGTCGGCACGGACTCGGTGGTCCAAAGGGCCTGTTTCCACGCAATTTTCATGATAAATCTCTCTTCTGAACTAAAAATCTCTTTCCAATTCAGAAGCATTGGTTAAAACTGCTGTGTTTAAGTACTCGAGTTATTACCTGGAGAGCGGCTAAACGGACTCCCTCAAGCGGTTTGTCGGGATCCACCTTCACCTCTCTTGCCTTGATGTAACAATCTAGGTTTCTGATTTTATTACAGGCATCGTATGCACCCTGCAGTGGCAACAAGAAACAAAAGACTTACTTCTAACACGAGCAAACGGACTTTTTCCTGAGGCTTGTCGGGATTTACTTTGACAATCAGTGCGTTTTTGAACTCTCGGAGACTTGGTAAATTTTCTGCAGCCTGAGCAGCCCCCTGTTTCCAGAAGATATGACGAATTACAATTAACAACAACCGGAAACATGGATACTTTATTATATCTCCCACATTTTCAACTCTTTGTGCTCCCTTACAGTACATTAACCTTTTTACCCACATAAATCTCCTATCCCATTACATGCTACAAAATCTGGGTTAGGTTTCAGTGCGGTATTGTGAACACCAAGGTTGCAGCAATAAAACTGGAGCACACAGGAACCAAACTTTTCCATTTGCAACAAGCAATGTTTTTATTATATTAATTTATTTCATTTAATATTTCATTTAATATTACTTGAATAAGAACACTTAGGACAAGTTGGGTCGGAGGACCTGTTTCCATGCTGTATAACTCTCAGTTACATATTGTCATCAGATTCATGTCTGCAGAAGGGCGGCGACACAAAACGTCACCTATTCCTTTTCTCCAGAGATGCTGACTAACCTGCTGAGTTACTCCAGCATTTTGTGTCCCCCATTGTCAGAGTGAGGCCACACATAGGTGGACATAACTGGAGCAACAGCACCTCAATATAAATTTCACTTGGGCAGCTTCCAACCTAGAGGTATGAATATTAATTTCTCAAATTTCAATTCACACGTGCATTCCCTAATCAGATCCACTGTTTGCATCCTTGTACCCCTGTCATTAACACATCTTCCCCAGCCAACAATGGGTCATTATGGACTCCACCTTTCCTGAGGTCAACTGCTGCTGGCCAGATTTGTTCTGGCCTTGTCTCAGCTTCAGTCATCCCGCTCCCCCCTCCCCCAACCTTTATCTTTCAGTCTGATGGAGGACACATTCCAACCCGAAACATCACCGATTCCTTTTCTCCAGGGATGCTGCCTGACCCACTGAGTTATTCCAGCATTTTGTGAACATTGTAGATTCACATCCAGTCTGTTCAAATTACTGAGCACATCAAATGCAGCTTTGGCCAAGTCAGAATTGTCTGTCTTGAATCTAAAGAGAGAACCGGAACTTCAACCTGTGCGTTACCTTGAAATTAGGAATTCTGTGATGAACTGGTCTTGGGAAGTTTGCCAAGTTGTTTTTCTCCATATAATCCCAAATTTTCTGACGAATGTCCCCTTTAGTAACACCTGGGGGTGAAAGTTAAAAAACCCCATCATGATCCATGATATCATACCGAATTTACAATGGAATTATGTTTTTATTACGTTTTTTAATTTTTTTATCAATTGCACTAACATAATAATCAAAATGTGTTCCCTGCAGAACTCGTATACATTCATTCAGAGGAGAGATGGAAGGTCAAAATTGGCAACAGAACAATTACATCCTAAATAATTTATTATCTGCTTGAAAATTGAACTTTAATTATTTGTCTTTATTTCTGAAACTGGTATTTTTTAACTAGAGAATGAAAGCCAATCAGACTATAACTAATGCAGTTTGTTAAACATAATCGAAATCTTGTACATTTTCTTACGAGTTAGAAATTAAATATCCTTCACTACCTACAGCATGGATTATTTTCCTGTTTCCTGGATGTGACAATTGGACACATATATTTACATGATCAATGCTCTTTTCCTGCACCATTTCCTCCACAACGATATTTCTGAATTGTTTTAGAAATGCTTTTCATCACACATTTAATACAAGACAAATGAATGCTGTTAACAGGCTGCAAGTCAAAGGCAAAACTTTAGAGGCTTTCAAACCACAACAACATATACCTCCAGCTGTGTAGGAGAGATGCTGGTTTAAATCATAGACACAAAATGCTGGAGTAACTCAGCTGGATAGGCAGCATCTCTGGAGAGAAGGATCTCGACACAAAACCCATTCCTTCTCTCCAGAGATGCTGCCTGTCCGGCTAAGTTACCATCATTTTGTGACATACATCCGGCCTAATCTTCTACAACTCACACCTTTTGATTGAAGATGTTGGTTTTAACCAAGTTAAGGCTCATAAGTCCATGTCATAGAAGCAGAATTCGGCCGTTCGGCTCATCTCCAGTGGGAGGGACAAAGTATAAAGGAGATGTTCGAGGCAAGTGGTGGGTGACTGCAACACGCTGCCAGAGGCAGTGTAGAGGCAGATACGACAGTGACATTTAAGAGGCCATTTTAAAGCCAATTAATGTATTAATTCAGATTCAGAATAGCAACTCCAGATAATACATGGTTATTTAAGACGTTCATGTTGGTTTGAAAGAAAAACAAGCTCATCAGGCAAAGTCAACAAAGTCTTGTAGAATTATTTTATAGTCCTTTGAAGTAATATGTATTTGGGGATAAACAAGAACTAATGGATAAAGTATACTTGGATTTCCCCGTCATTTGGTAAACTGCCGTATCAATATCATGGTGCATGAATTAACGTATTGGTGTCGATGGAAGATGGGCTGGTTAATGGGAACAGACAGTGGGAATGGGCCCTAACGCAGGAAGCTCAACACATGTTCTTGTACAGCATCCCTTTCCACCATCCATAGACCTGAACAGTCCTGTCAGGTGAAGGAAAATGATTCCCTTGCAATTCTTTCAAGCTAACGCACTGTTATCAGTGCTCGCGATATGGTCTCCTCTACAATGGAGAAAGTAAATGCAGCTTGATTGAACACTTTTCAAAGTCCCGACGTTCAGTCCATAAACATGAACCTCTTGCTGTCTATCATTTTGATTCTCCATCCCACTCCCTCTGTCACCCATTGAAGAGTTGAGGTGATTTGTTTTTCCTTTAAAGGTCAGTAGCCTTTGCAAACCCCTTCCTCAGTGGGCAGTAGAAGCAGTCACAAATATCTTAACACTTGTATTTACACAGAGGGTGGTGAGTGGCTGGAACGCGCTGCCAGGGGTGGTGGTTGAAGTAGATGTTAGTAGCATTTAAAAGACCTTCAGATAGAAATACAGGGAATTGAGGGATATTGTTATGTGTAGGTACGTATGTAATGGTTCAGCACAGACATTGTGGGCCGAAGGACATGTTCTTGTGGTGTACTGTTCTATTTTTTATTTAAGGCAGAGGTGAGTAGATTTGTGATAAACAAGGAGATGAAGGTTATCCTGTATAGACAACAGTGAGATTAAATCATGAACCATTTAAATGGTACAGCAAGCTTAAAGATCTGAGTGATCTACTCCTGCTCCTAATTCACATGTTTGCAGGATCCTTAACTCTAAAGCAGCTCTTTCCTATATTGGATCTTAGTATTCTCGATCTTTAGATACTTCGATTACTCCATTTGCACATCTGGGAGTCTTCATTTTATCAATACGTGTGGTGAAAACTTCTATTTAAATCTTCCAAATCAATGAAACCCATTTATTAACTTTTTCAGCATTCCAAATTGTTTAAGCAAGATTTATTGCGGTGAATTGTTCAAAGTAGTTCTTAGTAAGCAAGATGTATTAATTCAGATGCTTGTCTGCAATAAGCAGCCATAATTCCTGCATTTAAAACCTGCACTCTGTGGACAATGCTTTGATTTGCCATTAATATGCAGCACTTTTATTGCTGTACATAAATATTTTAAAGTATCGCATTGCTCAACACAGCTATCGTACATCAAGAAAACAAAACAGAACAAATGAGGCAGAAGACATGTCTGACTTTAATAAGGTTACATTCTTAAGACCATGCCTCATAAAAACAGGGCTATCTTTTAAAAAAATACTCTACTGGCAGGTAAAATCTTTTGCTCATTTCTGATATCCAGTGTTTACAACTCAGCGTAAACTCACCAATGTCTCAAAAAGACAGTTTTCCATTACCCCATTGTTGGCTGAGTATACCTTGTAACCATGCTGTAAAATAGCAAAGTTCAAAAGGCAACTTGTTTTATAACTGAAAGACAAAACTAAATGTAGGCCCATGAACACAGAGCAGGAGATTTTTCCGGGTGTAAATGGTGAGAAACTAATTGGAATAGTCTTCACAGACTGGTAAAATTGCCCTGACTGTGTATAGTGAATGCAAAGAATCTCTTTCCGTGCAGCATCTTACAATTAATTCAATCATTCAGAGAGCTTGAATGTCTAAACCCCAGGTTGTTCCTTATACTTATTTTAAGCTTCACTTTGGGGCATTATGCTTGAACTTTTACTTTCAATTAGCAAGCCTAAGTTTCCAGACATTGGGTCAGAGTTCAGTAACCTTGTTGCTATTTTATAAAATATTGCTGGCAAATGACAGTGCGGACCAACAGAGGTCAATGTGTCCAAGAGGAGACTAACGGTATCAGAACGGCATGCCTAGGCCGTCGGGGGACCGCAAAGACGGCCTAGAAGGTCAGCTATGGGAACGGACATGCCGGCTCCGGCCAGGCCGGAGTTCCAGAGCCACAGCCATAGGGGCAAATTCTTACTGCCGATCATCCACGCAACTCCCGATGAGGTTGAGATTGGCCGTCTCACCCAGCCAAGGTGCTACATTTTCAGGTGGGCATCTGGAGGGGGGAGTGATTTCAAGTGTGCTCTCATGATTTTGTCCAGATTAAAGGAGGTGCCAGATCACCAGTTGCCGAAAAATTGGAGGGTCGACGTACTCAAAAGAAATATCATTTATTTTTATATCTGGATTTTACCTAAACAAAGAGACAAGTAATTTAAACAGGTTGATATAATAACCATTTCAATTTAAATAAAAACAGAAAATCCTGGAAAAACCTGGTGTTTCAGGCAGACAAAGAAATAAGAGCTCACATTCCAAATCAAATTGTCTCTACTTGAACTAAGAAACAGTGAAGAGACATTTAATTTGTGAGTTTTTCAAATAGGTTGTTTTGTATCAGCTGCTGAAAAAGTGTTTATCCAGCCTCTTTACTTAGTAGTTAAAATGATCTGCAGAATAGATATTATATAAAATGAGTTTAAAATTACAACCTGTTGATTCTCTGCATCTTTGATACTAGATCTTGAGATATTGCTTATGGATTGTATCCCTATTCTTCCCTTCCGAGAACACCCATAAACAAAATGGAAATTAGATTTCAACGATAACTAATTTTAGTTATGCACAAAAAATAGCTTCAGAATTTTTTTTTAAATTGCAAATATTATATTTCTGGCTTAAATTGCCACTGTGGTATTTAATTCAACTGAAGGAGTTGACAACAGCAATGTCACGCGTGTGGTGACGAGATGCATCTGTTGAAATAGATTTAAGCTATTTAAAATAGATTGTCCTCTTGCATTAAATAAAATTGATGCTCTCAGTCACTCAACACAATTTGGCCAGAGGACAAAGTGAAGTTGAAAAAAAAATGGACTGGATAACGTTAACATGTGGGTGGCTCGTCTGCAGAGAAGTGTTGGTTAGCTTCAGGTTTAGGTTTATTATTGTCACAGGCACCAAGGTACAGTGAAAAGCTTTGTTTTGCATGGTATCCAAACAGATCATACCATACATAGATACATACATTCAGCTCAAACTCAAGTACAATAGATGGAGCAAAGGTGAAGATACAGTGTGCAAAATATAGTTCTCAGCATTATAGCACATCAATTCCTCAGACAAAGTTCAATGTCCTCAATGGGATAGAGGTGATAGAGGTGAATTGAACATCTAGTTCCTCGCCTAGCTTATCAAAAGAAGTGCACTGAGATACATTGAACACAGAGTCCGTGCCGACCAACAATCACCCCGCATACCAACACTATCCTACACACTAGGGACAATTTTAAACTTACAGAAGCCAATTAATCTGCAAACCTTGACGTCTTTGGAGTGCGAGAGGAAATGAGAGCACCCAGAGAAAACCCAAGTGGGCACAGGGAGAACTTACAAACTCCGTACAGACAGCACCCTTAAACCCCTCCCACGGTACGAGTTCATTCCAAGAGTTCTCCTGAGTTTGCCCTGATTCGAACTCGAAGATATACGGTAATGGCCACTCGTCGGTACTCAGGGCTCTCGTGGACATTTCTCATCATGTTGAAAAATCTTCACGAGTCATCCCGAGTACCTGCCGTTAGCGCTAAGAGACGTCCCCGAGCTCCGACGTACCCGCTACGTTCATTCTCCGTGCATGCGGCAAATTTGATTTTTTTATAACTCGGGAGAGCTCTTGGAATGAACTCGCACCATGGGACAGGGCTATTAGTCAGGATCAAACCCGGGTCTCTGGAGCTGTAAGGCAGCAACTCTAACGCTGAGCCACTGTGCCACCCTCAGTAAGAGGAATCAAAAAGCATCCTGCTATTTAAATGGAGTACAGAGGGATCTAGGTGTTTTTGCGTATGAGACACAAAACACCATCATGCAGATGCAGCAATTGGGAATCAAATAACATGTTGACACATATTGCAAAGGGTTGGAATTGAAAAATAAGATATTAGCAGTGTGATACATGTGATTGGCCAAACTATGGAACTAACAGATTTTAAGCTTAGTTTAAAAATCACTGATTCTACCCACACTCCAGTTTAAAATAGTAAGATAGGAGAATTCCTGCTAGCTCGGATTGTGGATGATGTTTGTTTTAATTAGGCATTTATTGGCAAGTTTTTTAAATTTCAAAAGCATTGTTTATTATGCTGTTTCGTAATAAAAACCATTAAACCAGGAGATGGTTCAGTGTACTTGGTTTCAGTTGTTTCAAACAGTGAATGAATGAATGAATGAATGAATGAATGAATGAATGAATACGTTTATTGTCATTGCACAATACTGTGCAACGAAATTCCATTACATCTCCTCCGGTTAAAAAAAATACAAACACGACAACCATTAACACATATGTACACTTATTAGTAAAAAATAAATAGGTATTTTAAAAGAATTTAAAAGAATTTAAAAGAATTTGGCGGCATTTCTTGGAATTACATTTTGCTTCCCCAGCATTCTCTGTTGGAATTTAGCTCTTTTATCGCACATGGATAGAAACTATTTTTTAGTCTACCGGTGCGAGCCTTCAGAGTCCTGAATCGCCTCCCAGAGGGTAGCAGAGTAAAAAGGTGGTTGGCAGGGTGGGATGTGTCCTGCTTGATATTTGTGGCCCGGCGCAAGCATCGGGCCCTATATATGTCATCCAAGGAGGGCAGTTGGGCGTTTGTAATGTTCTGCGCAATGAATGCAATAATTTAAGTAAAATTGATCAATGCATTTTGACAAATTGATTCACTGATATTATTGATATTGCTATATATTAACATCCACTTTAAAGATATTGCTATATTGATAAAACTGCACCAGTTATTGTTAATATGATTTTAAATGATATAAAATTAAGCAATGTTATACAGCTGTGGGCACTGATACAGGTTAAATTTCAAGCTTGCTTTTGCAAATATATTTTGAGTGTAAATTTGAACAAAAACTATGTAACGGTAAGTGCAATTTGCGCACATTTTCTGAACTATGATGAAAAGCCAATGTGCAATGGTCCATGGCTTATTTATTGAACCCTTGTAATAAAATAACACAACAAACTTCACAGGAGTGAAATCTGGCATGGATTCACACAGTGCCCTGCAATGGAGATACTGGGGCACTGTTATGGGGACTGTCTTAATGGAGATGAGGAGGGGGGAGAGATATGCAGAGAAATAATTCCAGAAATTGGAACACAAACAGCCAAATGGCACATCTGCCAATGGTGAAACTATAAGTAAAAGCAATGGCTCAGAAGAGAATAACTGTGGAATATTGCAAGAATAAGTGTTACTTTAAGGTTGAAGGCCCCTATTATCTCAAAGATTTGTACAATTGTTGCAACGTTGTTGCACCACACTTGCAGCTGATGTTATAATCCTAATATTCAAATAAACAAACGTTTCTCTGTTCTACTAACGCTGACTGGTGATATACTATCCACCTCATTGGAGATCCTCAAACTATCTTTAATTGGATTTTATCTTGAACTAAACATTATTCCTTTTATCATCTCTCTGTGCACTGTGGATGGCTCGATTACAATCATGTATTGTCTTTTTGCTGGCTGGATAGCAAGCAACAAAATCTTTTCACTGTACCTCGGTACATGTGACAATAAACTAAACTAAACCCATGAAACGCAACAGGACCAGAAGACATGCGAGAGTTTAACAAAGTGCTTGTGCAAACTCCATTTAACCCAGGATATGCTAAAAATGACCGAGGCTCTGGAAATCTATCAGCAAATTAACAATAAAGATTAACAAGACGCTATGTGTATAGGGGGGTTGCACGTAAGGTCACCGAGTCATAGGGCTTGACACACGGAGCCTCTCAATCCATCTGGAGGACATCGCAGCTTCTGGTATATGTTGTTAATGCATAAAATGCGTACTTTCCTACCTGTTAAAAAACGCCAAAATGGTGAATTTTGCGCTGTAAAAAATTGTGGAAGTCGGGGTAAGCGTGAGAGACATGTACCCAACTTCAGAATTCCAAAAGTGAAGCGAAATGAAGGTAAAGAGAAGCGAGAGCTGAAGGGACAACAACAGCTAAAGTGCTTGGTGAACATTGACTGTGCAGATGTCGAAATTGAAAATATTGGGAATTATCGCGTTTGCTCACTGCATTTCATCAACTAAGGCATTATCTGTGTTTTTTCTTGATTCCTTTGGTATCTAAAAACTCTCAGAAGTGATAAATCTGGCTGTAAAAAAAGAAAACGCTTCTGAAGCTAAATTTATCATTAAAAAAATCTCCAGACTTAGGAGTGGTGTGTGGAAAAGTAAGTCTTCTATCATTATGTAATTGAGGTGTATATTTTGGCAGATAATAAAATGTCCTGTCAGCTTAAACATCCACTCCCTTTCAATAGGATATTGTCAATTTGCTGAGGTTGATTATGTCCAATTAACAGCTAACAATTATGCCATTCCTTGGCTTGCATCTGAGTAAAATGTAATTCAAAACCCATGTATGGTTTGCGATTTTTTTTAATGATAAATTTTGCTTCAGAGGCGTTTTCTTTTTGTTAGTAAAAACCCATTTGAGAACCATGGACGATTTTAAAATTTTACAGCCAGATTTATCACTTCTGAAACTTTTTAGATGCCAAATGAATCAAGAAAAAACACAAATAATGCCTTATTGTTGATGAAATGCAGTGAGCAGACGACTAATGTTCGCCAAGCACTTCAGCTCTCGCTTTTATCTACCGTAATTAATCCTCACTTTTGGAATTCTGAAGTAGGATAAATGTCTCTCATGCTTATCCCGATTTCCGTAATTATTTACAGTGCAAAAATTGACCATTTTGGCGTGTTTTAACGGGCCCGCTACGCTGGAAACAATGGTCAGTGCTTACCTGCAGTTCATCGCGTGTACTCCAGTTGGCGTAGCGTGGCAACAGTACGGGTCATGGGTCGTGACCCGACTGCCGTGCAACCTCCCTATATCTGCCATTGTGTTCAGATCTATCCATAATCGGGAGTGGAGGGTTGGAATTATATACAGAGCCATGTGTTTTTACATAGAGGCCATAGAGGGAGTACAGAAAAGGTTCACCAGACTGATTCTTGGGATGTCAGGACTTTTATATGAAGACTGGATAGACTTGGCTTGTACTCGTTGGAGTTTAGAAGGTTGAGGGGGGATCTTATAGAAACTTACAAAATTCTTAAGGGGTTGGACAGGCTAGATGTAGGAAGATTGTTCCAGATGTTGGGGAAGTCCAGAACAAGGGGTCACAGTTTAAGGATAAAGGGGAAATCTTTTAGGACTGAGATGAGAAAAACGTTTTTTACACAGAAAGTGGTAAATCTCTGGAATTCTCTGCCACAGAATGGAGTTGAGGCCAGTTCATTGGCTATATTTAAGAGGGAGTTAGATGTGGCCCTTGCGGGCTAAAGGGATCAGGGGGTATGGAGAGAAAGCAGATACAGGATACTGAGTTGGATGATCAGCCATGATCATATTGAATGGCGGTGCAGGCTCGAAGGGCCGAATGGCCTACTCCTGCACCTATTTTCGATGTTTCTATGTAATCCTGCTTTTATACAATCTGGGCCAGTGCAATGGAAAGGTTTCTAAATGAGAAGGGCCTCGGATTATTTGCAAAATGGGATACAGAACCAGTGTTTTGTTGGTAATTGTTGCAGTTCCCGAGGATAAACATACGGACGTTGTTCAAGCTCCGACCCACGGCTGTTCGTACCGGGCTGTAACTTGATTGCAGGCTCCATGGCTCTGGGACCTGTGGCAGCCAGCACCCGTGCGGCTGCAATAGCGCAGGACTCCGTGCTCTTGGACCGGGACCGGGAGGGACTGGGTCGGCTGGAGAGAGAGGCGGACACACAGCAGCCGTGGCCCGAGGAGGGAAGGAAGCAATGGGGAGGGGAAAACCGGTGGCAACCTCCGGCTCCTCCTCCTCCTCCTCCTCCTCTATCGCGCAGCCGGGAGCCAAATCTTTGGCCGGGAGCCACGGCTTGCTGCAAAGATACTAGAGGAGCTAGTATATTTGGTTTGCTGCCCGTCCCACCGTCTCACTTCCTCGCTGCAAGGCAGCCCGACCCCGCAAAAGCCGCACGTCTCCCACACAATACCAACCCTTGCAAGCCACAGCCGCGAAACACTAACCCGTCCCCCCCCTCACCGTATCAGAAGCCAGGCAGGCATTTGATTAAATGTTCACAGACCAGTTACAGTGCAATGGTTAACCAGATCTCTTTACGATGTTAGATAAAAACACGACCTCCCCCTCTTAGATTGCAAACCCGCCATCCTCTCCAAGTATGGCTTTTGCGTGACACTTTTTCGTGCCAAGAGCTGCCTTAATAGGGTCAGACCCGCCCCCTTAATCACCCTATTTACAGCCACATAAAGTGTGCCCCTCCCATATATGTAAGACCCATATTCCTGTGCATAACACTGATTGATTGTGAGTAGGAAGGAACTGCAGATACTGGTTTAAACCAAACTGTCAGAAGAAGGGTCTCGTCTTCTTGAGAAGAACTGTTTTCACACAGAGAGTGGTGAATCTCTGGAACTCTCTGCCACAGAGGGTAGTCGAGGCCAGTTCATTGGCTATATTTAAGAGGGTTAGATGTGGCCCTTGTGGCTAAGGGGATCAGAGGGTATGGAGAGAAGGCAGGTACGGGATACTGAGTTGGATGATCAGCCATGATCATATTGAATGGCGGTGCAGGCTCGAAGGGCCGAATGGCCTACTCCTGCACCTAATTTCTATGTTTCTATGTTTCTATGTCCCGAAACGTCACCCATTCCTTCGCTTCACAGATGCTGCCTGTCACGCTGAGTTACTCCAACTTTTCATGTCTGATTGATTATGAGTTGCTACCCCCAAATGCCCATAAGACCATCCTTTCTCAGACAGTTAGTAATGGACAGTAAATGGCTACTAATGGCAGTGTTATCTAAAGGCAGGCTTTAAAAAAAAAAAAACCTCATGCCATAACTGATCCTGGTGGACTTTCCCAAATAGAGTCATAGAGTTGTAGTCATACAGCGTGGGAAATAGGCCTTTTGGCCCAACTTGCCCATACCGACCAATATGTCCCATCTGCACAAGCCCCATCTGCCTGCATTTTGCCCATAACCCTCTAAACCTGTCCTATCCATGTACCTGTCTAAATGTTAAATGTTGCTATAGTACCTGCCTCAACTACCTCCTCTGGTATCTCGGCACCCATCACCATTTGTGGGCGGGTATGCATCATTGGCCTATATTGTGGAATTACCCTCGGGTTCCTATTAAATCTTTCCCCCCTCACCTTAAACCTGTCCTCTAAATCTGCATGCAAAACAAAAATATTGGGAATATTAGGATTGTGGGTTATGTTATTAAATTATTAAACTTCATTTTTCAGACTCAAGGTCCAGCCAAAGACGACATTACATAAAATGCATTGCATATAAAAACACCATAAAATACATATAAAAGCTTAGTAAATTACTTATAAGAGCATCACAATTTATATACAAAAACACAATACATGATTTAAAATCCAGAATAAAAAGAAAGATCAGTGTCCTACAACGAGACAACTATAACAATGTCTCCACAACTGGGATAGGTAGCGTGTAGTGCTAAACCTTATGTTTGATAAGACCAAGATAATTACATGTCAGAGTCATTAATCCTGCAAATAAATGTATACACATGATTTCTTAGGATAGCTTCTAAAGTACTGACTCCCGCAGCCACAAAGATTTCACTAGCACTGATAAGACCAAGATAATTACGTGTTCAGAGTAATTAATCCTGCAAATAAATTTATACATATGATTTCTTAGGATAGCTTCTAAAGTACTGACTTCTGCAGCCACAAACATTTCACTAGCACTACACCATCTAGGTTTCCTTAGCAGTATTCTCATGGCATCAATATAAGTCACCTTTAGTCTCTGTAAACTTGTTTTTCTGTAGTTTGACCACAAGTGTGCAGTATAGAGTGGTGTACAATATGCTCTAAACAAAGACATCTTCACCACATCTGTACATGCACCAAACTTACGTAAGAGAATATTCGCCAATACATACAGCATACGGCATTGCCTATAAATATCCGCATCATCTGTCATTTGTTCTGTAATAAAATGTCCAAGATATTTTACCTTATTACAGACACTAAGATTATTGTCAATTTAAAATCAGGAAATTTTAGACATTTATCCTCTTTGATTCTGCAGATCATAACAGCACTCTGTTATGATCTGCAGTCGCCTTCCAGAGGGAAGTGATTCAAAGGGTTTGTGGACAGGGTGAGAGGGGTCAGAGATGATCTTAACCGCTCGCTTCCTGACCCTTGCAGTGTACAATTCGTCAATGGAGGGAAGGTTGCAGCCAATAACCTTCTCAGCTGATCAGACGATTCGCTGCAGCCTCCGGATGTCGTGCTTGGTGGCTGAGCCAAACCAGACCATGATGGAGAAGGTGAGGACAGACTCTACGATAGCCGTATAGAATTGGACCATCATTGCCTGTGGCAGATTGTGCTTCCTCAGCTGCCGCAGGATGTACATCCTCTGTTCCTCCTTTTTGACTGTGGAGTCGATGGTGGCCCCCAATTTAAGGTCCTTGGAGATGATGGTTCCCAGGAACTTAAAGGACTCCACAGATGTGACTGTGGTGTTGTTGATGGTGAATGGGGTGAGGGGAGGGGGAGCTCTCCAAAAGTCTACAATCAATTCCACAATTCCTCAAATCAATATTATTTAATCATTCCTAAGTGGTTTAGCTTTCCTTAAATGATAAAGTCTCTTTAATTCTCTATCTCGCGCCAACCCTGCCTTCTTGGCCTTTTGCACTGTCCAGTGAAGTTCATCATATGCTCGAGGAACAGCCTCCAGCTTGGTACAATACAGGCACCCAGTCTTAATGCTGAATTCTACAACTTCAGATGACAAGCACCTTATAGACGTGTATAAGATCATGAGAGGAAGAGATCGGGTAGATGCACAGAATTTCTTGCCTAGAGTGGAGGAATCGAGGACCAGGGGACATAGGTTCAAGGTGAAGGGGAAAAGAGTTAATAGGAATCTGAGGGGTAGCTTTTTCACACAAAGGGTGGTGGGTGTATGGAACAAGCTGCCAGAGGAGGTAGTTGAGGCTGGGACTATCCCAACGTTTAAGAAACAGTTAGACAGGTACATGGATAGGACAAGTTTGGAGGGATATGGACCAAACGCAGGCGGGTGGGACTAGTGTAGCTGGGACATGTTGGCCGGTGTGGGCAAGTTGGGTGGTAGGGCCTGTTTCCACACTGTATCAGTCTATGACTATGAATCTATGACTCTATCTCCTAAAATGGATTGGTTTTGTTTCCCATATATAGCATACATTGCATCCTTCCGACAGTGATGATTTTAGATAATGGGCTTAAAAGCACTCACGTTTCACCAGTGATTTGGCAGAGAGCTCCCAGTCACATACCATCACAGATAGGCATATTCTGTACTTGCAGTTTCTGCAATAGCATATCAGACTTCTTGCTCTACTCTTGGATTCACTAACCTAATAGAGGACAGATTCCTGATCATATCAAACTGACAACAAGGCTGGCATGGATAAAGTTGGACCATTCACACATAAACCACCCATGGCTGTTGTATCTGACTCAGCTGCTTTCATTTGAACGGGCTCACTTCTCTTTTTTGAAAAGGTTCAACAAAACTCCATTGTTTGCCATTTTATTTTAATTGATATGAATACTTCCAATGAATTTGCTCCAGATAATATTTATTTTTTAATTATTTTAGTTATTTTTGAGTATTATTTTAAAGTTATTTTCAATTACTTTAATTATTTTTAATTTTCTCTAATGGCAGGGAATGATTAGAAACAGTAATAACTTGCCTTTGACAGCTAGTTCCCATTCCTTTCCACATCAGTTGCTCAGGATCATAATTCATCTGACATTCAAAAGCATCAATTATTAGAGCAGTATTGGCCCATCAAGTCTACTCCGCCATTCAATCATGGCTGAAGATAGATACAAAAAGCTGGAATAACTCAGCAGGACAGGCAGCATCTCTAGAGAGAAGGAATGGGTGAGGTTTCGGGTCGAGAACCTTCTTCTCTCCAGAGATGCTGCCTGACCCGCTGAGTTACTCCAGCTTTTTGTGTCTATCTTCGGTCTAAACCAGCATCTGCGGTTCATTCTTACACATTCAATCATGGCCAATCTGTCTTTCCCTCTCAACCCCATTCTCTTGCCTTCTCCCCAAAACCCCTGATGCCCTTACTAATTAAGTCTGTCAATCCCCACCTTAAAAATACCCAACCTGCAATGTCTTGTAAAAGACATTCTACAAGTTCAATGTCCTTCGATCCCAATGTAACATGTACACATAGGGCGGGTATGCATCACTGGCCTAGATTGTGCATTAGTAAAAGTGGGACACTCATTTCCATTTTTGCAAATATATTTGCCCCTCCAAAGCAAAATTTTGTTAAACCTAAGTCATCACATCCATTTTTGCTGCCTCATGGTGAAAATAGAGAGAGTGTAGTAGTGGGCGACAAGGTGGCACAGCGGTAGAGTTGCTGCCTTACAGTGCCAGAGACCCAGGTTCAATCCTGACTACGGGTGCTGTCTGTAAGGAGATTGTGCGTTATCCCTGTGATTGCTTTTTTCCAGATGCTCCGGTTTCCTCCCACACTCCAAAGATGTGCAGGTATGTAGATGTACTGGATTCAGTAAAAATTGTAAATAGTCCCTAGTGTGCAGGATAGTGTTAGTGTGTGGGGATCGCTGGTCAGTGCGGATTTGGTGGGTCGAAGGGCCAGGTTCCGCGCTGTATCTCTAAATTAAACTAAACTTCTGCAAACTTTCTTCACACTATCTCCACCGGTACCCCTCACGCCACTTTCCTCAACACCCGACAGACATTCACTCCCCCATTTACCCTCGTAGGAAGTGATGTGGATACCTGACCCTTTCGCCGTATAGTGAGGGCCACACTCACAGGCACAGCTGTGCTGAACTTTTTTCCAGTGCGGTGGTTTAACAGGAATTTCCACAGGCTTTGCGGTATTCAGAAACAGATGATTCCTAAATGGAGCAAATGTCACCAAATGCTACATAGCAGAGGCCATTTCTCAGACATATGAGAAACAGACACTTTTTCATGTTTGTGTGGATAGAGCTGATGAGTCACACATGATCAGCATTCCGAAGACTGAAGAATGTAATTAATTTGTACCACAGAAATAAGATGGATGATTTCAAGGCTTTACATCAAGCTGTTGTTCATCAAGTTAAATGAGGAAATGATTGAACTAGTTGATCCTGAAGTGCATGTGATGTAAAAGTTCAGTGCTGAGTGATACCGCTAAATTAAAAAACAATGGCAAGATAATTTAAAAAAGGAACATTAAAGAGTGATTTTCCTTACCTACTCATACCATGCCTAATGAAGTTAATTCGTATAAAGATAATAGTTGAAAACACATTTAACTAGTTGAAAAAAAGATGGAAACAATTAACCATAGAAATGTAATATGGTATGATTTGCATGCAATGTTTAATTGCTACCTGCTGCATTGTGTCTAATGTGAGGATATTAAGCTCCAGATTCTCACTGCACAATAATGAGCTGCAATTCCTTTTATACCCGTGCATAAATGCTGTTGTAAAGAGGTGATGCCTGTGGTGGGAAATTGGGAAAGTTGCTGGTATTGGGAAATGTGATGCCATTTTAGGCACATTAGTTATTTGAGCAAATGTTACAAAACATGGTATTTTTTTGACAAGTATTTCAAAGTCAATTCGAAGGCACAGGGCAACAATGAAGTGGATTAGGCTGTGCTGTCCACAGTATACTAAGTCATGAGTGGAGTCCATCTGAGGATGTCTACCCCACTTACACTATGTAACTGTAGGTAAGGACCACTCAAAGTGGATGTTAATTGAATATTTTCTATTTTAGATTTTAGGCTTACGACTTCAGAGATACAGAGCGGAAACAGGCCCCTCAGCCCATCGAGTCCGCGCCGACCAACGATCACTCCGTACATGAACCTACACACACTAGGAACAATGTTTTTACAACTTAACAAAGCAAATTATCCTACAAACCTGTACATCTTTGGAGTGTGGGAGGAAACCAGAGCACCTGGAGAAAACCAACGCGGTCACACGGAGAACGTACAAACTCCGTACAGTCAGCACCCATAGTCAAGATCGAACGCAGGTCGCTGGCGCTGTAAGGCAGCAACTCTACCATCAAACAAAAAAAATTAGTGCAATAAGACAAACACACATATAGATTAATGTCGGTGTGTGTGTGTGTATGTAATATATATATATATGTAATATATATATGTATATAATATTATATATATATATACTTAACTTCTTTTTGTTTATTATATTGTTTACAGAGTATTATGTTTACACATTCTGTTGTGCTGCTGCAAGAATTTCATTGTTCTTTTTGGGACATATAACACTGTTGACTTGACAGTAGACTCTTGTCTCAGCAGCTTGTTTGAGATACTAGTTTGCATGAAACGGATTGCCATGTTGTTAGGAGTCTGAGCAGTTCAACACATGTACGTCTGCATTGCCACTCGGCTAACCTTGTCTTAAATTCCTCAAGGCAATGTTTAAGGCGCAATAGAAATAAATTAGGAACAAACAAAAAAATGATTTTATCTATCTGCTTAAGTTACCAAACAATCTTCACAGATTTTCCAAGAATGGCATGCACACCACTACCATTTTAACCAGCTGTAATAAACAATTTACTGGTGAAATTATCCTAACATGTCATCAGCATAGTTACCCCAATAGCAACAGCTGATTAAAATTAAGTAACATGTATCAATAACTCCATTTGAAAATAAGACTTTGATTTATCTAGAAGCTTTAATATTTGATTCAGAAAATCCCAACAACTAAACTATTGTATAGAACATAGAACAGTATAGCACGGGAGCAGGTCCTTCTGCCCACAATGTCTGTGCTCAACATGAAGCTCAGATAAGCTCATGTTATCTGCCTGCACGTGATCCACATATCTCCATACCGTATACAGCCATCTGCTTATCGTAAAGCCTCTTAAATGCCACTGTCATATCTGCCTCCACCAGCACCTCTGGAAGTGTCTTCCAGGCACCCACCATCCTCTGTGTATCCTTTAAATCACTGTTGCAGTGAAGGTAACATGGTTGTCAATTTCCACACAACTAATTCCCACATGTAACAATAAGGTAAAGAACAGAATCTTAGAAATATTGTTTTAAGTAAATATTGTCCAAATCAAAAATAAAAGCTCGATTTCTCTCTATATAATGCTATCATTAGAGCTTTTGCATCAACTTGTGAGGGTTCAATTTCACACAAAAGACAGCACCTCTGACAGTGTAAAATTCTCACTGTTGAATATTTTGACTTAGCCAAGAGTTTTGTCAACTAAGCCATATCTAATGCCCTTTCATGGGACTACCATATATATAGGGTCATATAGCATAGAAACGGGCCCTTTGATCCAACTCATCCATGCCCCATCTAAAATCATCCCATTTGCCCACATTTGGTTCATTTCCCTCTAAACCTTTTCTATCCATTTGCCCGAGTGCCTTTTAAATGTTGTTATTGTACCTGCCTCGACTACCTGCTCTTGCAGCTTGTCCCATATTCCCACCACACTCAGAGTTACAAAGTTGCCTAACAAATCTTTCCACCCTCGCCTTGATCCCATATCCTCTGGCTCTTGATTCCCTTACTCTGGGTAAGAGTCTCTTCACAGTCACATTATCAATTTCCTTCATGATTTCATACACTTCTACAAGATCACCCCCTTCACCTCTTGCGCTCCAAGGAATAAATTCCTAGTTTGACCAATCTCTCCCTATATTAATGATGGCAGCAAGAGATGTTGTCTCTCGTGTTCAATGTCCAAGTGGTTGGTGGATCACTCTCGATCAATACATGCATAACGTTTTGAATAATGGAACCAAATGTACACAGATAGTGTTAGTCTTGTGACCACCAACCTAGGGATGTTTTGGCCAAGGTAGCAGCCAATGAACCGATAAATGCTTGTTCCATGTCGTTAGCTTGCCAAAATAATCCTTAAGTATCTCTGTACCTCTGTGCCAAATGTCTATTTGTCACTTTTTTTGTTAGGATCAATTCATGTTATTAACAAATAATCCCATTTGTAAAGGTTGCTATTAAAAAGCATTTTCTACCTTTAAAATTAATGGGCTGGAATTATATTTTTGGGTTCCAGTAAGTTTCAGCTTTCATCGTAGAACTTGTTTTTCAGTGTTAAAATTAAACTTGGATCACTACAATATATTCCAAGATATCTCAACTCCTTCAGCTAGCTGTGTGTTATATTTGGCTGCTAACTACAACAACTGATGTGCACATGCATTCTTTACCCATGGCAGACTTTCAAATGACACAGAAAGTAACCGGATAAAAACTAATGTCAAGTTGTTTATAATGATGAGATTTAATAGGGATTATCTAATTGCTAAACCAAAGAAAGAAATGCAAGCCAATATGTTGACTTCCAAAATCATTGTTCATTTAATAACTAGTTTCATGTTAATTTTTACTGCTTCAGTATACTGTAGACTTTAGACGAGAGATACTGTATGGAAACAGGCCCTTCGGCCCACTGAGTCCACGCCGACCAGTGATTACCCCATACATTAACATCATCCTACAGACTAAGGACAATTTACAATTTTTCAGAAGCCAATTAACCTACAAACCTCTATGTCTTTGTAATGTTGGAGGAAACCAGACACCCAGAGGAAACCCACACAGTCACAGGGAAAATGTACAAACTCCGTATAGACAGCACCCGTAGTCAGGATCGAACCCGGGTCTTTGGATCAGTAAGGCAGCAACTCTACTGCTGTACCACTGTGCCTCCCAAACTGCAATATTAGATGGAACATTGTGCATAAATTTGACTAGTGGGGGAATATGCTTCACATGAAGAAATAGTGCACACATTTGATTAAATAACTCAGTATTTTTTTTAATAACCTAACCATATGGGTAACATACTGCAAATCAGTCTTTTCAACTCTGCACAAATAAGGAATTGCAGATGGTTTACAAAGAAGGACACAAAGTGCTGGAGTAACTCAGCGGGTTAGACACCTTCCCTAGAAAACCTGGATAGGTGACGTTTCCGGTTAGGTCTGTAGAAGCGTCCCGACCTGAAACGTCACCTTTTCAAATTTGTAATTTGTAATGTTGGAGGAAACCAGACACCCAGAGGAAACCCACACAGTCACAGGGAAAATGTACAAACTCCGATAATGCTTTCATCATTATCAGAATTTTTATTCATTTTATTTATTATTGCGATGTGGCATTATAGGCTCCAGCAACATATATTTCCATCCCAAGTTAATATTTAAGGTAGTTAACAGCATGGAGTTATAGACAGAGCAAACCAGTAGGGGAAGCCAATTTCATTTACTTTACAGTAAATTAAATGCCACCTCTAGAATTTTAATTCAAGAATTATTTCAATTGATGAAATTAAATTTCCTAGCTGCTATCTTGGAAATAAAACTTGCATTTCTGGATCATTCATTCACAATTTTAGAACTTGTATATTCGCTATAAGGAAAGGATGGAACAAATGGGATTATTTTCTCTGGAATGTCAGAGGCTGAGGAGAGACCTGATATAAGACTACAAAATTATGAAAGACATAGAAAGGGTAAACTGTCAGAATCTTTCTCCTAATGTTAAAAAGGCCAAATACTAGAAGGCGTATCTTTAAGGTGAGAAGGGGAAAGTTTAAAGAAGATTGGCGGTATATGTTTTTTTTACACAGAGAGTGGTGGGAGTCTGGAACATGTTGCCAGGTTTGGAAGTGGAAGATGTGATAGTGACGTGTAAGAGGCTTCGGCCCACAGAGTCCATGCTGACCTGCGATCACCAGTTCACACTAGTACTATGTTATCCAGATTTTGACTTCTACTCACAAAGGGTAATTTACAGAAGCATATTAATTTACAAACCTGCCCGATTTGGAATAGGGGTGGAACCCGGAGCACCCGGATAAAATCCATGTGGTCACATGGGTGAAAGGCAGCAAATCTCTCGCTGCACCACTGTGCCGTCCTTTATGTCTTCATGATATAAGAAGAGTAAACATATTTAATGAATAATCACATGTCCTAATCACAGAAGAGTTTGCTAGATTCAGTAAATGTATCCCTCCCATATTAAACCAAATTTGCACATAAGCTGATACTTTCCATTAGGGGGGGACCTGGCGCGGGGGTACTTTGTGACTTTGTAAGCGCCCTTTATGGGTGACTATTTGCATACCTTGAGTGTGCAAGCAAAGAATTTCAATGAAGTATTCAAGTATTATAATAAAGTATTCAATTCAATGCTTAGAAACTCTTTCATTTATCAGGTTATTCAGTTTTCTACAGCTGAAAGTGTTGCTTTCTACAAGAACCTTTACATTGCAGTGGGCGTGGGGAAGGGAGGGGTGGTGAACTTTGTGAATGAGCCTTCAGAAGAATGTTTGACAGCTTGTTTTAACATTAAACCATCCTGGCAGGGTATGCAAGGGAAAAGAAAGGAACAGCTCTAACCACAGAAGAATGTTCTTGGACATCTTGTTATATTTTGTTTCAACAATTTGTCAGTCAATCTGACAACAAATGCTTGGATAGGGACCAAAACCACTGAAATCAAGTCAAAATATTCCGTATGAATATTATGTATGGTAGGCAGATCTATTGAATTAGTAACTATCTAAATTAACAAATAGTTTGTCATCTTTTATAAGGTCATTTTTGAAGATCAATCTTTACTAAGTGACTTGGATAATACGTAATGTTTCCAGTTATTGCGATCATATAACATCAGTTTCCAAATGGCACTAAATAAAAATGTAGTTAAGCCGATTGAACCAATTGCTCCCAATTGGGCCCCGTGCCTAAGTGGGCCCCGTGGCAGAGTAATCTACTCTCGGCTCAGGTAGTAAGCAGTGAAGAAAGAAGATAGTAACCAAGCACAGATAAAATGCTGGGATTCAAGCAGAAGCCTCCACGTGGCGCATCCTGGGCAATGCTGACGACAGAAACTGTACCAAAGTGACTGACTGAAGTAGCCAATTCTGCAACCAGCGACCATCAACCATCAATGACCAACCGGAAAGACATGATATAGAAGATGGCCGGACACGAGGAAGAAGATAGATAAAATGCTGAAGTAGATAGATTTGTCGGATAATTTTTTCCTGTGCTTTCTTTGTTTGCTTTTTTTATTACAGGGATTTGACACATTTGCCCAGAAACAATGAGATGTGTCTCATTGTTTACACTTACCACTGAGCTGCATAGACATCACACTTGGTTTGTCTCCAGAAAGCAAAGGTTCCTGAAAGGTGAACCAAGATGCTTTCCTTCCACCCCATCAGCCATCGCATACAACACATAATCCTCCGAAATTTCCGCCACCTCCAACGGGATCCCACCACTAGCCACATTTTCCCATCTCCACCCCCTTCCGCCTTCCGCAGAGAACATTCCCTCCGCAACTCCCTGGTTAACTCCTCCCTTCCCACCCAAACCACCCCCTCCCCAGGTACCTTCTCCTGCAACCGTAGAGGATGCAACTCCTGTCGCTATACCTCCTTCCTCGACTCTGTCCAGGGACCCTGACAGTCCTTTGAGGTTAGGCATAGGTTCACTTGCACCTCCTCCAACTTCATCTACTGTATCCGTTGTTCAGGATGTGGACTCTTATACATCGGCGAGACCAAACGCAGACTGGGCGATCGTTTCATGGAACACCTTCGCTCAACCCAGGTGAACCAACCTGATCTCCTGGTTCCTGGACACTTTCATTCTCCTTCCCATTCTTACACAGACCTTTCTGTCCTCGGTCTCATCCATTGTCAGTGAGGCTAAACGCAAATTGGAGGAACAGCATCTCATATTTTGCTTGGGCAGCTTACAGTCCAGTGAATATTGATTTCTCTCACTTCAGGTAGCCTTTCTCTCTCTATCCCTCCTCCACCTAAGTCGCACTAGCTTCTCATTTCCATCCTACAAACAGTTTACAATGGCCTGTTTCCTTTATCATCGTTACTTTTTTGCATCATTCATTCATTGTTCTTTATCTCTTCACATCACCATCTATATCTCTTGTTTCCCTTATCCCTAACCAGCCTGAAGAAAGGTCTCGACCCAAAACGTCACCCATTCCTTCTCTGCAGAAATGCTGCCGCTGAGTTACTACAGCTTTTTGTGTCTATCTAGAATGACAAGGTTGGATCTTGTGCATGTAACTGTTGTCAAGTGGGAATCCTGACTGTAAAATAACTAAAGGAAAATGACAGCTACCAAAGTCACGTCAGCACGGGCTTTGCTGGCTACATAAGCTGCTGCTTCTTGACATTCAAATCTATTTTTAATAAAAGTGGTAAAAATTAATAACCTTTTAAAAGGTTTCTCTGTATATTATTACAAATGCTTCTATACTGAGGCACTTCTGAGGAAGTCATTGTGAGCAATGCTGCTCTGCACAATAAAAGTTTCTTTATGTAAATAAAATACTTTTGTTTGTTAGTTTAAATCATTGGCTGTCCTCCAATATCCTCGAAAGTGGATGACAACAAAATACTGAAACATATGCCACAGAGATATCCAGGAAGGCTGAACACAACAAAATAATTATATCAGAGGAGGCAGAAGTTAGACGCATTGCAAAGTACTTTGTACTTCATTCCAAGGAGGTGCTCGGAAAAGGCCATAACGGAAGGCTTTTTCGGAAATGCTGAATGAATGGAGAAATGAATAAGTAAATTACAACTAGAAAGTTTAAATAACAAAATGAAATTCAGGAATTACCCAACTGATCTGGAAGCATCTGCAGAAAGAGAAGCAAAGTTAACTTTGTATGCTAAGGGATCTTTAATTGGTTCTGATAATCGGTCTTCCACGCTGTCATCAGGCAACTGAACCATCCTATCAACAACTAGAGAGTAGTCCTGTGCTACCATCTATCTCATTGGAGACCCTCGGACTATCTTTAATCGGACACTATCTTACACAACACGTTATTCCCCTTATCCTGTATCTGTATATTGTGGACGGCTTGATTGTAATCATGTAATCTTTCCACTGACTGGATAGCATGCAACAAAACGCTTTTCACTGTACCTTGACACGTGGCAATAAACTAAACTGAATAATGTATGATTAGCACTGTACTGGATGGTGTGTACATAGAAAATGTGGATTATTTTGTTATTAATTATGTAAAATTTATTAAGTCTTTAATAGCCTTCAAGATATGTGAATTTTTGGAAATATGTTTCATATGTTCGTATCCCTGCAATAAACAAGCAAATGAAAATAGCACAGGAAAAAATTATAATGCCCCAAGAATCTTCTTCTTATTGAGTCCACACACAAGATTAGAAGTTGTTCAGCCAATGCTGAACACACTTCTCGGCATCTGCATACAATGATGTCTGTCTTGTCACTTCTTGTGCTTCTTGTGCGTGGTGGTGGAAAGATTGGTGGAAACAGGACCGCGACGTGAACGCGCTTTCCTTGATCCCGCCCCAAGAATAAAAATCCATAATCTTCAGAACCTTAGATAGACACAAAATGCTGGAGTAACTCAGTAGGACAAGCAGCATCTCTGGAGAGAAGGAATGGGTGATGTTTCGGGTCGAGACCCTTCTTCAGGCTCAGAGTCAGGGAAGAGGGATACTAGAGATATGGAGGGGTAAGGTGTGAAAACGATCATCATAACCCTGTTCTGTTGCCCTTCCAACATTCATATCATCATTATTTTAATGATAGACACAATGCTGGAGTAACTCAACGAGACCGGCAGCATCTCTGGAGAGAAGGAATGGGTGATGTTTTGGGTCAAGACCCATCTTCAGGCTGACGTCTGGGGGGAGGGAGATAGATAGATAAGGTAGTGTGATCAAGGAAATGTAGAATAGATCATTGTTAGCTGGGAGAAGGTAACAACAAAGCAAACAGAGATAAAATGTAGTTGGAGACAGTAAGACTAGTTGGAGGGGGGGGGGGGGGAAAGAGAAGGAAAGCAAGGGTTACTTGAAGTTAGAGAAGTCAATGTTCATACCGTTGGGGTGTAAGCTTCCCAAGCAAAATATGGGGTATTGTTCCTCCAATTTGTGCTGGGCCTCATCTGACAATGGAGGAGGACCAGGACAGAAAAGTCAATGTGGGAATGGGAAGGGGAGTTAAAGTGTTTAGCAACTGGGACATCAGGGAGGTTCAAGTGGACAGAACAGAGGTACGGTTCCACATCATCATTAATTTATTTAGGTGTAAAATTATTTTATTTAGGTGTAAAGTCCATTGTGATTAGACTATACATGAATGAACTGAAAAAAACCCCATAAATGGCAGTGGAACTGATAGAATTAATAGAGGGAAACTGTTCACATTGTTTAGGAATAGAAAGTCAGGTCTACCCAACTGAAAAATGCAGATACTGGAAATCTATATTACTAAATCTCTGATCTTGACCGCTTTTGGCCGACTTTGCTGCGATTTCCGAGAGAACGCCGCCACCTACAGCCGTCATTTTTGGCCACCTCGCTCAGAGCCCCCCTCCGCCGTATGACTGCGGAGGATTTTTTCCGTCGATGAAAAGTGAGAGAGATATTAATGTTTTGACAAAATTCCCCATTCTCTCTGTTGCCCCCGCTGGCGGCAGGGGGAGGGTCTATAAACCCAGGAAGTGTCATGCCTCACTCAGTCTCTGCCAGAACCAGGAAGCGAGAGGATCACGGCTCTCTGAGCTGCGAATAACACTGAAGGCACGTCTACTCCATGGTGAGTCCCCTCGATGCGGCTGTAAAGTGGCTGCAGCCCTTTTTAAAAAGTTTGTGTTCACAAAATGAAATTTGGTTGTCGGGTGTCTGCAGTCCAATTGTTTGCCTCGCCTTTTTTTTAACAAGTTTGTGTTCACAAAATGAATTTTGGTTGTCGGGTGGCTGTAGCCCAATTGTTTGCCTTGGCTTGGCTTTTAAAATCGTTGCAACAGTTGGATGCCTGCCCAAGCATCCATACGGCCCACAATGTCTATACTAGCCCTCTGGAAACCAGTACCTTCGGCCCGCAACACCCATACTAGCCAAACAGAAAGCCCCCCCCCCCCCCCCCCCACTGGCGAGCAGTATTGGAATTGGTGGAGAGGTAGAATATTGCGTTGGTGACCAGCCCTCCCGTGTGATGCTGGGACCCAACGGGTCCCACTTAGTCTAGTGTAAAATAAAAACTGAAAATGCTGGAAATACTCAGCAGGGCTGGCTGCAGCTGTGGGAAGTGAAACAAAGATTCTTTTTGAGGTTGCTCCTCCCATAGATTCCTTTAATGATGGGGAGGTCTGTACTGTGATGGACCTGGCTGTGTTTAGCACCGTCTGTAATCTCCTTCATGTTTGAGTTGTTCAGCATGGACATTATGGAATGAAGGGCCTGTTACTGTCCTATGCTGTTCTCTGTTCTATGTTCCTTTGTCATTTATGTGCCACATTGCAAACTTGTGCCCCAAACCTGAATGTTTAATGAAAGGTCAAAAACCTGAAGCAATAAATTATTCTATTCTCCACAGATACCACTGGACCTGTTAAGTATTTACAGTTCCTCCTGACTGATGCAGTCATAGGCTGTGTGCATTTAACTGTAGGATAATAACAGATATCTTAAAGTGAGAAGTTCTGTAAATAGCTCGTTCTAAGCTTCCCCCCAGTCTAGTTTCAGTCAGAAATCACTGAATCAAGCACTTGCGCATCTAAACTTTATTTTGACAAAACACAATTACTGTTCCAACTACTGTACCTAACCACTGCGGGTTCGATCATTGTATCTGCCTGATCAAGCCCTCTTGGCCTCGCTCAAACAGAGACACTCCAGAAGGTCACGGAGTTCTAAGCGTTCTCCCATAAGATTGGCACAGGACCTCGTGGTAGGACTTTTATAGATCCCCGGACCTCGGGGGGCCGAACCACATGGGGGTGGTCTCTTTCCAATCCAATTACCGATATCGATTAACCCCATACATGACAGACATTTCCCTAACCTAATAATACAGTGGCTAATACATTGTATTCAAACAGTATTTCTCAGAGGAAACAAACATCGCAACATGTGCCCTGATAGGCAAGAAAACTAGACAAGGCTCAATACTTAATCCAATCAACATCCAGCAAATTAAAGCTTTGCAACTTTATGTACAATGTGTCTGCCTGGTTTGCATTCATCCAATCCATTCTATGCATTTTGCACCTAATTGTCAGGGTCTGCAGATGTTCCCATTCTCTTCCTGCAGCACTGATCTAGGCTCTAGACAAACTGCCACCATTCTGCAACTTGTCCCATTTCTACAGAAAGCACTTTTAAATTGACCAAATGGCCTAGCAGCCCAGAAGCTTTTACTCAGTTTTAGGGTCCTAGCCTCTCCAATTTGGCCAGGATTAACAGTTCTATTGTGTAGACGTTTTATACAGGGGCAGAGAATGATAGTGATGAGGAGAATGACTAGACTACAATGGTTCTCTTTGGAATAAAAGTAAGCTAAGAAGAGATTTATCCATGCTAGATAAAATTATGAGAAATCTAAGCATGATGCTAAGGAAGGATCTAATTACTTACGTAAGTAAAACCTATGTAACATCGGTTTCTTTTGCGATAACATGTATTGAAAAGGAACTGCATCTGCTGGTTTATACTAAAGTTTGACTCAAAATGCTGGAGTAACTCTGTGGGTCTGGCAGCATCTCTAGAGAAAATAGATGGGTGATGTTTCAGGTCGGGTCTGAAGAGAGGACCCGACCAGAAATGTCACCTATCCATTTCTCCACTGATGCCGCCTGACCCACCGAGTTACTCCAGCATTTTGTGTCTACCTATAGCTTTTTTACAACTCCGCTGAACGGAATGAAAGAAAAGTGGTTTGATCCAAAAGAATGGTGGGGGACAGGACCTCACTGCCTGAAAGAATGATAGGATCAGAAGGCCTCAAACATTTCAAAAGTTCCTGAGTGGGCACTTGATGAGCTGTAACCCTTACAGCTATGGACCAAGTTCTGGGATCTGGGGAGTATCCTTACTCAGTTTTGGTGGTCATGGAACTAATGGGTTGAAAACCCTCCTCCTATGTCGTAAATTTTAATATCTGACCCCTTTGAGGTTTGGGTTACGAGTTATTGGTCATAATTTCCCATGAATGATGCAAAAATGATTTTTTTTAAACTGATGTCTGATACCATGGATCCCTCCTTTGTGACTGCTTCTATAAAAATGGTTTATTTTGAAGACCCAGTAAAAGTGTCTGCCCAATGAAGTATACGACTCGACACAAGGATCTGAATGTGATTTCCAAACCACTTCAGATCCTTATCTTCTGACTGAAGTGGATGCCAAAAATGAAGAAACTTTGATGCAATTATACTGTAGCTAATGATCTGAGACCAGAGTCTGCTGCTTTCAGTGTGCAATTAGTAAATTCTTGCTGTGGTGCATTCTGACCCAAGTCTAATAACAAAGACGAACGATAACAGACCTCCACAGCATGTATTATTTGAAGCATTCACAGAACTCTCCTCCCAGTTTTCGTACTAGGGTGGTATAATGTGATATAATTCATTTTCTCTTGATCTTTTAAAAAAGAACTGCTTTTAAGTTTCATAAACGTTTAAACAGTGTAAGGGTTTAAGACTTTAGACCTTAGGATCCAGGCCCTTCGGCCCATCGAATCCGCACCGACCAGCAATCACCCCGTACAGTAACACTAACCTACACACACTGGGGACAATTTTACATTTTACCAAAACCAATTAATCTACAAACCTGTACGTCTTTGGAGTGCAGGAGGAATCCAGAGCACCTGGAGAAGACCCACACGGTCACAGGGAGAACATAAAACTCCATACAGACAGCAGCTGTTGTTAGGATCGAACCCGGGTCTCTGGCGCCGCAAGGTAGCAACTCTACCGCTGTACCATGGTGCCGCCCTAATGCCCCTGTCCCACTTAGGAAACCTGAACGGAAACCTCTGGAGACTTTGCGCCCCACCCAAGGTTTCCGTGCGGTTCCCGGAGGTTTTTGTCAGTCTCCCTACCTGCTTCCACTACCTGCAACCTCCGGCAACCACCTGCAACCTCCGGGAACCGCACGGAAACCTTGGGTGCGGCGCAAAGTCTCCAGAGGTTTCCGTTCAGGTTTCCTAAGTGGGACGGGGCTTTGCAATGTGACTTTATGCTGGGTTGGAATTATACTGCAGACTGCATACATTTGAAGTGAATTAAAACACCTGTCTGTTTTGGCACAATGTAGCATAGTAACTTGGATCCAATGGATATTTTGTATGAACAAACAAATTATGAAAGTGATTTAACCTGTGTTAGATTGTGATCAGTTATTTCTGGGTGAAATTGACCCTCCTAAACTCATGGAGCTGTAGAGCACAGAAACAGGCCCTTCAGCCCAACTCGACTATGCCAACCCAAGTTGCCAAACCGAGCTAGTTCCACCTACTTATGCCTGGCCCATATCACTCCAAACCTTTCCTATCCATGTACCTGACCAAGTATCTCTTAAATGTCACAATTGTACCCAGCTTAACCACTTCCTCTGGCAGCTTGTACCATATACCCACCACTCTCTGTGTGAAAACATTGCCTCTCAGGACCCTTTTAAATCTTCCCCCTCTCAATTTAAACCTCTGCCTTCTAGTTTTAGACTCCTCTGCTCTGGGGAAAAGAATGGCTATTCACCAGTCTTCATCATTTTATATATCTCGACAAGGGCGCCACTTAGCTTCCTGCAATCCATGGAAAATAGACCTAGCATTATAACTCAAACACCTCAGAACCAGTAACATTCACACTAATTTTCCTATTTAATGGCATCCTTCCTATAGCAAGTACATAATACTCTAGATGTTACTGTCATCACAAACTTGCTAAAGCATGATTTCTCACACACAAAGCCATGCTGACTATCCCTAATCAGTCCTTGCCTTTCTAAATGAATGTGAATCCAGTCTCTTAGGATCCCCTCTACTGGTTTGCTATTGAAGTAAGGCCTAGAGTTTTCCTTGCACCCTTTCTGAAATAAAAGCAGAACAATAGCTATCTTCCAGTCCTCTGGTACCTCATAACGGGCTATTGACGATACAAAAATCTTTGCCAGTAGTCCCTCAATCTCTACTCTAGTTTCCCACTCCACGTCCGTCTGATACTGCTTGACCAACTGAGCTCATCCTACAGATTGTTTGTTGCTCCTGATTCCAGCATCTACCATCTCCATCTGTTCAGTGCAGCAGACAACCTTCACCGAATAGTCACGGAAATCTTACAATACGCTATCTATGAAAAGATCTCCATTCTCACATTGATCTCCTGTACCTAGTATCCACCAGTCTCAGTTTTCAGTGCTCCGAATATCTGAAACCTCAGTCTGAAGAAAGGTCCCAACCTGAAACATCACATATACATTTTTCTCCAGAGATGCCGCCTGACCTGCTGAGTTACTCCAGCACCTTGTGTCTTTTTTTCTCTAAAACCTCGCCCCTGATTGTTCCATCACAGATTGTCTACTATGCATGCCTCTGCCTACATTCTCACCCCAGTAGTTTGGGAATCACTCATAGTGCATGACTTGACCACGGCAGAAGATTGGTTGAAGGAATCGAAAGTTTACCATGTTATCACATTTTCCTCATCCCCCCTCTCCCAGGAATCTACAGCACATCTATACACTAAGGGCAACTACGGTGGCTAACTGACCTACAAATCCACATACCTTTGGGCTATGCAAGGAAACCAGAGCACCTGGAGAAAAACTACATGCTCACATGGAGAACATGCAAACTCCACACAGACAAAGAACAGTACAGCACAGGAACGGGCCCTTCAGCCACCATGTTTGCACCGAACATGAAATTAATTTGAACTAACCCCTTATCAATCTCTTCCCTGCTTGTTTATATGTCTGTCTAAATGCTTCTTAAATGTTGTTATTTTACCTGCTTCTACCACTTTCTCCGACATCATGTTCCAGGCACCTATCATCCTGTGTGTTCAAAAAACTTGCCTCAATCTATTTGAACCATTTCCCCTCTCCGCTTAAGCCTATGCCCATTAGTATTTGAAATTTCCATTCTCGGAAAAAGTCTCTGACTATCCACACTATCTGTAGATGACATGTGCATGTACCTTTAACATAGTGACCTCCCCACTACTAACCACTCCCCATATCACAAGTATAATTACAACCTTCCCACCCATTGAGCTCTCTCTCTAGTTCCGGTGACAGACCACGAACAGCTAGGGCAGCAACGTATGTGTATCATGAATAAACAATAGTAAAGACACAGTGTGTTATGACTACTCTTTACTCTTTACATGGTGTCAGAAGTGGGATAGTCTACTTGTTCCAGCAAGTCCTTAGCACTGCGGACAGCGCGCTCTGCCAGGCCGTTGCTTTGCGGGTACTCTGGGCTGCTGGTATAGTGTCGGAAGTTCCAGCTGGCAGCAAAATTCCGAAATTCGGCACTTGAGAACTGGCTGCCGCTGTCCGATTGAAGACTTGCCGGGGAGCCAAAGGTTGCGAAGTGGCGGCGCAGCTTCCCGACAACGGCCGAAGAGGTGAGGGAGTGCAGCTGGTCAGCCTCGAACCAGCTGGAGTACGAGTCAACAAGGACCAGGAAGTGCTTGCCACGCCACTCGAAAAGGTCAGTGGCGACGGCCATCCAGGGCAGCTCGGGGGCAGGCTGTTGCAGAAGCGGCTGCCGTTGCTGATGGGGAGCGAGGCTATTGCAGGTAGAGCAGGCGGAGACCCTCTCCCGGATGTCTTGGGCCATGCCGGGCCAGTAGAACTGACTGCGTACCCGGTCCGGGCGGGTGGTCAAGCCGCCTGTCCGTTATGGTGATTTTGCTTAACTGTTTGATTACCTGCTCGTAGCGTATGAGACGTGGTCGCCCTGTCACTACTGTATTGCTTTTCATTTCCAAGGGGAAGGATACCGCCGGTCCCGCCAACATCTACGGCTTGTCAACGAGCCCCCACCACCGCCTGCCGACCCCTTTGCCCCCCCCGCTGTCTGCCACGTTGCCTGCCGTTCCACGCATGCCTCGGTCCCTGCCTTCTCAGCTCTATCAGCCCCGCTCTCCAACAGCCAATCCTCCCTCGCCTGCCCGTCTTCCCGCTGCTGCGCCTGCATCCCCTCCTCCGTCTCCGTCTTCTCCTTCTCCTCCCGGGTCCCCGGTTCGCTCACCCGCACCTGCTCCTGCTCCTGTTCTTCCTGCAGAGGGGGGAGATGGCGAGCTGCGTACCCGGTCCGGGCGGGTGGTCAAGCCGCCTGTCCGTTATGGTGATTTTGCTTAACTGTTTGCTTACCTGCTCGTAGCGTGTGAGACGTGGTCGCCCTGTCACTACTGTATTGCTTTTCATTTCCAAGGGGAAGGATGTAGATGACATGTGCATGTACCTTTAACATAGTGACCTCACCACTACTAACCACTCCCCATATCACAAGTATAATTACAACCTTCCCACCCATTGAGCTCTCTCTCTAGTTCCGGTGACAGACCACGAACAGCTAGGGCAGCAACGTATGTGTATCATGAATAAACAGTAGTAAAGACACAGTGTGTTATGACTCCTCTTTACACCATCTATGCCCATCATAATTTTAAATAATAATTTACTGATCTCAGAATCTGAGATTGGGGTTGGACCTTGGTCTCTGGAGTTGTGGGCCAGCATCTCTACTAGCTTTGTCACTGTCTTGCTCCAAATAACTGAACCAAAAGCTTTTGTAATTGCTACTAAATCTCTCCCATATTCCTTGAGGTTCACAAAACCTCTTTTCTGATGGACGGATACTTTTAGGCTTTACTTTTAGACCCATACATTAGGCGCAGCACGGTGGCGTAGCAGTAGAGCTACTGCCTTACAGCACCAGAGACCCAGGTTCAATCCTGACTATGGGTGTTTGTCTATACGAAGTTTGTACGTTCTCGCCATGACCTGCTTGGGTTTTCTCCAAGATCTTTGGTTTCCTCCCACACTCCAAAGACGCACAGGTTTGTAGATTAACTGACTTGGTATCAAAATGTAAAATTGTCCCTGGTGTGTCTAGGGTAGTGTTCTGGTCGGTGCAGACTCGGTGGGCCGAAGGGCCTGTTTCCGTGCTGTAACTTTACAACTAAACACTAGAAAACTAAAACTACTTCCACTGTATCATTATTTGTGACTGTTGGCTTTCCATTGCGATAGCAATGTTAAAAAGTAATGTGCACTGCAGACATAGTCAAGAATATGCATGCAGTCTCATAGTATGGCCATGGAGAGAATTCTATGTTAGAAGAGGGAGCAGTCTAGTCTGAATGGAATCAGCTGTTCCTACTTTAGTTGCTTGTTTATTGAAGTTGGAGATATTTTGTAAAACTCATAATCCTTAAACAGTTTGCTCAAGAGAGTAAATAATTGTTAAGAAAAATATACACTTCATATAATAATTGGAAGCCACGACAAGAGGAAAGCACTAATGTTCCATGCACTTTGCTGTCAGCTGTATTATTTTCTGTGGAAACTACTTATGTAACTGAGTGGAAAGTGACAAATTGAAATGAGAAAAAAATAAAGGCGGCAAAGAACCAAAAAACACTTATTTGTATCGGTTGGAGGAAGGAGGCTAGTAATGACAACTATTTTGCATGAAACGATCCCAATGTTGTCTCCTTGTCTCATAAAAAGCAAAAACCTTAGAAATATATAGATAAATAATCATTTGAGCAACTGAGTTCAACCACATACTCTCCCTCCCTCCCCTGTGGTTTGGCTTAATAGAAATTAAGAGGAAGAAGAAGTTTTTGGTTGAAGGAAAGATGGTTTAATTATGAAGCAACAGCCTTCAAAGTTCTTTACACAAAGTCATTTTGCTCATAAATATATAAGTCTGTTCCCTTATTAGCCATTTCCTGCATCCTCTGTAGCAATTGGAACACAACAAGTCAAACACATAAATTCAACCCAAGATTTTATTTATTTTACCCATAAATTCTGCATGGTCCTTTCACAAGCGACATAAGGAAAATATATTAAACTTTGTTGTCCAATTTTATAATTGGTTTTATGACGTTAATGTCACATTGACCAACCTTAAGGTTGGGAAGTCTATTAAACAAATAACATTTTTATATTACAAATTATGCTTTATTTTACATTAATTATCATTGGATAATAATATCAAGAGTGAGGCTGGATACTTAGAATTGAACTTATGCTAGTTTATTGCAAAAAAACAAAGATTTTACCTGTAGTTAAGCCAATAACACTATTTCACTCAGCTAAGGTCATTCAGGAAGCCAGTATATATGGTCTTTGTTCATACTGCTTTTTCTGATAGATTGCTGTGTATTGTACATTTTAATACCATCTATTCCACAGTATTATTTAATTGGTGGAAAACTGCATTGACCAAGTCCGCGCCAACCAGTGATCCCCATACACTAGCACTATCCACATGCTAGGAACAATTTACAGTTTAGCCAATAAATCTACAAACATTGTTGTGTGGGAGAAAACCGGAGCACCAGGAAAAACCCCACATGGTTACAGAGAGAACATACAAACTGTACAGTCTGCACCCATAGTCAAGATCAATCCTGGGTCTCTGACACTGTAAGGCAGCAACTTTACCACTGCGCCACTGTGCCGCCTTAACGAGGAGAACAGAAAATTATGAAATTCACTATATAATTTCAAGTCCATTCTGTTAATATTTGCCATGCGAAGTATTAGTAGCCATGATAGCTACAGTTATTTGATTTCTTGGTGCTCAGAATTCTTGGGGGGATATTTTATATAATTTTTGATCAGTGATTTAGCGTGAATTACTCCTCCGAATAACTTGTAGCAATGTTCTGTAATATGCTTTTGTTAAACGTTTAAAACATAAATTTGGAGAACTTCAATTATCTGACATTTCCCATTATGCTTTAGAGTCCATTTTGACATACAGTAGCAATTACACTATATGCTACTACCAAAACTGATTTTCCCATAGACAGTAAACATCACCAAGGAAATCAATTTATCTGGTCATTTTAACATTGCTATTTCTGGGAACTTGCTAAAAATGTTGGCTGAACATCCTACATTACATTAGTGATTACACTTAAGAAATATGTGATATGTTGTGAACTGCTTTGGGACATATTGGGAACCTGAAATGTGCTCCATAAATGCATTCTTTCTGTGTGATGAAACTTCACTGCCTTGGAGAATCAACAAATCAACATGTGAAATAGAGAATGGAAATGCTTTCACATCAGTTTCTGACCTTTGTTTTACCTAATATTCTTTACATAAATCCACAAGAGTGAACTCAGAAAAAGGATTGTGATTTCCATATTGATGATATAGGGGCGGCATAGTGGTGTTGCGATAGAGTTGCTGCCTTACAGCGCCAGAGACCTGGGTTCAAGCCTGATTATGGGTGCTATCTGTACGGAGTTTGCATGTTCTCCCTGTGACCACATGGGTTTCCTCCAGGTGCTCCGGTTTCCTCCCACATTCCAAAGGCGTGCAGGTTTGTAGGTTAATTGGCTGTCCCTAGATCGAACTATTGTATGGATGATTGTTGGTCAGTGTCGACTCAGTAGGTCGGATGGCCGGTTTCCACGCTGTATCTCTAAAAAACTAACATATAAACAAATGATATTTACATCAATAAAATCAATGGCACATATAATTTATAGGAACGACAAGGGAGTCAAATGGTATGGGGAGTGGCAAGTGGTACTGAGACAGGATTGAATCAGCCATAATCTTATTGTATGCACAGCAGACCCAAAGGGCCTATTGGCCGATCTGTTCCTGTTTTTTTGGAGAGGTATCAAACACATAATAACATTGAACAAGACCCAAGGAACCCGCAGATAATGGTTTACTAAAAAAATGACATAGTGCTGGAGTAACTCAGCGAATCAGGCAGCATCTCAAGAGAACAAGGATTTGCGACATTTCGGGTCGATGCCCTTGGAGCATCAGATAATATTGGCATGGACCAAACACTACTCAAATTGAAGGCTGTATTTTTTAATCGACTTGGAATTAAATTTGTAAGAAGCTTACACACACTTAACAATTTCCTTGAGATGTTCCAAAGCACTTTACAATCAAGGAATTACTATTTGGAGTTTAATCACTGATGTATATCGAAATGTGCTTTAACTTAATGCCTCAGTGAATATTCCTCCTTATAGGAAAATGTTTTATGAGAAACAAAGGTGACATTGTTAACTTGTCTTGAATACAAACTGACAGGAAAAAAATCCAGTCAAAAACGTTTGCAGAAAGTGGCATGTCATTATTGAACATCATGCATATCTTTCCTAGAACCCCTTAAATTACTGACTGGCCTGTTGATTGTAAAATAGGTTTTGACGGTGTGCTCGAAAAACAATGTAGTTTCCCAGTCAAATTTCAAGCTATATGCATCAACACCCCGCCCCCATTCGTAGCCTCCCCTCCAAGTCAGTGGAAAGGAAAATATATAAAGTTTGGACTGCAGGGCTGGAGGCACGGGGATACTGAGCAAGTGGGTAGTTTCCTGCCGAGCTATTCTTGCTCTCCGTGTACTTGAAAATCGCTATCTTCTAATCAGTGGCTCCATCATCTTCTTTTTAACGATTTAGGCTCTTTCAAAAAATCCTTTTCACCTTCACGCAGTAAATCTTCTCTCTCCTTCCTGCTGTGCAGTCATAAATTGTCTTTACAATGGAATCTGCAATTAGAGATTATTATTCTGCAATCTAAAGATTAATGTTCCCATTTCCTTTTGAGGAATAAAGTGGGGGTCTCTCTTCAAATAAAAGGGCTGTGGTCGAGTCTATTCGAAAATATGAAAACGCTTACAAATCCCATGAAAGAAGCTCTTCATAATAAACACGAGGGTGCGATGGACACATATTCATCTCTGATAATTAAACAAAGTTACGCAGTTTACACGATAATAACATGTTTAAAATTAAACCTTATTTGAGAAAGAACACATACATACACACTCACGGTGAATGCAGATTTTTATTAATTTTGCGTGCCAAATCTCTCATGCAACAATGCAATAGGGGTTCAAATCGATGGTTTGCCAAACTGCCCCATTGTTGCAATGATATTTCTATATCCCCTCGCCCCATTATCGTTGATGCATCTTTTGATCTGAAGAGCCGTCCGGCGGCTCAACGCTGTGTATCACGCTAATCCATTCGATATGAAGCGATATAAGATTAGATGGGGGAGTTGCGATCGCTGTGTTATACATCCCACCTCTCGCTCCCACACTCACCTGATTGAATGAGGACTGCATCTGGGTTCTAAAGTGCAAAATCTGATACTTACAAAAGGACTTGCACACAATAGTTTGTTCAATTTTCATTAGGAACCGTTTGCTTAAAAATGAATGATGTTCCAAGTGGCACTTCGCCACTCACAGTGTACACACCGTTCCCCAGCACGTTACTTTCACTGTACACTGCACACGCATTTATGCACCCATTACGGGACCTCAGAAGAAGACTGCTGGGTTCTGCTAGTTATTTGCGTCCACGTTTTCGGGGCACGTATTATTTCAAAACAAACAAACATTTAAATCAAAAAGTCGCACTTCAGCGCTCAAACAATTGAACAGACGAATGCTTGAAGAAATCCAACAGCGGGGCAATTGAACACACACCCTTCTTGCCTTCTCTCTACCTTAGCGCTTTCTCGCATTTGACTGTAGAGTAGCGCTCATTTCATTTGCTCATCGTCTCAATTATCAGACAAGTCCGCGTTACGAAATAATTAAAGAGAAAAAGAGTGGACCAGCTTTTGTTAAAACGCATAGACAATTCGAAGGACAATGCAATTAAAAATACTTTTTGTGAGTTTGGGAATAATAAATCAGGCAGCGAACCGCGTTTGTATATTTTCGGGTCATTTTTAATAAATCGGTTAATATTATTACAGGGCATTGCTCTTGCTTTGAGACTCGGTTTATACGATATAATGCTACCCCTTCAACAAGTACGATTGAAGCTAACTCCCAGGCGAAACCAATGTGTCATTGTTCTTTTCGACTTATCGATTGATACAATTTTGTATAAAAATCAGAACTCTCAGTACCGTCCGGACAACACCGGTCCGTCGCCTCCGCCGCCTTTTCAATATAACTTCTTAATAAGTAAATCCCAATTCCTTTTCGATTTATGGACCCATACGGACGAGTTAATACCGATTATTATATGACCACTATCCATGTATTTCCCCCCCAAACTATATACCTTTCAAGCTGACAGAATCACCAGATGGATATTTTGTTGTGCATGGGTAATATGTAAAACAACATTTTGCTAGGATAATATTTTTTCCGATCAATTTCAGATTTAAAAGTTTGTGTGCAGGCAACGTTTCATGGCCAATCGATTATGGTTTAATTCTAGACGCCTGGATTAAATGAATCGGATTAACCTCGTGGTTAAGTATAACTATAATCAACGAAAACTAATTAAGAAGTAGGAAATTAATAATTGTGTTTATGCTGTTCAATACAGGTGAAGGTAGAAATTAAGGAAGGTTTGCTTGAAATATGAAAATCTCAAACTTGCATTAACAAATATTGTCACTAGAGGGCAGCAATAAATAGAGAATGAAAGACAAGTAAAAACAAGCGGTCAGAACCAGTCGGTGTTCTCGTTAAAACTTCCTTGCTATTTGCACTGGCGGTGGATAAAGCACTAACTTGCACGTTAGACTGTCGATTTAGTGCAGTGCCAAACTCGGGAGATAACGCCTTAGTGGGAATTAATTTAATCGCCCTAATACAACTCCAGTGATTCTCGCCGTCATTGGTAATGATTTGAAGTTTTAGTTATTAATATTATTTCACAAAATAGGCTTATTTTTTAAAGAAAGTCTATCTTTTGAAAATACGGAATCCTTGAGCAGAACACTAAATTCTGCCAATGGAGCCTTCACTTGTATAGGTACGTGTGAAAATCGATTTCTAACCTATATCCGCAATGGGAAAATAATTGCCTCTGTAAATTTTCAGTTCAATAATTTATTAAGAGGAAAAGGGCGCTGTGAGGGGGGAATTTTCAATTTCTGCTATTATTGGCTTGGCAAAGAGTCTAGGCACAATAGCAACAGTCAGGGTCCAAGTCAAGGGAAAATCTGACCTTATCTACACGTAGCTCCCTGCTACTGAAGACTTTAGCAACAAGTTGCTGTTTACTGCTACCTACTCTGCATCTTTCAATTGGTATAGACATTAGGATCAGCATAGACATAATAAAACGCGGAGGCATAATACTTGTTGATGGATTTAAAGGTGTCAGTTTTACTCAGACTGCAATGACAGTTTAACACAAAAAAATAGTGAGCCCTGTCTAGGATTGTGGAGTGAGGTAAGCGATTCACCATTGAAACCTTATTCAGATAAGCATTTCGGTCTATCCCATGTAGTCGATCATCGGAATAAAATCTGTGCACTAAGACAGAAATGTATCCATTTCCATCCCGGGTCGATGTTGATGATCTCTTTGGAGAATGATTCCCGATATTTCATATAAATGTCCAAACGTTTACTGCAACCCTTCGCAATAATTTGCTTACCTAAATATATATATATATATTCCTCCTCCATAAACGTAAATGCATTGCATTTTCATCTTCTCAATGTTCCTATCATTCATCGTTCAATTCATTTTAGGTCATCATTTGTTTTCACTTGATCAGTCATTCTTCATAATTCTAGAGACTTTATCGTCGACAGTTTTAATGCAAGCTGTGAACCATGCAACTGAAAAATAAAGAACACTTTTTGACAAATGAAGTAGTGAGATGTTTTCCGTATAAATGAGTATCATTGAACCAATTTCGGATTTTTCAGCAACCATTCGAACAATATTATAACAACTTGTTCGCGGCACTGATTGTCCAGGGTCAGTCAGGAAACATGGGGTCTTATTTTCAGCGGCAAAGCAAATACAAAAACTACAATTGAAAAAATTAATCATTAATATATATAAATATTTATTCTGGTTGTTAATTAATTATTAATTGTCACAATTGTGTTTTTTTTCTTTGCTTTGCAGCTAAACATAAGACCGTATGTTCCCGGACTGACCTACTAATGCGACACTCAATTGTCTTGGTTTTAGTTGTTTAACTGTGGAACATTATTTTTTTATAATCTTACAAGGCAAATAATTCTGAAAGTTGTTTCATTGGTAAGTGTTTGGGGGAAGCTGTCTGTAGATAAAAAGCAATTTCAAAAAAAATAACCGGACAGTATATAAAAGAATGTGTTATCAGACTCCGCCAGACTTCACGGGGACCACAGCACGTTTGGCAATTATTGGCGTGATTACTACTCAGCTGGACACGTTGTTTTGTGCAAACGCAATCTGTAAGATAAAGAGGTCAGATGGTAAAATAAAACGTTAGCGTTGGGCACTTGAAGGTAAATCAGTTCACGCACTGCGGTATTAAAGAGCCCGCGTGTTTATCATTATACGTATATGATTTGATTTTGAATTAATCAAGTAGCAATGCTTAATATTTAATAGAAAACACATGCAATGCTTATGGACCAGAGGCATATTTTGTCTTTTATATCAGTTTGGAGATTCCAATACAATAAAGATGTTAGACATACAACAATAATAAGTTTAGACAAGAGTTCTAATTTATCTGATCCTGTTGCTCTGATTATGTTGGAATTGACAGTTGCAATTACAATGTATCTTTCTATTTTACAATGCAATATACTGCCTGAGCAAGTATTTGCTTGTGTTCTTGATTTAATTTTTAAAATGATCAAAATACGGTTGTCGTGCCTTTGCAATCAGATCATTCCTTTGTTTATCCTTTTGGTGGCAAAATGACCAGTCACACCATGCGCTTCTATCGGCGCCGCTGCGAATTATTTGTTAAAACAAATTTAATGCATCGCCAGGTCCCCTGATTTTTCCCCTGTAATCATTTTATACACTGTCCTTGTATATTTGATTTGAGTGTCCTCACAATAAATTAAACAACCATTACTTTTTTCAAAAACACGAATATGTCAAACCTTGACCTAGCTGCTTGAGGGGGGATGTCAGAGCCAGCACCTTCTCAGATCACGTACTTTATTAATTAGCTAACTTGAATTGATTTCTAATGAAAATAGTTAAAACGGCGTGAACTATTTGTGCCGAATCCACTTGCCCGAGCAAGACCGCGCCAGTAATCGGCTTTTAGAGTTAGGTAAAAATACAATGTTATATATTTTTTAAATAAAATAGCAGGTAGTTTTGTCCTTGCGGAGGGAACGTGTGGAATTTCGTTGGAAATAGTCAATTTCATGTGCCAGGTGAGTATGGGAAGTCAATGCAATAAATTACATTTAATCAAAAATCTTTGTGACTTATTACATTCCGATTAAGATTCAAATGCATGTGCGAAAAATTCTATTCTCGCCTAATACATAAACTATTTACAATGCTTAACTTTGTTTTTTTTTATTTTTAGTGAAACCTGTTTCAATTTAAATTACGCCACCTACGTGCGCGGATATGTAGTAACACTCCCCGGCTCCTGCGTTGATTGGTTTAAAGTTTGCAGAAGGGGTGGAGCATGCCTGCCGTAAAAACCTCGTTCTCCTGAAAGTTTTTGAAAGTTCCCAAAACCTTTAGGACTATCTACGGGCGCGCTCTTAATCAAGGACTAAAATTGGATCCACGCCTTCAATCAATAAAGATTATAACTAAAATCTAGTTGCAAGCAGAGATTTGTGTCGAATTCAAAGCACACCCGTGTTAACATCGACGATGCAGGCGCGTTACCCGGTGTCAGACCCCAATGCTCTCGGAGTCGTGCCTTATCTCAACGACCAAAATTATTACCGAGCCGCTGGCAGCTATGGCAACATGCCTACCCCGATGAGCGTGTATTCGGGACACGATCAATATACTTCAGGTATGGCGAGAACTTACGGACCTTACCATCACCACCAACAGCCGGCTCCCAAAGACCTGGTGAAGCCTCCATACAGCTACATCGCCCTTATAACCATGGCAATCCAGAATGCGCCTGATAAGAAAATTACTCTCAATGGGATATATCAGTTTATCATGGATCGCTTTCCATTTTACCGTGAAAATAAACAGGGTTGGCAGAACAGCATCCGCCACAACTTATCTCTGAACGAGTGTTTTGTTAAAGTGCCGCGGGATGATAAAAAGCCAGGTAAAGGGAGCTACTGGTCGCTAGATCCCGATTCGTACAACATGTTTGAGAACGGCAGCTTTTTGCGGAGAAGGAGGAGATTTAAGAAAAAGGACGCGATGAGGGACAAGGAAGAGCGAGACCGTCAGCAGAAAGATCATAAAGGCGTCCAGAACTCGGTTTCGCAGAGCGACACCGCCAAGGACAATATGGGTAAAAAGGTGGTGGTCAAAAAAGAAGCCGTGTCCCCCGGAATGCCTGTCATCACCAAAGTCGAGAGCTTAGAGAGCCCGGACAACAACAGTATGATGCAAGACAGCCCGAGAAGTGTTGCTTCCACACCGTCTGTTTCAACAGAAAGTTCCATCCCTGACCACAATCCTTCAAACAACAGCCTGTCCGGCTTCAGCGTGGAAAATATTATGACATTAAGGACATCTCCTCACGGAGATCTGAATCCGGTGGCTGTGCCCGCGAGTAGGACTGGTATGGTTTCCTCTTTGCCGGTGAATTATCCTCAAACGCCACAATCCATCTACAGCCCGGCGTGCAGTCAAAATCTCGACTCGAGTGGAAGTTACCATTGTAGTATGAGAACCATGAGTCTGTACGCAGGGGACAGGAACAGCCACATGTTGGTGCCCACCAACTTAGAGGATGCTATCTCAGATCATTCTGTCAGTACCAGCTCCTCGCTCAACGCCATGAACCTTAGCACGGCGCAGGAAGGAGTCCTAACCTCTGGTCACCATCAGCAGTCCGGGAGCGCAGGACAAGCGGCTTCCTGGTACATGAACCACGGGGCAGATCTCAATCACCTCCCGGGCCACACATTCGGAGGGCAACACCAGACTTTCCCCAATGTTCGGGAGATGTTCAACTCCCACCGGCTCGGCATTGAGAGCTCAGCCCTCAGTGACCATCAGGTGAGCGGGAACACAAGCTGTCAAATTCCTTATCGATCAACACCGTCAGTATACCGTCATTCAGGCCCATACGCCTACGACTGCAATAAGTATTGATTTAGAAACCAACCTATCTATCTTTAACACAAAAAAAGTCTATATTTGGGAATGAAAACAAAGCAGCATTCGCATCTTAAGGCTGCATATAAAATATTGACTGTGACTTTCCAAACTGCGGTGCGAGTGGCCAAACGAGTTGTCGATTTGTAGTTAGTGTGTTTGAGGATTTTGAGACCTCAAAAGACAGTCTTTGCTTAAAATTCTTAAAAACAAGGGAAGCCTACTTGAATAATTAAAAGTTAGTAAAACGGCAAGTGCCAAGTGTAGGGTTTAAAACTGTTTAATGGACCAATATTCTAGTGATACGTGTTCTGTTCTGTCTGTGCAGTATTTGTTTAACAACATCAAGTTCCATTTTAAAATGCTTTCTCTTTTCTCTCCTAACGTTTTGTCTGGTGTTGATGCAACGTTATATTTGATGTAAATTGTACGATTTTCTATGGAGGCTACGTTACAGAGCCATTTAATATATTTTAGTTCCGTTCACTGGATGTCGATTTTATTGTTCCCAGCCTTTGTAAAGTGCCAAAGCGTAACTGTTACTCAACCTCAGTTTTATAGCCGTGTGCTTTGTACAGTGTAATTCTTATTACGTTATTATCAACGATATATTTGCTCCGTTTAGAACCAAAGAACTAATTTATTGGATGCATAGTATTTTTCTAAACCTCGAGATCTCTTTTTTTTTAAAGAAGTGACGGTGTATATTGGTGACCCAGGCCCCGATGCCGTGAGCGCTCCTTCAGAGGAGAGGATTGTAGTGGTTGTTTTAAGAACACTTCCTTTTTCGAGTTCAGTTGATCTCAATTGCTGTATTTATCTGAAAAAAAACCCCACAATAAATCAGCGTTGTTTTTATTTGCCTTATGTTAGAGTGGCGTTGTGGACGTTTTTTTTGAGAGAAAAAATTACTGCATGCTGTTTTGTTATTGGTTAAAAACAAACAGTGTTCTCTGTTCTCTGCAATTTTCTACTAACTCCAAGTACCGCAGAATTAAATAATGCGGGTTTAAGATAGAGTTTACTAAATACTGAAAGTCATCCCTTTTCTGAGAAACGTTAAGCTTTTAAAATGTCAAAAACGAAATACGTTTTTCTAACAGGCCAACTAAGGATAAGCAATCTTGTCGCAAAACAATGATCTGAGGCGATTTGACACTCAGCTCCAAGTTTAAATGACAATTAATTACTCTCTTGACTGTGTTTTGAAATATGATTTCAAATTTTCAAAATATTTTCTGCTTTGATCAAATATGCCTTTTCAACTTTAGTTATGCTATTCTACTTGAGCATTACACAGTGCACATTTCACCAATTACAGAACATCTGATCGGCAAGTACTTTAAATTAACCGATACGTCCCTTAAAAGACTCTGAACAATTAAAAATAGGTACGTAAAATTCTATCTAAAGGCAACCAAACTATTGCAATTTTCGAGTTCATTTCTATCACGGAATTCGTGTATATTTTGCTACTTCGAACAGGCAGTGATGTTGATTAAAAAGAATGAGACTCCAAAGACAAGCAAACAGTTCAGTTAACATGATTTAAAAAATCTTATTATGTTTGCCAGGAACTAACCAGAAAGTGGAAAGGTAGTCAGCGCATTTTATTTCATAAATCAGCTTAATCAATGGACCTCCAAAATTCTGGTTACCTTACCCAGGGTAAATTTGCAAGAGGGAAAATTCAATTATTGAGGTGAGATATCTTGTTTGTCACTTGTAGATTTAGTATTAATTGAACAAATGGCATTTTGTGAATATAGTCCCCGATTACATAGGAAAGTGGTGCATTTAATCAAGAAAGCAACTGGTCTACAGCGCACTGAGTAGCTGTCAGACTAAAGACCTTAAGAAGGCCCGTGGCCAAATTTTCATTCGGCAGACTCTATTGTAAACTAACTTTGGCAGGTTTGGACCTGATGAAAGTTATTGGAAAGTGCATGAAGTAAGCCCGAGGTATAATTGACCAAAAGACATGTATGAATGAGTGTATGAACGCTTGCTTCAGCAAACATGCGGGCGCTGCTTCAAATCGGACCGCTCTGTCTCCTTGTGCACAGAATCCAGGACCAACTGATGGCCCCGGTAGATAGTTGCACCTGTCATTAACAATATACTTGAAAGTCAGCTGCGAATAGTATGCGCAAACATCTGGGGTTGGGTAATCAAAACGGAAGTCTGTCTGGCGCTCTGGGATCCCAGTGATTTGCATGATTCAAATAAACTAAAATGTTCAGTTCAAACTTGGAATAAACGATTCCTCTGTTTCTGTGTTTAAAAAAATGGCCTTTTAACTACGCATGCAATTTTATGCCAAGAACCAGGCATGGAAATCGCGTGCATTTTTTTTCGCCAATCTGAGATCAATTTTGTGTTGGCATTTCTTTTTTAAATATAAGTTTTCATTTTTCGCACGCTAGTACACTGAACACACCGTAATTAAGTCGAGCAGGCTAAGCAATTTGGCAACGTTTAAAATAAACTATTATTAACAGAAAGATCGACTTAAAATTGAACAGTATCTAACTTTGTATCAATACGATGTGAAATGGGGGCCCTTATATAATGCAACACGCCTTGAAATGCCAAAGGCGTTTAGGTGATGTAACTTCAACCCCCACTAACAATAAGCATTGAACCCGGATTAGTAAACGATCTGTCTACAAATATCACCTAAAGTCAATCTCAAAGGTGGCCCACTCAGATAAATCCCACTCCCCGCTTTCCCATTGTGTTGCGTCTAATACCGTACAGAGTAACTTGTTAATACAGCATTTGGTTCAGATTCTACTCTCTTCTCCGGATTTAATTTCTGGGAATAAATAATTAATTTCAATTTCTGTTTAAAAAAATAAACGCCACTCGACCTTGCACTGAGACTGGTTAATGGTCAAATGTGATCTGAATACAGGAATGGGCTTTCTCCCAGTTTGATATATAAACCATTAGTAAAGGCCTATAATAGCAGAATACTCGGGAGTGCCAACTGTACAATCATCTACTATCAATATATAGATGTTTGGCACTATTTTCTGTTTTGGTACAAATATCGCTGCCACGTAACTGGTAGCTGCCCCGTCCGAAGTTAGAACGATAGCTATGCATCTTTGCAAAACAAAAGGATACCAATTGTACACGTTTGCAAACAAACGAGCGACAAACACCCCCTCGGCGCAGTGTGAGCGTGTGGATTAATGACATCAATACGTTCAGCAGTAATAAGAGAGCCATTGATTGGGCTTTATTCCCCAGGCACAGTTTTAACACGGGGCAAACTGTCCTCATTCAAGCAGTGTAATCGCTTGCCTTTTCTGCAAGCTCACGAGTCTTGTTCTTCACGCAACGTTGAGTAGATGGCCACCTGCCTTCAAGGGCCAGAATAGTTCATCACCCAGATAACAGCCGAATGAGAGCGTCAATGTAATTTTATACATTGGATAGTGTACTTTTTTAACGAGAGGAAACACATGGTAATGTAATTGACACTGTGTATTCTTTAGACTCGGACAAACCAAGTTTAGACTAGAAGGTACAAAAAACTAAGGTGTTTTTGATGTTAAGAAGGTTGAGGTATTGAAAGCCACGCCGTTTATTTAATTTCTTTGGAATCAAGGTGAATCATTTAAACCATACACCGACCTTCATATTATAATGTCGCTGTTTAGACGCTGATTGCAATAATATTATCCTGGACTATTAATGCTATCAAGGGAATTGAATAGCGGTTTGATGCTGGCGCTCAGATCTTCTTATTCCTTATTTCATATTGATCGTGTCAAATACGGAAATATTTTAGAGGAAGACAGAATTTCTTAACCCTTTTCATGCAATGGGAAACATGTTTCATTCAGAATCTGTGCCCCTTCCTCCATCAATTTTCCAATCACTGTCTATCCTATATCTGTTCGGGAAATGGACCCAACGCTGGGAGGGGAGGGGGGGGGGGGGGGGGGGGGGGGGGGGGGGGGGCTGGCATGCATTATAGCGATGTAGGTGGACGCCGTCAGAAATTTGAGAACAATCGTTTCTCATGCAGATACAACGGAATTCTTCTCCTTGCGTCAGAGATAGGGAAGGAGGAATCAGACAGGGATGTTCAAAGTCATGGAAGATTTTGATACTCTGCTTCGAGTTGCCAAGCCGCTGTTTAAAAGAGGGCACCGCTTCAGCGTGATTGTCTAAAGCAGAGGTGGTGACATGACGGAACAAGTCTGTGCGTTTTGTACAGGCATCATTGTAATTGTAGCGCACTGGATAAAAGGCGGTGGAAAGGGCTTTAATAACAATTTCAAAAGGATTAGTACTTGAAAAAAAGGGTATGTTTGGAAGACTACCGGGGAAGACTAGGGGAGAAAGACAATTACGGTGACACGTGCAAACTGGTCGCACAGGAATGATAGGTAGAATTAAATCACTCTGCACAGTACAATTTGAAGGTTCAACGTCGCCACACGCATCACCATTTCAGACAGCAACTTGAATAAAGAAAATTATTTATTTTTTTGTCAGAGAACCGACTTTACTGCGACGAGGCCAGAAACCACACCGAAAAGTCAACCAAGTATTATTTTATCTGTGCCCTTCTTTCCCACTTCCTTCCAGTTTTAGGGACCCACATTTACAAAGAACTATCTGCATCTCAGTAACCTCTCAAAAGCGCTTCACTTCTAACGAATTATCCTGAAATGTTGCAACTGCTATGCAAATAATAAAACACAAACAGCCCCAGAAATAGAGCAATAAATATTATAAAAGTTGTTTATATGATTGTAAAAAGGGTATGAAATGTGAGCCCAAAAATAAAAACCACGCCACATCTGGCTTTACTGCGCTAATTTAAAATATATCTAGATATTGTTTGTGGAATAATGTCTGACCGCAATTCATCCATTGCATATTCTATAACAAATTAAAACTCTTTGGGTGTATTACTGATATTTTTGGACGTTCTACAACAACAACCCGTCCAAGTTTGAATCTGAATGAGACATTCTATGTGAGCAGCGTGAAAGTGTGTCAGCATTTATCCAGTGTTGGAATCTCTGCGAAAGTCATTATTGCATCTCGTATTTCAACTTAAAGTTAATTACTGAAATGACAAGCATAGTCCTTACTGGTTTCAGTCAAGCCTATAATTGGAATACGTAGACTGTAGTAGGTGTTTATCCAAAATGCAACGATCCGAGTGTTATGATAATAACGGTATTAATAACGATAGTCACAATCAGCGTCGTGATGGTTGCACGTAAAACACACACACAACGACAACAATTTCACGTGACGGGATCAGTTCCAAGTCGGACTGAATATCCTTTGCGCCGATATTTACAATAGTTTTTTATTATTATTGCATAGATTTCCCAGATGAGGCGTCAATTAAACTAAAGACTTTCAAATAAATAGTCGCACGAAACATTTATCGCGACACAAGTTTGGCGACTTTTCAGGGTAGCCTTAGCATGTGATCGATCTCTAGTTGGTCCAATACAAATCTGCGTTGCGCAGGTCCGGCTATGGTTGGGTATAACTCTGAGGTAAACGCGTCCAAACATCCCCAAAAAGATAACTGATGAGTTAAATAAAGTACCCAGGTTGACCAAAATTTAACAAATAAAACATCAAACTGTAAACAAAACGGTGTAAGAACAGGAAAAAAAGAATAACAAACTATTCTTTGAAACATTTACACCTTTACTTTAAAGGTAAATTAAGTGATTTGTTTATTGATTAAAATCTTTAAAAAAAAATAAAACTGCAGATTTCTACCGGTCAAATTGACGAAATATATAAAAAATTGTGGACAACGTGAAAGATCACGTATTCGAATTCTTAAAACGGAACTAAAATCTCCAGCCATAGGTAAACAGGATGTCTACATTTGGCATTTAATTTTGTCTCTAAACTAAATAAAAAAAAGTTTCTGTGCTTCTGCGCTTGGAAAATAGCGTGAATGCGTTGTTCCAATCCTGAAGAGGTTAACAGGATATGTACACGTTGTGGTCTTTTTTTAACATCTTCATCCCAGAAGAACAAAGAACCCAATTGTTAAACTGATCATAAATATATGGAAAATAAAAATGTCATTTCCAAGCTGACTGTTAAAAGACTGCAATGTCCTTTTTTTTGGGGGGGGGGGAGACGTTTTTCGCGAGAAATTGTGTAGAAAGTAAAAAAAAACTTATGAACCTTGCCATCCATTTAGATTTGTCTAATTGTTTCAAGCGCATTCGGGTCCCTTGAGGTTTTATTCCTGCCTTCCACTTGTACTGCAGCTCACATCACAAGGATATCTTGGGTGGTGGAGCAGGGAGAGTATGAAATTGACCTGTAACTGACAAGCAGGTCATTGTTGAAGCATTGTTCCGTTTTTGGTATTTGTTACAATGTTGCCGTGTTTCAAAACGCGTTTTCGTCTTTGTTTACAGCCGCTTATCAATCGTTGCTTACAAGTGATGGAAAAAAAAGGTAATTCCCAATCAAAGATATCGCAGCATTCTTCGCATTTCCATTTAGATCCACTCAATGAATAGAGAATCCAACATTTATGTAATCATTAGACAGCTGTGATTACTTACAAAGTTGTTATAATCCCCATCCCTGTTGTAAACAGGAAAAGCATGTAATATAAAGCAAGAGGCATATATTAACAATGAAACCGGTCCATGAAAGAGAAACTTTTTATTTAGTATTCTTTGCCAAGTTCCCCTTTTATGGAATCTTGACGCTTGGAACTTTTCTCCTTTGCAAGTGCTCTTCCTGACAGCCTCCGGCCCATCTTGTACTCCGCAGATGGTTATACAAAATGACCAGCTGTGTGCAACAACAACGGTCACTGAGAGAATATAGCACTTTCCGATTAAAGTTCCCGCGATTGCGGGATAGGTGTCAAATAAAGGATCAATGTAACATTTGCACACGTTAAATTGCTTGTGTCGACATTGCAGTCTAGGTATGAACATAGGTAGTGGCTCCGTGTGCGAGTGTGTGTGTGTGTGTGTGTGCGCGCGTTCGGAACATCAGCGGTGGACGTGATATTTCAAACATCAGGTCAGTGCGTTTATGTATTGGGTGCCCGGAAATTTTTCCAAATAAACACAGCTTGATTCAACTTGGGTGGGCAGACTTATCAACAGACTAATTCTATAAACAAATGAACGAACAACCAAGTAAGCGATTGGTTGGTACCTCGCAGACACGTGGAGAGAGCCTAGGCTTTTTTTTGCAGTGAAATTTAATTAATGTGGGTGGGCTGGGAATAAAACGACTGTTTATCATAGACAATTTATTTTCCAGTGCAAAGTCAACATAAAATAGCAACTTACAACAATTATTTAACATTTTAAGCCGTGACGAAGGGACAAAGTGGGAACAATCTTAAGAGAGCAGTGCTCACATTTGCTGAACTGTAGCGCACAGGGTCCACATCGGACTCCTGCAAGACCACGTTTTATTCTGTAGTAAACTGTGAATCCTTCTGAACGTTTGAAAGAAAAGAAGAGGTTGGAAAGGTTTGCTCAGGAATCGCTATGAACCATATCTATAGCAACCAGTTGCAGCAGCTCAAAGGGTCAGGACCTGCTCTGTGCTTGAATCGTGGTTCTTCAGTCTACCTGTACGGTGGTGACAATGGGATATTCTCTTTGGAGTTCGGGGGCAACAATGTGATGAGCAGACAAGAGCCTCCTCAGAAGCCACCTTACAGTTACATTGCTCTGATTGCCATGGCTATCAAGAGTGTCCCAGACCAGAGAGTAACGTTGAATGGCATCTATCAGTTCATCATGGAGCGCTTCCCATTTTACCATGACAACAAGCAAGGGTGGCAAAACTCCATCAGGCACAACCTGTCACTAAACGACTGTTTTATCAAAGTCCCTCGGGAGAAGGGCAAGCCCGGTAAAGGGAGTTACTGGACCCTGGATCCGAGGTGCACGGACATGTTTGAAAATGGGAACTACAGACGGAGGAAAAGAAAGGCCAAGACTCAGGGGACCCAGGATCAGAAAGAGACAAAGAGAAGCAGAATCGAAATCGTCGAGAAGTGTACAGTGGCTGGCGATTGCCCCAAAACCGCATCCGATCGCGACATCAAAGGCTGGCCCGCCTCGCCTGATTCTGATCATGTCAGGCCCGCAGGTGATTCGCCAGACAATGTTCATGCAGGCAACGTGAAAAGCGAAAGTGTCGCAGAAAGTCAAGAAGGTTGCCATCTTTTGTTAATGCCATCGGATCCCGAGCGCAAAGGTGACCAGACATTGAAACGTGGAGGATTAACATTTATTTATCCTTTTGGTGCTGAAGCACTCGACCAGGCCGCGACCCACCATGTCCAATCTGGGATTTGGACCAACCCATCAGGGCTTCCTTGTGCCGTGCCCACCCCCCTTCCAGCAATCACCCCCACTCAATCTGGATTGAGATGTATCCCAGGGGAAGGGATATATTTCGATAACGTTAGCCAAGGTGGCGAGAAACCAACAGAGGATTTTACAGGAGGCTCGCCGACTTCAGCTGAAAAATTCTCTCTGTCTCAGATGTCACCTCGGAGAAATAACTCGCCGAAAGATGTAGGAACCTCTGGAACCCAAAGTTTTGGACCGTCATCACTGGTTGGAGACCAGAGTCAGGAGAGCAGAGAGCAAAAACCTGAATCTAGCCACATCCCACACGCCGAAAAACCGAAGAGTTTTAGCATAGAAAGCATCCTATCTAAGAAAAGCCACCACGACGACAGCGGTAATGCAACCGAACAGGTCGATAAATCCCCGGGGCGTCCAAATTCAAAGCTAAATTTAGGGATCCAATCCAATAGATGTTTCGGCAGTTCGCTTTTAGATACCTCGCCAAGGGTCTCCGCAGCCTTTAACACCACCTTGCCGTTTGATACACATCAGTTACCGGGTAAATATTGTCAAATCGGGTTTCCGTTTTATTCGTACTTTCCACTGACTTGTTCTGAAACGTGTTTTAATTTTAAATAGGTCACAAATTTATCAAACACGCACCCAAATTCCACCTGTGGTACTAGGGCCGATTTTATAACCAATGTATATTACGTGATCTTAGAATGTAGCCAATTGTCAATGTATTATTCAGACGCCTCCAACATCTAGATATATTAATTTTACAAAACAATTGTTGTACAGCAGTTTACATTTCCGAGTACATACATCCTCTTAATTATCTATTAGGCGACTTTTTATGATTGGAGAGAGCCCTTGCATTTACAACTTGCCTTTAAGTGTCACAAGCACCCTAATGCCATCACGTACAGAAAACTAGATGGGATATCGTTTTAGCTTCTGTATCACAGAAGACACGTATTTCCATTGATGAATATTTAGGTGATAGAGATTTCATTAGTCCATTAGTAAACGTCACGCTTGCTTAAGACGGCATATCATGATGTCAACAACCATTTTATGAGACAGATCCCAGCTGCTCGAGTTAATGTATATCTGACCAGCCTTGCTCTTCTGTACGCTGTTTCTCTCTCACTGCCACGCCAATTCGTACAAAAACCGATTGCCACCAAGTATAACGTTTGGTTATTTTATTGGTTTTGTAACAGGAATACGAATATGTATTAAACGATTTTGATTAAGTTGTATCACTTCTATTTTTATTAAATGAGTTAATGATTTTAATTGTGTTGCGTTGCTGTTTATTTTTTTTTACACGACGGAAAGGAAGGTGATTACATACTTAATTCAGGTAATTGATAACAGAGTGGGTGGAGGCGGGAGGGGTGGAAAGGACGGGCACACCTTGCTCGTCCGCTCCAGTGAGATGGAAAGACGTGTCCTAACTTTTTACGCGGAACGGCTCCTTACAAAGGCGACACCCAGCTGCCTCGCACAGTTAGGCGACGTGAAACAATTTAGACAAAATCATGGATTCGTTGAATCGTTAAATTCACGCAAGTTTGACACAGACGAACGAGTCACATATTTTCCTTAACATAATTTCGGCAGTGCGTACACAATACTCGTAGCAAGGTATAGATCGCAACACTGTACCCAGTCATAGAAAGTTCAATACATTGATGAGATATAAATAGTATATTATTTACATTAAACAATACATATATTTATTAATGAACTGTGGATGAATTCATGGATCAATTATATTAATTCAATATACCATCGAATGTTAGTAATCATTCACTAATATTGAATGATTAGTAAAGTCCTAACATAGTGAAGCTGCAATGAAATGGAATTTCAAGCACCAGGATTAATACGACCGACATATGTATTTTCAGAGTAGGCATGTGTACCTTATGTATTGAGTCTGGATTCCCCCCTAATTGAGTTATCCCGTATTACAAATATATATCACTGGGGTCCCTCCCCCCTTCCAGGTATTGGGATAATGCAACTATATACACGGATTTCTCTCACCCGAAAGCGACCCCCTTTGAAATTTGCTACAACGATTGCGAGTCGGTGGGAGAGTAAACACTGGGGCTGTAGAGAGAGCGGGAGCAAAGAACAGGCTTCTGCACTGATGGCGGGGTCTCGCGTTGGAACAAAGCCTCCTTTCAAAGAACGCGGAGTTCCCAGAGCTCTGGAAAATTTGGGGTTTTCTTTGAAAACGCAGCCCACTGCACTTCGGAATATATTTATATTCGTTTTATGCCCGTAATCTAATTAATGCAGGGACTGCGCTTCAATACTATTTGTGTCCGTTTGATAACGATGGGGAGAGAAAACGGCCCCATTATGATTATTAGATGGATGGGGCTTCAACACGCGCTTCTTTTACGCAAAACATACTTCATTATTAATAATTTAAACAGGTTACAATTATTTAAATTCTTTTTAATCTTCTAATTTCCATAGGGTAATTAAATTCACTATCTGCAATTTAAATTCAATTTATTCTGATGATCTGCAAACTGGGATTAATCTAGTTAGGTACCTGAAGGCCAGTACGGACAATGTGGGCCGAAGGGTCTATTTTCGCGTTATATGAATCCATAGTTCGATTACTTTATTCAAATACATTAAAAATTAATCAATATGAAAGGTATCTCATACATATATGACATTAACAATTCTTTGCCCTTTGTTGGCATGTTTTCCCTTTAATAATAGGTCAAAACTATTGTCCAATAATTAATGATCATTTATCGGAATACACACATTTTCTAAACTTGACCAATATACTTAATTAAGGCACACCGACTAACTTTCCCCGGTGCGTCATTTAAAAGTTTCACTTGGAATAAAAATACGAACGGATGCGTTGAAATTCATTTAAATGTGTCGAATGTCTCAGTTTGGAGGTTATCTCGCCCGCTTTTACCGTTCTCAAAGAAACCTCTTCAGGTGCCTTCAGTTTGACCCGTAAACAAGAGGCGAGACCAGTAATTGGCAAAACAAACTTCAAACTAATGTCGCCATCAGATCACTGAGAGTTCAAGGTAACACTACTGTCCCTGGTGCGTGAGCGTAAAAAAAAGAGCGGTTTATTTTATTGTAACATAAAAGGAAATAAATACAACTCTTGGTTTTCGGTTAAGATTGCTCCCAGGATTTTTGTTTTTATATGTTTGCACTGTGCATATGAGGAATGTGCATTAAAGTAAATAAACTTCATCAGATTTTTTGCAAAGAACCAAGAGATTTGCAAGTATTTCCTGTTTAGAGGGTTTTTTTTTAACCCAAATGCTCTCATGCACAGAACAGTTCCTTTCCAAATAATTCTATACCATGAACTTCAAAGTACACTTCACCAAGTAAATCACAAAATGATAACACAATCAACATAAATATGCAATGGTTATGAACTTTGAGAACCACACATGCCTTTTGCATAATTAGACTTTGAAAGTTTACAGGTATTTGCACCATGTATATAAATGCTTTTTCACATATGCATCAACACAGAATCGACAGACCAAAGGGAAAAAGTAATATTTCTGCAGAGATTAATTAGCCAGACCTCAATTTTAAATTAACAATCCGAGTTATTTATCTGGATTTAACTAGACTTTATTTACTGAGAATGCACATTGTGGGTTGGCCACATATGCAGTGCATTTGATTGCCGGGCATGTATATATAATCAAGTAGGTGGTCCATTTATGAAAATTGCTTTCCCCAGTCCTTCCAGAAGGATTTAAATGGGCAATCATTTTCATGAAGATAACCCCTGACATGCTTTTCACTAATATTATGGCAAGGAACCCTATCACCCTTATTGTGTCATGCTCAATGAGTTTAGTGATGTGGGCACCAGGCAGGGAAATAGATTTGGAGCCAAAATCAGATTAGCCACGATCTTATTGAATAGGAAAGTATGTTGGAGAGATTGTCCATCATTCTCTAGCCACTATTTCTTTTGGTCAGCTATTTTTAAGAGTAAGTGGTTACATTTCAAGTATTGATATTTGTAACTAATCATCAATGCAACCATACCCATACACTCTAATTGCATTGCCAAAGGAATTAAAGTTGCTAGAATGTTTAATTAGTATGAAGAAATAATATGAACAAAATACATTGAAACAGGAGTGGGATATGTCAGCATGCCTGTAGCAAGGTCACAGTGGATCTTTCTTGCCAGTGTGACTTTTCTGAACTATGTTCTCACATTCAGTCAGATTCTGGATGATCTGTATATTGACCACCCTGCCCCTAACTATGGGGATTTTTTTCCACAGCTAGCAAAAACCCATTGATCTGAGATAGAAAGTTATAATGGTAAAACTCAGATAATCCAGCATCTTTGGGACTTTGCAATGGCTAGACTAGGATGCTAATATATCAATCTCTACTTATTATCAGGTTAATGCTCAACAAATTAATTTTAGCTAAAGTGTAATTTTTGGTGCCAGGTTGGAAATATTTAGGCCAATGAGGCTTCACAAACTGGTATATGATAAATTATGAACATGATGTTGCCTTAGAGATTAATGGTCACTTGGAGAATGCAATCCAAGTGACAATTTGCAGAGAGCTACACCATTGTGTTTAATTTAGATTATCTGTTTAACTTTCTAGTTCAGGGTATGGATACACAGCTTTTGAACACAGGCGGACATGCTACTGCTGAATCACTTAAACAATAGTGCTATTGATAAGGAATATGATAAGGAATATCATTACAGCATCAAAGGGAGTTTATGTAATTTAGTCATTTAACTGGTTGTACATAACAAATACAATTGTGTTTATTATTTACACCCAGTTAAATGACAGCAAATTACATAAAGTGATTGATGTAAGTTTTAACCAGAAAGTTCCTGGATAAACTGCACAAAAGTTCATCAGATTGACCAAGTCAAATTATAGCTACTTTTTTTTGTCAGTAAGTGTTGAATTCTTTCAAAATTATCTTGATCAACTACAAATTATATTGGGTAACTACAAAATGCACACATTTCTGTGGTGTAAAGTTAAAAAATATCAAATGCATAATAATCTTAGTAACTTCAAATTCAAATGATTTAGGATGTTGGCATAATTTGAAACCAGTCTACACTGGGAACACTCCATTAATCCATAAATACCCCATAAATCAATTGTCACTAAACCTGATAGAAGGATATCAAATTATGAGAGTCATAGATAAAATAGACTGTCAGAATCTTGGATCTAGGATGGAAAAGTCAAATACTAGCATAGCTTTAGGATGAGAGGGAGGGTGGTGAGTGCCTGGAACAAGCTGTCAGGGGTGATGGTTGAGGCAGATACAATAGTGGCATTTAAGAGACTTTTGGATAAGCATATGGATATGCAGGAAATGGAGTGATATGGATTATATGCAGGCAAATAAAACTTGATCTTTGCATCATGTTTGGCACATATTTTTAGATCAAAGTACTGTGCATCATTCTTGTGCTGTACTTTTCTATGTTCTATCTACTTTCTATATTTTGGTAAAAATGGTGAAGGCAGGAATTATTCTACATTTGTCTGGAGAATAATCTACTCTTCTTTAAATAATGTTATAATGTCTTAACATTTTTCTGAATCACAAGCAGAGTAATAGATAGAAACAAGGAAGTGCAGATGCTGTTTTGTGCCAAAGATAGATATAAAGTGCTGGAGTAACTCAGCGGGTCATGCAGCATCTCTCGACAAAAAAGATGGGTGAAGTTTCGGATCGGACCCTTATGACCCAAAATGTCACCCATCCTTTTTCTCCAGAGTTGCTGCCTGGCCCGCTGAGTTACTCCAGCACTTTATTTCTATCTTCAGAAATTGGGTCTTTGATTTATAATGCCATTTGAAGGACAAGGTACATAACTGTTCCTTTTCTTCAGAGATGCTGCCTGACCTGCTGAGTTGCTGCAGAACATTTGTCTGTCTTCTGTATAAACCAGCATCTGCAGTTCCTTCTTACATATAACTATAGATGTATTAGTTTTATTAAGTGATCATACAGCTTGAATGATGACTGTGTGCAGGTTCCAACCCAGCCTGTAAAAGAGAGTGGGGTGGAGGGGGGGGGGGGGGGGGCACTGCGTTTGGAAAACTATGTATAAAATACCAATCTATTCTGAAAAATTGAGAATCCAAATGACTTTTTGTCCATAAATTCCTGTTTGCCATTGTAACTTTAAGCATCCTAGATCAACACAAAATGCTAAAGTAACTCAGTGGGACAGGCAGTATCTCTGGAGTGAAAGAATGGGTGACATTTCAGGTCGAGCCTTCTTCAGACACTGAGTATGAAGAAGGGTCTCGACCCGAAACATCACCCATTCCTTCTCTCCAGAGATGCTGTCTGTCCCGCTAAGTTACTCCAGCATTTTGTGCCTATCTTTGGTTTTAAACAGCATTTGCAATTTCTTCTAACTCTTTTAAACATCCTAGTGTGTATTGCTGATTATGGTTTTAAACTGAAGTACGCCTTTGCGTCTCAGGTTGTAGACGTGGAAGCTATCCTCAACTTTAGCACCTAGTCAGCTATTTCCAAAACCATGAGACCAATAGTTAGGGTTGCACTAAGTATTTGTATACTGCTGCTCCTTTGGTTACTGAAGCAAATGCAATGTTTAATAGTGTCATCAACCTTCCACACGAGGAGCACCCTCAGGTCCTCCTGAGAACAATGGAACTAGATAGATTAAGCAACTTTACAAACAAAAAGAACTGAAGAGGCTCTGCAGAAATAGAAATTCTCTTTTGATCAATACATTTTTTCAATGTTATAATCCAATCACATTTTGTTTTGTTTTTTAGCATTCAGTGATTGCATTAATATCATTTATGCAGTTGTTGGGTTTCAGCTAATCTTCTGAATGGTGTTTTTGACTATTATAAATGACATTTACTACACGACTTCTTCATGGAAATAATTAATGTTCCCACCTGTGAGTTTTATTTCAACTGTGAAATTAAATAGATTCTCCAAGAACTGCGGCAATGGTTATTGTAACACTACTATTTTTGGTTAAATCAGTAAAAGTGTGTGAGAACCCAACATTTACCTTTATTCTTATGATATTATATATTTGGAAACAAACTATGGATCCAGAAATGTAACTCTATGAATTCATTATCTTTCCTTGGTCGACTCAATCTCAATCCTTTTGCCACAGACAAGATTGTTGATATACATTATGCATTTTGCCTAAGATAGCAAAATAACTCTCTTTCAGACGACACAAGAGATGGTAGATGATGGAATCTTTAAAAAAAATAAACTGCTGGAGGAACCCAGAGGGTCAGACAGCATCTGTGAAGCTAATGGACAGATGCCGTTTTGGGTTGGGTCCTTTCTTCAGATTGATCTTTCTCTCTCTCTCTGAAACACTGGAGTTTGTGTAATATACTGGTCAAGAATCTTTTTTTATTATCCAAAGTATACTGAGTGTGATTTTGATTAAAAAGGAACATTATTATATCAGCAAAATATTATATCAGAGGTATATGAGGTGAGCGGTCCAATATGTCTATTTCAATCTAAATCCAAAATTATCCTCATTAATTGCTCTTTAGGGGTTCTTCCTAGTTTATTTGCTTTGATGTCATTTTGAACCTGATGTACTTTAAGATAAATTCAGCCATGCAAGTACTTTTTTTGTTTTAATTTTTATGGTCGTATGGCAAATCTCAATCATCTGGCATTCAGTGTTTGCAATAAAAGTGGTGAAAATATTATAACTACATTCATTATGTTTTACAGTGTTTTATAGATCGTATTGGCTAATGGCACTGACTGAAGTGAACAGGCAAATTCTGCTTGTGTGTTGAACTAATGGAACTCAAGTAAGCTGTAGTCAGATGTACATGTTTATCATTCATTATAAGCCATGGTTTTAATTTTGTAATTCATGAGTCACCTTAATTTTTGTTTGATATATTGACTCATACCATGATGTATTTATATAGGATTCACACCGTAATTGCTGGATTAGATGATGTTGCATTTCGGCAACACCATTATGGATTTCATATCAGATCTACAATAACAAAACTAATCCTATTGTTGAGTGTCCTACAAAATCCCAGTACAGAAAATGAAATGGAGTGGTTAGGCCACCATAAGACCTGGGAGTTGGTTATAAATGATGCCTAGCTTATTCAGGTAATGGAATCTGTCATTATTGAAAACCAGTGCTTTGCTTAATGAAGACAGTGGACTTTGTATCCTTTCATCTGAGCTGCAAGGAGGACAACGGACGGCATGATGATGAATGAGCTGGTGCTCGGTGAGTGAGTGTGTTACCCGTGCTCTAAATAAAGATAATAACCTGACACATATACCTGAAATATGTTGCCTAATCTCTGAAATATGTAGCCTAGTTTTCCTTTCCAAGGGAAGTACTAAAAGATGGCAACTAGGTCACATGCCTTGAGTCGCTCATTATAGATGTGGCTCCTATGCTGGAAAATAGGGCTTATTGGTCATCAAAACTGAAGGGTCTCGACCTGAAACGTCACCGATTCCTTTTCTCCAGAGATAGTGCCTGAGCCTCTGAGTTACTCCAGCATTTTGTGTCTATCCTTACAATACTTACTAGCAGCAGTTACGATAGTTACCAAAGATCCTATAGCGGAGCTATATAAGATCTTTGATAGTTACAATGAGCTCTGTGTGTTGATTCTGATGGAAAGTTTTAAAACTCTAAATCAGCTATAACAAATTGTGGATGCCTTGCAGTATCAAACGTTTATTTCACCCTCTAATACTTCCTCTGTTTTAGATAGATCCAGCTCTGTGTACAATGGAGTAATGTGACACTTTGTTAATCAATTCACTGCACACTCATAACAATGAGCCTTTTATTTACACTGTCATAATTGAGATGTTATGTGCATCGTTAAAGTAAAGACTAAGTTATATATGGGACAGCAATGAAATGGTAATTAATGCATGGTGGTGCAGCAGTAGAGTTGCTGCCTTACAGTGCCAGAGACCTGGGTTCGATCCTAATCACGGGTGCTGTCTGTACAGAATTTCTGACCGTGTAGGTTTTTTTCTGGGTGCTCTGCTTTCCTCCCACACTGCAAAGGCATCCAGGTTTATCGGTAAATTGGCTTCGGTAAAAATGAGAAATTGTCCCTTGTATGTGCGAGTGTAGGGGGATCACTGGTCCGTGCGGACTGTGTGGGCCGAAGGGCCTGTTTCCGCTTTGTATTTCTAAATTTATATAAACTAAATTAAACTAAACTGAACTAAAAGTGCTCGGTTTTGATGTCCATGTGTGGTTCTAGGTTCACTCTCATAGTTTATGCCACCATCAGCATTGCTTGATTTAACCTTTGCCTTGAATCAGAAATTGAATAGCGATATATTGCAAAAAAGCCCAGCAGTACTTATTCTGGAGGCCACCGGAGCTGTTATTGATGGTTGCACGTAATTGAGTGATCTCAGGGTCTTTTGCTTCAATCAGTGCTGACAACAAAAACAAACACACGAGCAGGCACTGGGCATTTACACAGAACACCATTCCTTCTTGCACAGCGTTTAAAATGTATTGAACACCTTCACAATAAATTAATTAACTCCTCCGTTGAATTTGAAAACACCATACAGCAATGCAAATGAACACCCTACAATTGCGTGCACGCCATCACTATCAAGTCTCATTTGTTTGGACTGAATGGCACCAAGTTTTGTTGCAAACTGCTTTGATGTATATAATGCTATACTGACTGTATATTATTGGTGCTGGTTTGGGGACATTGTTGGACATTCAGCACTGATTTATTTTGATCATTTATCAGCACATTAATGTGAAGACAAATCAGATATGGACATATTCTTTTCTTCGGTATTCACCAAGGAGAAGGATATTAAATTATGTGAGGTAAGGGAAACTAGTAGAGTAGCTATGGATACTATGAGTTTCAAAGTAAAAGAAGTACTGACACTTTTGAAAAATATAAAAGTGGATAAGTCTCCAGATCCTGACAGGATATTCCCTAGGACATTGAGGGAAGTTAGTGTAGAAATAGCCGGGGCTATGACAGAAATATTTCAAATGTCATTAGAAACGGGAATAGTCCCCGAGGATTGGCGTACTGCGCATGTTGTTCCATTGTTTAAAAAGGGTTCTAAGAGTAAACCTAGCAATTATAGACCTGTTAGTTTGACTTCAGTGGTGGGCAAATTAATGGAAAAGATACTTAGAGATAATATATATAAGCATCTGGATAAACAGGGTCTGATTAGGAACAGTCAACATGGATTTGTGCCTGGAAGGTCATGTTTGACTAATCTTGAATTTTGTGAAGAGGTTACTAGGGAAATTGACGAGGGTAAAGCAGTGGATGTTGTCTATATGGACTTTAGTAAGGCCTTTGACAAGGTTCCTCATGGAAGGTTGGTTAAGAAGGTTCAACTGTTGGGTATAAATGCAGGAGTAGCAAGATGGATTCAACAGTGGCTGAATGGGAGACGCCAGAGGGTAATAGTGGGTGGCTGTTTGTCGGGTTGGAGGCCAGTGACTAGTGGGGTGCCTCAGGGATCTGTGTTGGGTCCACTGTTGTTTGTCATGTACATCAATGATCTGGATGAAGGTGTGGTAAATTGGATTAGTAAGTATGCAGATGATACCAAGATAGTGGATAATGAAGAGGATTTCCAAAGTCTACAGAGTGATTTAGGCCATTTGGAAGAATGGGCTGAAAGATGGCAGATGGAGTTTAATGCTGATAAATGTGAGGTGCTACACCTTGGCAGGACAAATCAAAATAGGACGTACATGGTAAATGGTAGGGAATTGAAGAATGCAGTTGAACAGAGGGATCTGGGAATAACCGTGCATAGTTCCTTGAATGTGGAATCTCATATAGATAGGGTGGTAAAGAAAGCTTTTGGTATGCTAGCCTTTATAAATCAGAGCATTGAGTATAGAAGCTGGGATGTAATGTTAAAATGGTACAAGGCATTGGTGAGACCAAATCTGGAGTATGGTGTACAATTTTGGTCGCCCAATTATAGGAAGGATGTCAACAAAATAGAGAGAGTACAGAGGAGATTTACTAGAATGTTGCCTGGGTTTCAACAACTAAGTTACAGAGAAAGGTTGAATAAGTTAGGTCTTTATTCTCTGGAGCGCAGAAGGTTAAGGGGGGACTTGATAGAGGTCTTTAAAATGATGAGAGGGATAGACAGAGTTGATGTGGACAAGCTTTTCCCTTTGAGAATAGGGTAGATTCAAACAAGAGGACATGACTTCAGAATTAAGGGACAGAAGTTTAGGGGTAACATGAGGGGGAACTTCTTTACTCAGAGAGTGGTAGCGGTGTGGAATGAGCTTCCAGTGGAAGTGGTGGAGGCAGGTTCGTTGATATCATTTAAAAATTAATTGGATAGGCATATGGATGAGAAGGGAATGGAGGGTTATGGTATGAGTGCAGGCAGGTGGGACTAAGGGAAAATAATTGTTCGGCACGGACTTGTAGGCCGAGATGGCCTGTTTCCGTGCTGTAATTGTTATATGTTATATGGTTATATTCAATTGTATTTAGACATGTCAACAGTTCTGTTCATAGGCACATACTTTCCAGTGACATTTCATATCTTAATTAGAAACCTAAAGATGTTCATCAAACTAATTCATTTTACTCAAAGTTTAAAGTCCAAAACGGTTAGATACTAGAAGGGGTAAAATTAAATTAAGTCACCACTTCTCACTTTCCCAGTCCTGATGAAGAGCCCCAGACCAGACGCGCTAGTGTTTCTCTTTCACCAGAAGCTGCATGACCAGCTGAACAGTTCCATGATTTTCTGATTTTATTTCAGGTTTATCCCAGCTTAGTATATTAGTTTGTCTGCGTGCGTGAGTGCGTGTGCATGATATTCAAAAACCGTGCCAAAATGGTACACGATAGCGCTACAATCTTTGGCCAACATGCTCACCATTGTCCTGGGAGGTTGAGGAGAGGGGGAGCAGGGGGATAGAGGGAGAGGAGGGGGGTAGGGAGGGGAGAGAGAGGGGATAGTGGGGGAGATGAGGAGGTGAGTAGGAAGAGTGGGGGGGGGGAGGGGGGAGTGGAGGGAGAGGAGGGGGGAGTGGGGGTGGTAGGGAGACGAGGGCAGTGGAAGGTGAGGAGGGTAAGTGGGGGAGCGGGATAGTGGGGAGGGGATGGGCTGGGGAGCAGGGTGATAGAGGGACAGGAGGGGGGTAGGGAGGGGAGAGGGGTTATGGAGGAAGGGAGGGAGTGACTGAGGGTAGAGGAATGGAGAGGGAGGGAGAGGTGAGGGATAGAGTGGGGGAGGGAGGAGGAGAGGGGAAAGAAAAGGGAGGGTGAAGAGGAGGGGGTTGGGGTGCTAGGGGATGAGGGGGGATTGGAGGAGGATAGGGGTAGGAAGAGGGATGGCGAGGCACAGTTTGGGGAGGGTTGCCGTGACTCGCGTCGCAACGGAGATCACTGGCGTCACAACGGGAGCCCCTCAGACGCGCCTGCACAGTTGGGGGCTATGGGTGAGTGGTGGAATATTGCCTTGGGGGACGGGCCCAACGGGTCCGCACCTGGTCTAGCAAGATATAAAAGACCTTGATCAAATCACTTCTCAAATGACAGGCACTGTTTAAATCTGCTCTCCATATCTGTCTTAAAGCATGTTCAGTTTCCATTGTTCCAGCAGCCACTGAGTACTTTTGGATCATATTGTTTCTGCTGTGTTATTTATAGCAACACACTTATCCATCAAGGCACTTCAAAGTAATAACTTACTTTCCTGGCAAGCCAGCATAAACTCAGCTAATGATGACGTTCTCAAGAAATGTAGCATTTTTTTGTTGTTAGTCAAAGTTTTCCCCTTGACATATTTGGGAAGATTATGTGTACGCCCTAGAGCTAGGGATCAAGTTTAGAGATACAGCATGGAAACAGGCCCTTCTGCCCACCGAGTCCACACCGACCAGCGATCACCCAAACACTAGCACTATCCTACACACTCGGGACACTATACAATTTTACAGAAGCCAATTAACCTACAAACCTGTACATCTTTGGAGTGTGAGAGGAAACCGGAGCATCCGGTGAAAACGCATGCGGTCACAGAGAGAATGTACAAAATCCGTAGAGACAGCGCCCGCAGTCAGGATTGAACACGGGTCTATGGCACTGTAAGGCAGCAACTCTACTGCTATGCCACTGTGCTGCCCAAAAAGGGAGTGAAAATGGGAGACGGCTATTTTTGCTTGTGAAGTTTAAGGTAGGTGTGCCACACCTGAAACATGAAAGGGCTGCTATGAGACCGCAGCAGAAAATAATGTTAATTAATTCCTTGTTAATATATGCCTCTTTAATAACAAAATTATGAAACAGAACCATTGCAAGTTGTGACACACTACCATGTAATTACACAAATAATGACATTAATTTTTCATGGATTCCATACCAAATACTTGTATCAAATACATCTCGGACCTGCAGGAATTAAAAGGACCACCTTTCATTCAAAGTTTCTCAGCTCAAAACAGAGAATCTCGAGTCACCCGTTCCAATGACAACACTACAATAAAATTCCGCTTGTTGTAAATTTATTTTGTTGTAAATGGATATTGTTAAGGCAGAGATTAACAGATTCTTGATTACTAATGGGTGTCAAGGTTTATGGGGAGAAGGCAGGAGAATTTGGTTGAGAAGAAAAAGGTAGATCAGTCATGATTGAATGGCTGAGTAGACTAGTTGTGCCGAATGGCCTAATTCTCCTCAACCATTGTTTTCTCAATTGACCAAATGCTGTGTTGCCACATGGAGGGAGATACTGAATCTCACCATTGATGATTGTCTTTGCAAGAGATATGGGAAGTTGTTTATATATTCCACGACATAGCCACGAACCTTTATTGTTAGAGGATGGTGTTGTGCAGTGGTGAGCAGATTGATTCCAGACCTTGGTCTTGCAAGTGTTGAATGTAAGGTCAATTCTCTCACATTTATTGTTGGATGAGTCAACAAGGTCCAGAGCTCATCTTTCAACTATGTGCCAATACACGTGTAATCTGCGTGTGGCTGCAGGACTGCGGATGATTGGATGAATTTGTTCTGAAGTGTGGTCACTTTAGGTTGAATGGTATCGGCATTTGTTCTGAAGATTAGCTCTAACTTGGTCACTGGAAAATTTTGAAGGTGGCCGAGAGAGATTGAGAAAAAAAGCTGGAACAATGACAGCCTCATTTACACCGAACATCATTGAGGTTGGTTCTCTTGTAAACCCATCGGTTAGACCCATCTTTTGCATGCCATCATGGAAAAAAGGGTAAGACTGAGACATATGTATATGATGAATTTGATGAGGCTGTGCCATAACTCCAACCAATTGATGGAGTCAAAGTTAAAGTGAGGCCAAAGAAGGTGCTGCTCCTTGCATTTTTCTTGGAGTTCTTATGTGTTAAAGATCAGGTCCATCATAGTTCCAGATGAACTGAGTCAGGGAACAGCTCTTTAAACAGTGGGAAGAAGTGTTTGCGTAGGGCCCTGATGATAACTTTCCTTGACACCAGAAAGATTCCTCTGCAGTAATCACAGTTTAACCTGCCTTTCTTGAAGATGATCATGTAATGGCATTGATTAATTAATTGGTTGATTGATTGGAAGATGCAGGATGGAAACAGGCACTTTGACCCACAGAGTCCCCACTGACCATTGATCACCCATTCTTACTAGTTCTATGTTATCCCACTTTCACGCCCTACGCAATTTACAAAGACCAATCAACCGACAACCTGCACAGCATTGGGAAGTGGGAGGAAACTGTAGCATCTCTGTGGTCATAGGGAGAATGTGAAAACTCCACACAGACAGCACCGAGGTCAGGTTTGAACCCGGGTCTATGATGCTGTGAGGCTTCTCGGATATTCCCTGCTATATCCTGCAATATGAAATGGACAATGAGACTGTGCATATACAACTGAAATTGTCACCCAATACTTTGTGTTTACTAACCAAAAGTGCCAATTCTAACTTCTTCGGGATATCTACACATCTCCAATACTTGGAAAGTTACTCTACTACACAGTAAGGCATTCAACAAGCTTCAGCATGGTAGGCTGTTCTGTAAGGATAGATCACATGGGATCTATGGAGATAGCTGAATAGATAGCACATTGGCTTTATGGAAGGAAGCAGAGGGTGATGGTGGAAGGTTGCTTCTCGGACTGGAGGCCTGTTACTAGTGGTGTGCCTCAGGTTTTGGTGCTGGGTCAATTACTGTTTGTCATCTACATCAATGATTTGGATGAGAACATACAGGGCAAGATTAACAAGTTTGGTGATGATACAAAAGTTAGTGGTTTTGCTGATAGTGAAGATGGTTGTGAACAGTGGTGGACTGGCCAGGGTGTCAGCTTGCCCGATGGCAAGTGGGCCCCTGATGAAGTGATAACAAGTGATGGCAAGTGGGCCCCTGTTAAATGATAGCATTGTAGTTGTGGGTGGGCCCCCTTTGTCTCCTGGCAACCAATATTTTTAGACCCAGTCCGCCACTGGTTGTGAAAGATTGTAGCAGGATCTGGATCGATTGGCCAGGTGGGCTGAGGAATGGTTGATGGAATTTAATACAGAGAAGTGTGAGGTGTTGCATTTTGGGACATTTAACAAGGGCAGGACCTACACAGTAAATGGTAGGCCTCTGGCGAGTGTTGTAGAGCAGAGGGATCTATGAGTGCAGGCGCATGGTTTCTTGAAGTTCGAGTCGCAGGAAGATAGGGTGGTCAAAAAGGCTTTTGGCACATTGGTCTTCATCAGTCAGAGTATTGAGTATAGAAGTTGGGAGGTCATGTTACAGTTGTATAAGACTTTGGTGAGACTGCATTTAGAATATTGTGTTCAGTTCTGGGCACCATGTTATAGGAAAGATATTGTCAAGCTTGAAAGGGTTCAGAAAAGATTTATGAAGATGATGCCAGGTCTAGAGCTATAGGGAGAGGTTGAGTAAGCTGGGTCTCTATTCCTTAGAGTGCAGGAGGATGAGGGGTGATCTTATAGAGGTGTACAAAATCATGATAGGAATAGATCGGGTAGATGCACTGAGTCTCTTGCCCAGAGTAGGGGAAACGAGGACCAAAGGACATAGGTTCAAGGTGAAGGGGAAAAGATTTATTAGGAATCTGAAGGGTAACTTTTTCACACAAATGGTGGTGGGTGTATGGAACAAGCTGCCAGAGGAGGTAGTTGAGGACGGGACCATCACATCGTTTAAGAAACATTTAGACAGGTACATGGATAAGACAGGTTTGGAGGGATATGGACCAAGTGCAGGCCCGTGGGACTAGTGTAGCTGGGACATTGTTGGCCAGTGGGCAAGTTGGTCCAAAGGGCCTGTTTCCACACTGTATCACTCTATGACTCTATGATTAGCAGGTGTAGGAAGGAATTGGTTTATACTAAAGATAAACACAAAATTCTGGTGTAACTCAATGGGCCAGGCAGCATCTCTGGAGAAAAATAATAGGTGATGTTTCAGGTAGGAATTCTTCAGACTGAATGTAGAGGTGGGGTTGGAAGAACAAATTCCAGGCAGGCAATAAGGCGGAGCCCATAATGATATTGTTGACTGGGGAAGGTGTGATAACAAGAAATATACACCGATATACAGCGAACAGTGGAACTGGAAGTACGGCTAGGGTATGTGAAGGGGGGAGAGGCAGGAGAGAGAGGAGGGGAAGGAATGGAATGCATGAGTTACTTTAAATTAGAGAAATCACTGTTCATGCCACTGGGTTGTAAACTGACCAAGTGAAATATGAAGTGTTGTCCTCCAAGTTGCATCTAACTTCTTGGTCTCGCTAATTTTAAATTCTGAACATGGCTGTGAATTCAGTAACCAAAGCTTTGGAATTCCCTTCCTGTAACACCTCAACAACTTGTGTTTTCTTCTATAAGACATTCCATAAAATGTACTTAATTTATCCCAATTAATGGCTTGTTGACAATTTATTTCAATAACGTTCCTCTGAGATGCCTGGGGACTTTTACTCATTAGAGATGTTGTTCTTGGAAGAGTTTTTAAAATATCTAGAATTATAACTGTTGTTTATGTCATATATATTTTGCAAAATAATTCTGTAATGTAGTCTGTCATTTTCCTGGGTTTCCCTTCAGTTCTACTCAAAACAGCAACACACAGGTAAAAGTCAGCCTTGACTAGGATTACGCACTAACATTTTTAAACACTAAAAAACCTTATCCTTGAGAATAAAGTACTGCCAGGAAACATCAAGATTAGTTTGCAAACTGATTATTTAAAAAACTATGTGTATTCTGAATGGAAAGTAAAAATATTCATAATTTTTCTGCCATTTAAAAAGAAAGTTGCCTTCAATTTCTAGACGGAAAATAAATTAGATTGGTTTCCAGAGGAGAAAACATGCCATTAAAATTAACAGTTTAACCATCACAAAGAGCTTGTATACATGCAACAGGCTGAATGGCTGTCCACTCTGCCATATGATTGAATAAAAGGATGGCATAAGTTCCAGAGTACTCCAACATATGGAAAAGCAGTTTACAAGAACATTTCAAGGACAAACTTGACTTTATTGATTTTAACTTCAATTGACAGCCATTTCTTCAGCACTGTTAAAATATCCTGATACAAATGGTGGCAAAATTGAAGTATCTAATGAAATTTAACTAAGTTTTATTTTGAAAGAAATGATCAGCGAACAACTGGAGTAATAATGGAACCTTGGCAAAGAAAAAAAAGCTTGAAAATAAACCCAAGGAAAAAACAGCACCAATTGAATAATTCACAGATGGAGCCTAGTAAAAACAGACCCATAGATTGAAGAAGGGTCCCGACCCGAAACATTACATATTCATGTGCACCAGAGATACTGCCTGACCTGCTGTGTTACTCCAGTACATTGCGGTTTTTTTTTTGTTAACCAGCATCTGCAGTTTAGACTGTACTTAAAAGTTTAGAATTACAGCGTAGAAACAAGCCATTTGGCCCACTGAGATCGCACCAACCAGCGGTGGCCCCATACACTAGCACCATCCTACATGCTAGGGACAATTTCCATAAGCCAATTAACTTACATAGGGTGCTCCGGTTTCATCCCACACTCCAAAAACGTACAGATTTCTAGGTTGTCCAGGAAGGAACTGCAGATGCTGGTTTACACCAAAGATAGACACAAAATGTTGGAATAACTCAGCGGGACAGGCACCATTGGCTGTCCCATTTAATTACTCCAGCATTTTGTATCTATCTTCAGGCTTGTAGGTAAATTGGCTCAGAGAAAACCCACAGGGAGAATGTACACGTACATGTACAAATAGTACACGTAGTCAGGATCGAACCCAGGTCTCTGGCGCTGTAAGGCAGCAAATCTACCACTGTGCTACTGTGGCCCTCTTAAGATTTTTCTTGTTCATTCACAGGATGTTGGTTCTACCAGCATGACAGCATTTTTTGCCCATTCTCAGGTGGCCCAGAACCAGGTATAGAATTTCATAGTAACCAAGCAGCAATGGATATATCTAGAGAGGGTAAGAGGGCAGAAGAATTTTCAGTCAGTGCAGGCCTTGTTTCTATGGGTTTAGAGTCACATATAGGCCAGGTCAATGTGACGTTAGATGACTATGCCAGATTTATTGTTGAAACAATCTGAGAGATCAATAGAAAAGGAGCACGTTGAACAGTTGCTTTTTTATTACATCTTCAATAAGTTATACCTGTACTCCTAACTGAAGATGTTCATGAACAGAGATGAGAAAAAATGCACAATTTTAGAAAATCCGAGAAACACAATATTCAGTCTTATATTTGTTCTTCTGGAGTGCGGTGATAAAAGTTGAAAACAATATTTAATTTAATTTGTACATGCTAATCACTTATGAAGTTCAATCCAGATAGAGTCATAGAGCCATACACCACAGAAGCAGGCCCTTTGGCCCAACTTGTCCATGCCAGCAAGGTGCCTCAGCTAAGTGAGTCCTATTTGCCTGTGTTTGTCCCACATCACTCTCAACCTTTTGAATCCATGCATCTGTCCAAGTGTCTTTTCAATGCTGTTATAGTACCTGCCTCAACTACCGCCTCTGATAGTTCATTACTTATAACCACCACTTCAATACACAATAGACAATAGGTGCAGGAGTAGGACATTTGGCTCTTCGAGCCAGCACCGCCATTCAATGTGATCATGGCTGATCATCCCCAATCAGTACCCCGTTCCTGCCTTCTCCCCATATCCCTTGACTCCACTAATTTTAAGAGCTCTATCTAGCTCTCTCTTGAAAGCATCCAGAGAACCTGCCTCCACCGCCCTCTGAGGCAGAGAATTCCACAGACTCCTGAGACACAGATTCCTGAGTGGAAAAGTTGCCCTTTTGGTTTGTATTAAATCCCCCTCTCACTTTAAACCCATGTCCTCTGATATTTGATTCCCTTAACCTGGACAAAAGACTTTGTGCATTCATGACCCTCACAGTTTAAGAAGGACCTCGTGTAACTTTTGGTTCAGTTGGCAATATCCTGAATCAGTTAATCCAGTTCTCACCCTTTTGCCGATGAGAACAGATTTTCCGTAATCTCTTTCTCTGGATCTTTGATGATTTGAACACTCGTGTCTCCAATTTCACCGTTGCTGGTTTATGAAGAAAACTCACAGTTTTTCCATTCCATTTATGTGACAAATAGCTCTCAACCAGGATTATTCCACAAAGTCATTTCTATTATCTTTTTTAAGGACTTTGTATCCTTCCTAAATTGCAGTGACCATAACTGGACAAGGTACTCTATTTTCCCACTTCCATACATTGTAGAAGGAAACCTTTCGGCCCATTGAATTTATGCTGGCTCCCTAGCGATTCCACCAATCCCACATTCCCACTGCTTTCCCTGAAACCTATTCTCTCTCATGTTCCTTTATAACCTTCTTCCTACCCTGTCCCCACCAATTCTCCCCCCACCCACGTACCCTAAGGTTGATTTACTTACCAACCTGCACATTTTGGGACATGGGGGAGACAAGGTCATTGGGAGGAATGCCACATGGTCAGAGGGAAAATGTGCTCACTCACCTCAGACAGCTCTGGAGATCAAAATGTAACCTGGTTTCCATAGAAAATGTGACCACAACTTCAAATTAAAGGACGTACCTTTAGAGAGGAGATGAGGTGTTGAATCAGTGGAATTCATTGCCACAGAAAGAAGTGAAGGCCAAGTCAATGGATATTTTGAAGGTGGAGATGGACAGATTCTTGATTAGTGAGGGTGCAGGGGTTATGGGGAGAAGGCAGGAGAATGGGGTTGAGAGGGAAAGATAAATCAGCCATGATTGAACGGTGGAGTAGACAATGGGCCGAATGGCCTAATTCTGCTCCTATCATTTATTAACTTATTCATGTATGGTTTGGTGGAGCTGTACTATCTGTAGAACCAAAGTGCTGCCCATATACGTCTATTTATGCCAACTGTTGTTCGATAGAGGTTGACCTTGCGTTTACACACCATTCCTCATTTTAAATATACTGTAATGTTCAGGATCTTTTATGCTGCTTTACTCCCTTTCTCGACACGTTCTTACCTGAACCAGTCAAGGTTTAAGAGAAAGGCACAATAGATTTTTGTCCAAGTGTTATTTTCTGGTGGAAATGTTCTGCAGCATGAAGTACTAGGTGTTTTATTAGTTAATATACTTACATAAAGGCACAGTGTTCTGAGCCTCTAATTCATCTGACTGCTCACAGCTGCACAGTTCCCTTTATATGTATGGGGTATACCTATCATGAGATGAAGTAAATCCAACAAGGCTACTATATAAATATAACTATCGTATAGACTATAGCAGAGAGTGTGAATAAAGTGTATACATGAAACAGACCAGCTGTCTCGTGGCAGTAATATCCAACGTTATGAATGCAAAACTAAAATGTGTTGAGTTTTACGCCTTGGAGTGCAATAAGTATTTATAATTTTATAGACAGAAATGACCCTCAGTAAGTAGAGATCATATTTTTTGGCCTTAAAAGTAACCCTTGGAGTCAAGCCCAGCTTCTGACATTTTATGGTGCTGCTTCCTTGGAGGAAATCCGAGGTTGAAGAAAAGCATGTTTCAGTTCTTTAGCAATATTACAAACTTTCTACTGTAAACAGAGCAAGGACAATTAAACACAGTCTTTGATTGAAATGCTCTCCACAAGAGATACTTGACACTGACAATAAATAGTTTATTGCTGCAGATTTCACATTATTTCCCTGTAGATCTCCCTTGTAGATTTCACATCTATAGGAGTCGCTGGCTCAAAAAGGCAGCCAGCATCATCAGAGGCTCACACCACCTTGGCCACACCACACTGCTGCCATCGGGAAGAAAGTACAGGAGACTGAAAACTGTAATGTCCAGGTTCAGGAGCAGCTGCTTCCTTACAACCATCAGGCTTCTTTGTTTTTATAGATACTTTGGTCTTTAGTCTTTTAAGATACAGCGCGGAAACAGGCCCTTGGCCCACTGCGTCCGCACCAACCAACGATCACCCCATACACTACCACTATCTTACACAGTTGGGCAAATTTACAATTTTACCAAAACCAATTAACCTACAAACCTGTATGTATTTGGAGTGTGGGAGGAAACCGGAGCATTCAGAGAAAACTTAAGCGATCACAAGGAGATCGTACAGACTCCGTACAGACAACACCCGTAGCCTCTGGCACTTTAGATACATACAACATTTTTTTGTTGTTAATCATTTTGTTTACAGAGTACTCATATCTGTTTTTATCTCTGTTGTACTGCTGCAAGTAAGAATTTCATGGTTCTGGTTCAGGACATATGACAATAAAACGCACTTGACTCTTGGCTCCTGAGTATTTGTATCTGTTTTTTACAAAAAGATGTTGGCATTCCCTCAGTGAAATCGAACACCAGAATGCATATTGTACCCATAGGATACATCTATACAGCATAATTTTGGGTAAGAAATAACAACTGCCATATTCCACTGCCAAGTTCTCTGCTCTAACCGCAGCTCACACAGTGGTTCAAAATCATATATTAATTTCACATCCAAACACAGAATTCCATGCAAGGATCCAAACAGTATTGGCTGCACCATGGATTATATTTGAGCCCCTGATAGAGTGTTGAGGGATGAAGAATTGTCGCCTTGTGCCCTAGGCTTCCCGGCACCCTAATTCCTTAAGAAAACCTTGCACAATCAATTATTCTCCTGCAGAGACGTTTAATCACATAATGGATCCCATACTAGCTGTTGTAGACTTATGAAAAGTAGAGAGGTAATTGTTCTCAGTTACTAAGTATAATAACTAATGCAGGCCAAATTGTTCACTGAGCTTCACTAGAGATGGAGGCAATTGAATGATTTAGCCATCTAAAAGTTTGTATGCTCTTCTTAACTTAGCTCAATTGTGGATCGAAAAAAAATGGACACATGGGAATACAAAATAAAGCTATAATTGTTCACACTGCATTGCTTAATTAAATTATTCTTAATATAGCTGGAGGTCTCCCGACAATAGGTTTGGTTCAAAACTGTCAGGTATTTCTGTAATACTTTGGCTTATTAATGAGTCAATGGTGATTTGGAGTTCGGCCTCCAAGCATTTGCAAATGAACATGTCGTCTTTATATCAGTTTGACTCCTGAGTTTAACTTGACCTTGGTCCTGGAGTCTAGTTGCCACAGGCTGAACAGTTTCCCATTTGTTCTGAAGATTAACTTCAATCGTGTGGGAAGTCTGCTGAAGGTGAGGTGCAGCTTTGGGAAGTTATGTTGAGGCAATGGTGTTAGTATGTTTGACACTGTTCTTCACTGAGATTGGCCTTGCTGGAGACCCCACTGGCTAGATGATGGCTTGCATTCCACCGTGAATCAAATATCAAATGATGGTGAATTTCTCTCTCTCGAGAGACAAATTTGGGAAGAATGCTCCACTGCCCTTCCTGGCCGAAAGATTCAAAGGTTTTTAGTGAGAGAAACATCAAGAAAACATCCATGGTTAGGGATTGGTACAGCACCCAGCATTTTTGTGAAGATCATCCCATAAATGGATGGAATACACATTGCAGTTTGTCGACTTGTTTCCTGAGGCACATGAGATAATAGACCTTGTACTCAAGATCCACAAGACAAAGGTTCTCAACCAACCAGTCCCCCCCATAGTAAAGGTTCACATTGAGACCTGGGAGAACATGGACCATGTCCCATATCTTAGAAGCTACCTCTCAGCCAAGGGAGACATTGATGATGAAATTTAATGTCAACTTCATCATTAATCATATGAAGAGAAAGACCTTAAAACATTGTGGTACATTCATGTGGTAAACTGGGCAGTCATGATCCCTGCCGTCCCATATGCTACCGAAGCTGAGACTAACTACAGAGAATATCTCATTGCACTGGAAAGAAACCACCAACTCTGTCTCTGCGAAATGCTCCAAATTCACTAAATAGATAAGTGAACCAAAGTCAATGCTTTCTCCCAGTCCAACATCCCCAATATTGAAGCTCTGGCTAAACGTACTCAGCTCTGACATTTGCATGCCTGATAACAGTCTCCCAAAAGAGCCATTCTGCCCTGAGCTCTTGCCATAGGAAGCAATTACCAGGATGACAGAGGAAAATATTTAAGCATGTGCTCAAAGCTTCACTGAAGCAGTGCACCATTCATACTGAGACATGGGATCCTCTGCTCCATGATCATTCAGAGTAGAGAAGGAATATTTGACAAGGTATTGAGAACACTGAGATAAATTGCTCACACTGTTCATGGGCGGCACATTGGTGGCAGCGGTAGACTTGCTGCCTTACTGCGCCAGAGACGCTGGTTCGATCCTGACCATGGGTGCTGCTTGTACGGAGCTTACACATCCTCCCTGTGACTGCGTGGGTTTTCTCTGGGTGCTCCAGTTTAGTCCCACATTCCAAAGATGTAGGTTAATTGGTTTTGTTAATTGTCTCTACAATGTAGGATAGAACTGCTAAATGAGTGATTGTTGGTCACCGTGGACTCGATGGGCCATAAGGCCTATTTCCATGCTGTATCTCCAAACAAAACTATACCAATAACACAAAGAAGCCCTGTGTAGAAGCAATGCTTCTCATAAACCCACCACTCACCTGCCCATCAATCTCCGCCTTTTCCATCCAGGGAAGTGTCTGTAATTCCCAGACACGAGGAACTGCAGATGTTGGTTTACAAAAAAAAAGAGAAACAAAGTGCTGGAGTAACTCAATGGATCAGGCAGCTTCTCTGGAAGACATGGATAGGCAATGTTTCGTGCCATGCCCCTTCTGTAATTCCCAAAATAGCCTCACTTTGGAATCCTGAGGACATTTATTTTCACCCAGAGAGTTGTGAATCTGTGGAGTTAACTGCCGTAGAAGGCAGTGGAGGCCAATTCACTGGATGTTTTCAAGAGAGAGTTAGATATAGCTCTTAGGGCTAATGGAATCCAGGGATATTGGGAAAACACAGGAATGTGGTACTGAATTTGGATGATCAGCCATGATCGTATTGAATTGGCGGTGCTGGCTTGAAGGGCCTACTCCTGTAGCTATTTTCTATTTTTCTATGTTTCTAACCCACAAAACTGAGTGAAAACAAGTCATCCTTAATCCTAAGAGCTTGCCTCAAAAGAAGAAGAATAACTTGGTTTATAGAGAACAACGAGGTTCTTATTGTTCAGATTGAAAGCAAAGCTTTAAATAATTGCAAGCCTGTTAGTTTGAAACACATTCTCCCGCCAGTAATTATATGGCCTTAAAAAGTACCTAAAATCAAAGGGTAAAAACTGAAACATGGATGCTTGTTTCCCGCCATTCCAGTTAGTAGTAGTTGTGACTCAGCTGCTGAGTACTCTTGTCTCTGAATCAAAAGGTCATGGGTTCAGTTTTCCTCTGTGGAACCTGAGCACAAAAATGTACTTGATGTGCTGGTTGAATCCTGCAGAAGTGCTATGCTGTGTTTTGGATATTAAACAAAGGTCTGCTATATTCTCTTGGGTGGATTTAAGAGCATGATGCTGGTACAGTGATTTAATTACTAGACTAATAACTTAGAATTTATATTCCAGACTCTGAGAATTAAATCAAAAGAAATACATGAAAGGTCCCATGGCAACTATTGAAGGAGTTCAAGGGAGTTATCCTTGGTTGGCTGGCTGAAAGTTATCCCTCAATCGACATGACTGTAAAAGGATATTGTGTCATTATCACATCGGTGCTTGTGGGAATGTCTGCAAATTGGCGGGTGTCCTTTCTACATTGCAACAGTGGAAATGCTTCAAGAATTACTTCACTGGCTGCAATCTGCCTGTGGAATGGCCTGAGTTAGCGAGAGATGCTACATAAATAAATCTCTTCTTCCACTCACAAGGCATCTAAAATCTGCCTTTTGATTTTAAGTAGGGCTGTGAAATATTTGCTGTTTGTTGTACTGATCGTAAGTTCATAAGTTGTAGTAGCAGAATTAGGCCATTCAGACCATCAAGTCCACCCCATCCACCATTCAATGGCTGATCTATCTTTCCCTCTCAACCCCATTTTCCTGCCTTCTTCCCATAATCCCTGAAACCCTGACTAATCAAAAATCTGTCAATCTCCGCCTTAAAAATATCCATTGACTTGGCCTCCACAGCCATCTGTGTCAATGAACTCCACAGATTCACCAACGTCTGACACAAGAAGTTCCAACTCATCTCCTTTCTAAAGGTACGTCCTTTTATTCTTGCTTAGTAAGGGTGTCAGGGGTTATGGGCAGAAGGCAGGAGAATGGGGTTGAGAGGGAAAGATAAATTAGCCATGATTGAATGGTGGGGTAGACGATGGGCCAAATGGACAAATTCTGCTGGAACTTATGAACTTATTTTTAAACTGGTGGTACATTTTGAGGGTCGCATTCATAAATCGTCTTCACTTTGAAAGGAAAATCTGACAGTTTTATCATTGATCTATAACCATCTGTTTTCCTCTCATTCCTCAAGTAAAATCTATGCTCAAGACCTTCTGATCTTAAATGTTCAACAATCTGAACTATCCAAATTCTCAAAAAGGGTATATTTTGTTTTTCCAATAGAAATATATCGAAAGGATGGCAAAGGAAAAGTTATTTTATTGTGCTGTGCATGAAACTAATAAAAAGCCATATAATTTCAGCATTACTAAATAGGAATTAAAAATGACACTGCAAAGCTTGGTTATATCGATCTACGGCCGTGACAAATCTTGTCCATTCCTTCACGCTGGGACAGTCAGACAATCTCTGGTATTTAGTATCCCAGTCTTGGCTAAGAGGACTGAAATGTCTGAGCATATGTTTCCACTGACTCTGGCAGAGGCTGATCCTCACAACAACTTAGTAACAGGGTTACCAAAACTTAAACTAGGAAGGTACTGTCAATTATGCTATGTCTCCTTTAGTTTAGTTTATGGATACAGCATGGAAACAGGCCCTTCGGTCCACTGAGTCCACATCAACCATCGATCCCCGCACAGTAATGCCCCTGTCCCACTTAGGAAACCTGAACGGAAACCTCTGGAGACTTTACGCCCAACCCAAGGTTTCTGTGCGGTTCCTGGAGGTTTTTGTCAGTCTCCCTACCTGCTACCACTACCTGCAACCTCCGGAAACCACCTGCAACCTCTGGGAACCGCACGGAAACCTTGGGTTGGGCACAAAGTCTCCAGAGGTTTCCGTTCAGGTTTCCTAAGTGGGACAGGGGCATTAACTATCCAACACACATTAGGGACAATTTTACACATACACCAAGCTAATTAACCTACATACCTGTACGTCTTTGGAGTGTGGGAGGAAACCAAAGATCTCAGAGAGAACCCACGCGGTCACCGGGAGAAAGTTCAAATTCCATACAGACAGGGATCAAACCTGGGTCTCCGGCGCTGCAAGCTCTGTAAGGCAGCAACTCTACCACTGCGCCAGCATGGCCGTCCTGTAACTTTTTGAACTGCAAAGATCCTTGAATAATCAGGGATCTACAGAAACGTTTATTATAATCCTCCTCCTGGCTCTCTTTTAGCTTGTGAAACAAGGAGCGGTTATGAAGCAGCAAACCCATTCTGTCTCACTGCGCAGGTTGTTTAAATGTGCCCTGGATAAGTGGATTAATGCAGTTTAAGAGTTTAAGAAGAGGGCTGATGATGATTCAGATCCCTCATCTCCTACCATTGTCTACCTCCACACTTACTTTCATTGTTTCAACCTAATAGTTTTCAGTCCCTGGGCAACATTAAATGCATTGGCAACCACAAACTAGAACAAGACTAAACTTGTATAATTTGCAATCCAGATGCTTTTTTTTACAGCCATTCTCTTCCAAGAAATTCTAGTTTTCTCAGGCGTGTATTAACAATTTATTTCTTCCCTCAAAAAGCAGCGGATGCATCATCTTTTATTTCAGCGAATATAATAAAAGTTTCTGTAGATCCATGATCATTCAAAAGACACATCCTTTGCAGTTCAAAAGATTACAGTTCTCAGTTCTGAATGATCTGAAATGCAAACTAAAATACATTAACGTCTTAGGTTTCTTCATATTTCCCCATGGTGACTGGGTTTTCCTCAGCTAAATAAAGTAGTGAAAGAATGCAAAATATCAGTAGAGTCATTGCGTCATACAGTACGGAAACATGCCGTTTGCCCTTCCATGCCGACCATGAATTCCCATCTAAACTTATCCCATTTGCCTGCGTTTGACCAATATCCCTCTGAGCCTTTCTATCATGAACATCCCCATGTGTCTTTTAAATGGTGCTATTATATCTGCCTGAACTGCATCCTTTGGCAGCTTGTTCCATGTACCCATGGCAATGTTGCCACTCAGGTTCTTATTGCCCCTCTCACCTTAAACCTATGTGCTCTGGTTCTTGATGGATAAAAGACTGTGTGTTCACTCTACCTAATCCCCTCATGATTTAAATCACCTCTATAAGATCACCCCTCAGCCTTCTGTGCTCTAACGGATAAAGCCCTTGCCTGATATTATGTCTGCACTGCCATTCTTAGGCTAAACATTACAGCTGAAGTTTTCCTTTAATCTTGTCCAGGTAAATATATGTTGCATATCACTCCATCCCCAACACTGCCTTTCCATGTGATTGTACAAGCGTTTAATGTTTCTTGACTTCTTTAAATTTGTTAAGCTCTACTGGGACAAGACTGAAGACATCTGCTCTACTTCAAGACTTCTGCAGAAGTCATAGGCTACTTTGCATTAATGGACTTTCCTTTCAAAGTGTAGCATGATCGCGAGAATGAACAGAAGGCAAATAGACAATAGGTGCAGGAGTAGGCCATTCGGCCCTTCGAGCCAGCACCGCCATTCAATATGATCATGGCTGATCATCCCCAATCAGTACCCCGTTCCTGCCTTCTCCCCATATCCCCTGACTCCGCAATTTTTAAGAGCCCTATCTAGCTCTCTCTTGAAAGGATCCAGAGAACCTGCCTCCACCGCCCTCTGAGGCAGAGAATTCCACAGACTCACCACTCTCTGTGAGAAAAAGTGTTTCCTCGTCTCCTTTCTAAATGGCTTACTCCTTATTCTTAAACTGTAGCACCTGGTTCTGGACTCCCCCAACATTGGGAACATGTTTCATGCCTCTAGCGTGTCCAAGCCCTTAACAATCTTATATGTTTCAATGAGAATGGGCAGGGTAAGCTACCCCTGAAGAAGAAGAAGGAGTAAAGGGGCTGTCCCACTTGGGCGACCTAATCTGCGAGTTAAGAAGAGTGTCTTCGACCTTCAAGCTCGAGGACACTCGCCTGGAAGGCCTCGAGCTGGATCGACCGTCCGCGTTGAAACCACGAGCTGGATCGACCGACCGCACACACACACACACACACACACACACACACACACACACACACACACACACACACACACACACACACACACACACACACACACACACACACACACACACACACACACACACACACACACACACACATCGCAAAGGCGGGGGCCAGGGAAAGCGGGGGAGCGCTGTTTGAAATTCACACCCTCGATGAAGAGGAAGGTAAAATGGCTGCACAGTGTACGGTAAGTCCTTTAGAGAGCGCGGAGAGGGGGGAGAAGGGGGGTGAAGGGGAGAGAGGGGGAAGAAGGGGGTGAGAAGTGGAGAGAAGCGGAGAGAAGGGGAGAGAAGGGGAGAGAAGGGGAGATAAGGGGGGGGGGAGGAGTGGAGACACTTCTAAGAAGTATAATAAAGTTTAGCGCGCATTTTACCTACCGGTTGGTTTTTCTTGGTGCTGAAAACTCCAATGAGTCAATCAAAATGCCCGGTCAGCGAAGGAGATTGCCTACGGCTGCCCTCGACTGCCTGTAAGTAAATAGCGACCCCACTCCACTGCACCACGAGTTCAAAAGACCCATGCCGACCAAATTTTATTTGCGGAAAATTTTTCAACATGCTGAAAATGTTTCCACAACCTAGCTGAGGCCACGAGTATTTGGGAACTTCCCTCGAGCATGAAGGAGAGTTCCAGCGACCTCCTAGGACCTCGTGTCGACCACGCTGTAAGTTTGAAGGTTGAAGACACTTTTCTAAACTCGCAGATTAGGTCGCCTAAGTGGGACAGCCCCTTTAGGTTCTCGAAAACATATGTTAATTCCTGAAAATCTGTGATCCTGTTTAAAATGGAGAAAGAGCATTTGGCATGGTTTTGAGAACCGCAAGTCTGTACATTAGCAGCACACAGAAGCCTGGTATAAGCAGCAGAAGGAATGCACCTTCTCTTGAACATCCCACACCTGTCCCATCAGGTATATCCAGCATCATATGTGGTTCCTATATGGTCTACCTTCTGACCTTAAATTTTCAACAAACTGAGCTATCCAAATTCTCAAAAGGGTATTTTTCTTTATTTTTCAATAGAAATATATCGAAAGGATGACATAGGAAGTTATGTTATTGTGCTGTGTATGAAACTAATGAAAAGCCATATCACTTCAGTATTACTAAATAGAAACTAAAAATTACACTGAAACCTTGGTTATATTGATATACGGCCGTGACAAAACTCACTCATTCCTTCATGATGTTTCACACAGAGAGTTGTGAGGTTGGAATTCTCTGCCTGAGAGGCCGGTTCTCTGGAAATTTTCAAGACAGAGCTAGATAGGGCTCTTGAAGATAGCGGAGTCAGGGGATATGGGGAGAAGGCAGGAACTGGGTACTGATTGTGGATGATCAGCCATGATCACATTGAATGGCGGTGCTGGCTTGAAGGGCCGTATGGCCTTCTCCTGCACCTATTGTCTATTGTCTATTATCTATTGTCTATTGTCTAAAGAAGGGTCCCAACCCCGAAACGTCACCTATTCTTGTTCTCCAGAGATGCTGCCTGAGTTACTCCAACACTTTGTGCCTTCTTCTGCAGGAGAGTATGCATAGGTTCAAATATTCTTTATTTGGCTGGCATGGACTTAATAGACACAGTTGCTCCTTCCCTCTAGCATGTTGATCTGTACCCTCTTTGGAAGCAACAACCTCTGGTTAAATGTATGTCACAGGGTGCATATCATTGTACCTTTCAACTCAGCTCTGAAAATGTGTTTGTGTTAATCATCCAAATCTTACGTTCTAATATATAGATTTAATTGTTGCTACTCCCCTCAAATGGCTTGTGCTCAGAACCTAACAGCATAACTGAAGAAAGTGTTCTGATCCTGACAAGTACTCAGAACTCAGACACTCTCATTATTTAGTTAAACATCATTTGTTTATTTTCTTTTAATTGGAGATTTACACCACACAAGTTAGATCATCAGGCCTGAAGACATTTTAGACTACAATACACTGGTGGCTGGATTCACAGGAGATTTGCATTAAGCTTAATATGTGCGGCACAGTGATGTAGATGACAGAGCTGCTGCCTCACGGCACCAGAGACCCATGTTTGATCCTGACCCTGGGCACTGTTTAAGTAGAGTTTGCACATTCTCCTTGTGACCCCATGGATTTCCTCTGAGTGCCCTGGTTCCACCCACATCACAAAAACATGCAGTTTTGTAAGTTAATTGCCCTCTGTGAATTGCCCCTAAATATTTAGGGAGTGAATGAAAAAGTAGGATAACATAGAACTAGCGTGGACAGGTGTTTAATGATTTAAAAAAAAAGATAGACACAAAATGCTGCAGTAATTCTGCAGGTCAGGCAGCATCGCTGGAGAAAAATAATAGGTGACGTTTCGGTTCAAGAGTCAAGTCAAGTCAAGAGTGTTTTATTGTCATATGTCCCAGATAGAACAATGAAATTCTTACTTGCTGCAGCACAACAGAATATGTAATCATAATAAATAATATAACTAAAAAAAAGAACGAACAATAACAGTGCAATAATAATAATAATAATAATAATAATAATAATAATAATAATAATAATAATAGTCTATTGTAGTTCATAGCTTATGAGGTTGTAGTGTTTAATAGCCTGATGGGTGTAGAGAAGAAGCTGTTCCTGGTTGTTACAGTTCTCAGGTTCCTGTACCTTCTTCCCGATGGCAGTGGTGAGATGAATATGTGGCCAGGATGATATGGGTCTTTGAAGATGTTGGCTGACTTTTTGAGGCAGCGAATACGATATATCCCTTCGATGGTGGGGAGGTCAGAGCCGGTGATGGACTGGGCAGTGTTTACAACATTTTGCAGTCTTTTCCGCTCCTGGACGTTCAAGTTGCTGAACCAGGCCACAATGCAACCAGTCAATATGCTCTCTACTGTGCACCTGTAGAAGTTCAAGCGAATTCTCTTTGACATAACGAATCTCTGTAATATTCTCAGGAAGTAGAGGCGCTGATGTGCTTTCTTTATGATTGCATCAGTGTGCTGGGTCCAGGAAAGATCATCGGAAAAATTGCACACCCGGGAATTTGAAGATTTTGACTCTCTCAGGGCGTGCTCAGCCCCCTGCTGTACTCACTCTATACCCATGACTGCATAGCCAACCACAGTGCGAACTCCATCATCAAGTTCGCTGACGACACCACTGTTGTAGGACGTATCACTGATGGGGATGAGTCAGAGTACAGAAGAGAGATCGAGCAACTGTCCATATGATGCCAGCGCAATAACCTGGCCCTCAACACCAGCAAAACCAAGGAACTGATTGTGGACTTTGGAAGGAGTAGGAGGGGGACCCACAGCCCCATTTATATCAACGGGTCGATGGTTGAAAGGGTCAAGAACATCATATTCCTGGGCGTGCACATCTCTGAAGATCTTTCCTGGTCCGAGAACACTAACGCAATTATCAAAAAAGCTCATCAGCGCCTCTACTTCCTGAGAAGATTACGGAGAGTCGGTTTGTCAAGGAAGACTCTCTCTAACTTCTACAGGTGCACAGTAGAGAGCATGCTGACCAGTTGCATCATGGCTTGGTTCGGCTATTTGAGCGCCCTGGAGAGGAAAAGACTACAAAAAGTAGTAAACACTGCCCAGTCCATCATCGGCTCTGACCTTCCTTCCATCGAGGAGATTTATCGCAGTCGCTGCCTCAAAAAGGCTGGCAGTATCATCAAACACCCACACCATCCTGGCCACACACTCATCTCCCTGCTACCTTCAGGTAGAAGGTACAGGAGCCTGAAGACTGCAACAACCAGGTTCAGGAATAGTTACTTCCCCTCAGCCATCAGGCTATTAAACCTGGCTCGGACAAAACTCTGATTATTAATAACCACTTTCTGCTATTTGCATTTTATCAGTTTATTTATTCATGTGTGTATATATTTATATCATGGTATATGGACACATTTATCTGTTTTGTAGTAAATGCCTACTATTTTCTGTGTGCTTAAGCAAAGCAAGAATTTCATTGTCCTATACAGGGACACATGACAATAAACTCACTTGAACTCTCCACCATCTTCCCATTGATGAAAACAGGATTGTGATTCCTCAACCTTCCTCTTCCAAAGTCTGAACCTTTCTTCAGACTGAAAATAAAGGGGGGGGGGGGGGGGATAAACTAGAGGTGTCAAAAGGTCAAAAGAAACCAAGGCTGCCACATAATGACCTCAGTAAGGGTGGGCTGAAGAGCTTGCTTCCATGTTGTAGCTTTCAATCAATTTCAATCAAGCAAACATTTCATTATCCAATTTTATTCCCGAAATGTTGGTGAAATGGATATTAACATTTAATTTGTTAATTAAAATTCTGATTTCTTGATTTTCCCAGTTTACACATTTTAACCATTTTACAGTCACTGTTGATTTCATCCTTAAAGACTATGTGCTCTCAGTCATGTCCCCATGAAACAAACCTACTCCTCGACAATTTCTTGTCGACCATCATGACATTAACAAACTCTGACTTGCAAATGGGATCCCCTCTTTCTAAGGTGTTGTTGCCGAGCCCCATTCACCAATCAGGAACAACTTTTATGCTAAAAGTAGGAAGGTTCAAATGTCTCTTTGAATTTGCCTCTACATTCACCACTGCTTGCACGGATGCATACGAGCTGGCTGAACTTATCAAGTGAAGTCAGTTAGTTTGAAATGTCCGCCGGGGCAGGATCTTAATTTTGGAACTTCTGATCTCAGAAGGAAAAGTGACAGGAACCCACAGACTGAAGGCAACAAAATTTGATTTTGAGTCAAGATATGGGATTTAAACCCTTGACCTTGAAGCGAGTTGGTGAATCTTGTTGACTTCAGATAGTCGATCATATTCCAATGTCAGTCAAGTCCAGGACTTGAAGTCATGACCTCAGCAGTTGTGAGTGCGACAGTGATTTACCAAAGCCATCAGACTGTCTTGTTCTTTTAAAGTTCATTTAAGGTTCTGGGCTGAACAAAAGGCCAATTCATCATCACCACAACATGAAATTATGTTCCCAGAGGGTGAGATATGTTGCTGATGACGTTTTTACACCAGAATAATAATCAAGAGGTTAGATTTCTGTTTCCTCATATTGTTGTTTTACAAAACCACTCACAAAGTCTGTTTATTTCTGTAACTTTACTTCACCGTTTGAACCATGATATTTTAATACAAAGATTTTGATTCACATTGGATACATGTCATTAAAATGTCAGATATCTGAAATAAACAGTCATAAAAATGCTGTAAATGCACAGCAGACAAGTCAGTATTGAAATGTATTTAGCAATGATTAAGGTATGGATCTTTCACCAAAAGTGGTGGCAACTGTTTTGATTACCAGGAGGATTTTCAGTGCTGAATAGATTATCTGGATACACGTTGGCGACAGTGTCACGATGCTTATTACATTTGCAGTCAAATATATGCACATAGTTAAAATGAACAGTGCCTAATGGTTTAAATGACGTTTAAGAGGCTTTTAGATGACCGCATGGAAATTCAAGGAATAAAGGGATATGGATCATGTACAGGCAGATGAGATTAATTTAACGTGGCATCATGTTTGGCACAAACATTGTGGGCTGAAGGGCCTATTATTGTGCCTAACTATGCTGTACTGTTCTATGTTCTATGTTATATGTTCTAAAATGACAGGTAACATATGCTCACAGTATAAATCAGAAGGGCAGTGTCTGCCATATGTTTTTTTCCAGAAACTGGCATTAGTCCCTTAGTGTATTTTTGTTTCAAGTATTTTTTTAAGTAACATCACCAATTGACATCTTTGCATCGACATTAAAATTTACCAAAAAGAAAGTAGATTGATTTAGGGCGATGATATACTCACATTCCTCGCTTGTCATAACTACCAATTACATACAGCAACTCACCAAGGTTGGGAGTAAAGGCAACACTGCTAATGTATCTAGTTTGTTTGGAAAGTGATCTCACTGAATCTAAGAGTGCGACAGAAAAATTGAAACTATTTGGCACATCAGAATGCCAGCTCTTTCACCGAGCAATCCCGCTAGTCCCATTCCCCTGCTCTTATCCTCAATCCTGTAATGATTTGCTCAGTCATAGAGTCAAAAGAGATACAGCACAGACACAGGGCCTTCAGCCCACTAAGTATGTGCTGACCATTACCCACTGATCTATATCCTGTTGTACACTTTGACAACACTTCCTACATTATTCCCTTTAAATATTCCACCCACATTTTCATTAATGGCCAAAATTGAAGGGCAGAATGGTGGTGAAGTGGTAGAGTACAGTGTAAGGGACCCAGTTTCAATCCTGACTATGGGTGCTGTCTGGAAGGAGTTTGCACGTTCTCCCTGTGACCGTGTGGGTTTTCTCCGGGTGCTCCAGTTTCCTCCCACACTCCAAAAATGTACAGGTTTGTAAGTTAATTGGCTTTGGTAAAATTGTAATTTGTCCCTAGTGTGTAGGATAGTGTTAGTGTACTGGTTGATCGCTGTTTGGCACGGACTCGGTGGGCCAAAGGGCCTGTTTCCATACTGTATCTGTAAAATCTAAAGTCCAACTTCCCCAAGATACCACCACTCACGTATGCATTGGGGGTTATTCAAGTGGCCATTTAACCTACCAACAGCACGTTCTTTGGGATGAGCGAGGAAATGGGAGAACTGAGAAGAAACCCACACAGTGACAAGACTGGCTGCACTGTGGCTTCTGTAAATTGTAACTAGTCTCTAGTGTGTAGGGTAATGTTAGTGTACGGGGTGATCAGTGCCGGCTCCGTGGCCCAAAGCGCCTGTTTCCACACTGTATCTCTAAAGTCTACAGTAAAGTCTAAAAATAAACCTCTAAACACCTCGTAGTCCAAGAACATATTTAAAGATGTTAAAATAATGTTGCCACACCTAAAAACTATGGAGCATATACAGGAAGAATTCACCGTACCAGTTGATAGGATGGCATGGATGTCACATGAGGAGAGATCAAGTCAGCCAGGCCTCAGTCCTTAAAGATTCAGACAATTGAGAGGTGACTCGAAACATTCAACATGTTTAGAGGGTTCGACGGGGTAGATATGGGGAGAATGTTTTCTGGCTGATGGGGTGTAGAAGTGGAGTCACAGTCTTAAAATCTGGGTAGACCATTTTTCAATGGGATGAGGAGAAAATTCTTCAATGGGAAGGCAATTCTTCAATGGAAATCCTTATCCTGGAGGGTTGATTCAGCAGTTATTCTTCTGATGAAAACTCACTGGACCGGAACCAGTGGAGCAGCTGATCGAGCCGCTACCTCTCAGCGCCAGAGACCCAGGTTTGATCCTAACCTCGGGTGTTGTCTGTCTGGAGTTTGTACGTTCTCCCAGTGACCTTGTGGGTCTCCTCTGGATGCTCCAGTTTCCTCCCTCATCCCGAAGACCTGCGGGGTTGTAAGTCAATTGATTTCTGTAATTTGCCCCTGTGCGTAGGGAGTGGATGCAAAATTAGGATAACATAAACGTAACGATTCCCTGAGCCGAAGGGCCCATTTCTATGCTGCATTTAGTTTTATAGTTTCAGAGATACTTCGGCCACTGAGTCCACGCCGACCATTGATCACCCTGTGTACTAGCACTGTCCTACACACTAGGGGTGATTTAAACTTTTTACCGATGCCAAATTAACCCATAAACCTGTATGACTTTGGAGTGAGGGCGGAAACATGAGCACCCGGAGAAAACCCATGCGGTCATGGGGAGAACGTACAAACTCCATACAGACAGAACCCATAGTCAGGAATGAGCCCAGGGTATCTGGCGCTGTAAGGAAACAACCCTACCGCTGCGCCACCTGTATCGATAAACTAGATAGCACAAGAAGGCACGTCAATGTGGCACCTAGTGACACAAAAGTTGGGATCGCATGCAATCACTGGAAGCCCAAATTGTAGGCTGTTAGCCTGTGGAGATTACTGAACTGTCACAATCTCCTCGACCAGCTGAACTCATGCCAGGTTAGAGCTGATACATAAATACATGGGAACAGGGTAAGTTCATATACCTCATCTTGTTTTAAATTGTTCCCACATCTGTCTAACTATTTGAGTGCCTTTTCTTTATCTTTACATATTTTGTAGGTTTTGAATGTTGCTAAGTGTTAGCACCATTCAAAAATGTTGTCAGATTTAACAGTTTTCCTAGGTGGAGGTCAAAAATCTTTTGAGTTATGCAGAGGGCAGGACTTGTTCTGGCCTGCTCACACAATGGTATGGAGTTGTACAAGGTTCTGCTGCCACACAAGTTCTTATTTGTGACGAGCAGCCCATCCCTTTACAAGGCGAATCTGTAAGTCATAAGTAAAAGAAAAAGAAAAAGCAAATCCTGGTAAAATGAACAAGGACTTCCATGTTCTTCAATGTCCAGATGACCATGTTATGTTAAGAAGCAATATTCATTGCTTTAACACATTCAAACTTTACTGTACTTGAACTTGCACTAAACATTATTTATGTTATTCCCTTTATCATGTACCTGTACACTGTGGATGGCTTGATTGTAATCATAGAAAAAGAAACATAGAAAATAGGTGCAGCAGTAGAAGGTAGACAAAATTGCTGGAGAAACTCAGCATGTACAGCAGCATCTATGAAGCGAAGGAAATAGGCAACGTTTCAGGCCAAAACCCTTCTTCAGACTGGGTGTGTGTGTGTGGGGGGGGGGGGGGGGGGGGGGGGCAGGGGCAGGGAGAAAATATTTTAAGTCGTAGAGTTGAAGGGAAGGGGGAATCACAGAGGGGGAGCAGTTGGAGAGGAGGTTGTAAAACTCTCTTCGGAGGGAGGAGGAGAACTTCTTCAAAGTAGGCATACCTTGAGGAGATTTCGCAGTGGAGTAGACAAAGTGCTTAAGAAGGAACTGCAGATGCTGGAAAATCGAAGGTAGACAAAAGTGCTGGAGAAACTCAGCAGGTACAGCAGCATCTATGGAGTGAAGGAAATAGGCAACGTTTCGGGCCGAAACCCTTCTTCAGACTGGGTGGGGGGGGAGAAGACTTAGGGCATTTGGTCCTTTGAGCCAGCAGGGCAAATCAATATGATCATGGCTGATTATCCAAAATCAGTACCCCGTTCCGGCATTTTCCCCATATCCCTTGATTCCCTTAGCTCTTAGAGCTAAATCTAACTCTCTCTTGAACAAATCCAGTGAATTGGCCTCCACTGCCTTCTGTGGCAGAGAATTCCACAAATTCACAACTCTCTGGGTGAAAATGTTTTTCCTCATCTCAGTCCTAAATGGTCTAACCCTTATTCTTAAACTGTGACCCCTGGTTCTGGACTCCCCCTACATTGGGAAAATGTTTCCTGCATCTACCCCATCCAATCCTCTCAGAATTTTATATGTGTCTATGAGATCACCTCTCATCCTTCTAAATTCCAGCGAATAAAAGCCCAGTTGACCCATTCTCTCATCATACGTCAATCCCAGGAATTAACCTGGTGAACCTGCGCTGCACTCCCTCAATAGCAACAATATCCTTCCTCAAATTAGGAGAGCAAAATTGCACACAACTCTCCAGGTGCGGTCTCACCAGGGCCCTGTACAACTGCAGTAGGACCTCCTTCCTCCTAAACTCAAATCCTCTCGCAATGAAGGCCAAATCCTCTCGCAATGATTGGCTTTCTTCACTGCCTGCTGTACCTGCATGCTTACTTTCAGTGACTGATGTACAAGCACACCCAGGTCTCATTGCACCTCCCCTTCTCCTAATCTGACACCAATCAGATAATAATCTGTCTTCCTGTTCGTGCCACCAAAGTGGATCTTCTTCTTCTTCTTCTTGCGTATGGCGTGCACAGCCTAAAGTTGTAGGTCAACTTGTTCTATTTGATCTATTTGTTTATGCACGTCAGGTTGATTGCATTAGTCGAAACAGGGTGGACCACATGAAGGTTGCAATCTTCCACCCCACCAAAGTGGATAACCTCACATTTATCCACATTATACTGCATCTGCCATGCTTCTGCCCACTCGCCCAACCTATCCAAGTCATGCAGCAGCCTCATAACATCCTCCTCGAAGCTCACATTGCCACCCAGCTTTGTGTCATCCACAAACTTGTTGATGTCACATTTAATTCCCTCGTCTAAAATTGTTAATATATATTGTTATCAGCTGGGGTCCCAGCACCAAGTCTTGCGGCACCCCACTAGTTACCCCACTAGCCTGCCATTCTGAAAAGGACCCATTAATTCCTACTTTTTGCTTCTTGTCTGCAAACCAGTTCCCTATCCATGTCTATACCCTTCCCCCAATACCATGTGCTCTAATTAGGCACACTAATCTCTTGTGTGGGACCTTGTCAAAAGCTTTTTGAAAGTCCAGATACATCACATCCACTGGCTCTCCCTTATCCATTCTAGTTGTTACATCCTCAAAAAATTCCAAAAGATTAGTAAAGCATGATTTCCCCTTCATAAATCCAAGCTGACTGACCGATTCCGTCACTGCTTTCCAAATGCACTGCAAAACATCTTTAAAAATTGACTCCAGCATCTTCCCCTCAGGCTAACTGGTCTATAATTCCCCGTTCAAGCAGAAAATCTTCAAATATAGTATTTCTGAGCTCACCTGTATTAAAGAATCTGCAGAAATCAACAGTGTAAGTAGCAAGCTGCTAATGCATTTAAATGCATTAGCGCTACTGCGATCTCCTGAAAATAGCAACTGTAAGGGCATCACCGATCGGAGGGGAATCCCCAACCTTGCGGAGGTGCGCAGGTACAGTAAGTACTGTACCTGTAAACACCGGGGAAGCCTTCATGGACTCCGGAATCAAGGCCGGCGGGCAGGATCTCCCAGCAGCAACGGAGCTGGAGGTGGCGACTGTAAGGGAATTTCCGATCGCAGGGGATTCCCCGACCTCGCGGAGACTCGTAAGTACTGTACCTGTAAACACCGAGGAGGTCTTCATGGAGTACGGAAACGTGGTTGTCAGGCAGGACTACAAGTAAGACTGAAGCACAGGGGACTTCAGCCCCCTCTCCCTACCATCCTACTAGCCAAAGTACAGTCACTAGAAAACAAAGTGGGGGACTTAAGGTCTAGACTGCTTTACCAAAGGGAGCTGAGGGAATGCTCTGTGTTCTGTTTCACAGAGACATGGCTCACCCCCAGCTCCCCAGACTCAACAGTCCAGCCGGATGGGTTCTCCATCCATCGCATGGACCGTACACTGGCATCTGGGAAAGGGAGAGGAGGGGGCGTCTGCCTCATGGTCAACTCTGTGTGGTGCTCAGACGTGGCAGTCCTATCAAACTCCTGCTCTCCACATCTCGAATACCTGGCGGTGAAGTGCCGCCCGCCCCTTCTACCTAATGAGGGAATTCACCTCCATCATCCTGACCGCGGTCTACATCCCACCCCAGGCAGACGTCCGTCTGGCACTGGAGGAGCTGCACGCCGTGGTCAACAAGCACCATACAGCCTACCCCAAGGTGTTTACCAACCTAGCCGGGGACTTCAACAAAGCTAACCTGAAGAAATCGCTCCCTAACTTCCACCAACATGTCTCCTGCAGCACCAGAGGATCAAACACCCTTTACTACTGCCACACGACCATCAAAAATGCCTGTCGCTCTATCCCTCGCCCTCACTTCGGAAAATCCAACCATTCAGCGGTGCCGCTTTTTCCTGCATACAGGCAGCCAAAATCTGCAAGGACCCACACCCCCCCTGGCCACACATTCATATCACCACGGCCATCAGGAAGAAGGTACAGGAGCCTGAAAACTGTAATGTCGAGGTTCAGGAGCAGCTTCTTCTCCACTGCCATTAGGCTATTAAACACAACGAATAAGCTATGAGCTCTGATCTGCAAAAGACTATATTATTATTTGTTATTTGCACTATATTTGTTATTTATTGAACTTTTACTTTTTTTTCCCATTATGTACAATATTTACATATTCACATATTCTGTTGTGCTGCAGCAAGTAAGAATTTTATTGTCCCGTCCGGGACATATGACAATAAAACACTTTTGACTCTTGACTCTTGTTTTCTCTCTCCCTCCTTCCTTAAAAAAATGGAGTTACATTGGCTACACCTCCAGCCCACAGGAACTGATCCAGAGTCGAGAGGAAATGATCACCAATGCATCCACGATTTCTAGGGCCACCTCCTTGAATACTCTGGGATGCAGACCATCAGGCCCCGAGGATTTGTCTACCTTCAGATCCAACAGTTTACAAAACACCATTTCCTGACTAATGTGGCTTCCCTTCAGTTCCTCTCTCCCACTAGACCCTCGGTCCCCTAGTATTTCCGGAGGATTGTTTGTGTCTTCCTTAGTGAAGACAGAGCCAAAGTACTCATTTAACTGTTCTACAATTTCCTTGTTTCCCAATATAAATTCACCCATCTCTGATAGTAAGGGACCTACATTCTTCTTCCCTAATCTTTTCATTTTTACATACCTAAATAAACTTTTACATTCAGTTTTTATATTCCCCGCAAGCTTTCTATCATGCTCTTTTTTCCCCTCTTTATTAACCCCTTTGTCCTCCTCTGTTGAGTTCTAAATTTCATCCAGTTTGCCGCATCTTCTGGCCAATTTATCTGCTTCTTCCTTGGCTTTAACACTCTCCTTGACTTCCCTATTGTCTTTCCAATGACTGTTTAGCATGCAACAATAGCTTTTCACTGCATTTCAGTACATGTGACAATAAACTAAGCTACACTAAGTTAAACCTAGGAAAAAATGCAAAATTTCCAAAGGATTAATTTTTTTGCATAAAATTATCCAGATGAATAACAACGAGCGGCAAAACACAAACATATGAATTAGGAGCAGCTGTAGGGACTCAGCTTCTCAAGACTGCTCCACCATCTAATAAGATCTACTCCACATTTCAGCAACCTTCCACTTCTTTGCTTATCAAACATCTTCTAAATATAATAAAATATATAATAAAAATATATATCGAGACACCGCTTCCACTGACTTACGAGTGTAGAATAGTAATCCTTATCTGAATTGATTTCAATGCATTAACATTTTTTTAATGTTCTGCTTTAAACATGCAGATCAATACCAGACCCAATACTGCAGATGTGGTCTTACCAAAGACATACATATGTGAAGGAATGGCTCCCCAGTTTTGTGTTCAGTTTCCCCCACCATAAATGGTAACATTTTGTTTGCGAATGACTCTGTTGAACTGATTCAGCCCTTCGACAGCTTGAACAAGCACAGTGTTTCCTTTAAGGCAGAGGAGCACCGCACCCAATTCTGTACTGATGGGCTAGACAGATCTTCATAAATACTTCATCTCAGAATATTTTCAACCACACCAATTCAGCATAAATCAAGTTGACATCTTTGGAATGTAGCCAAAGCTCTGCAGACATCTCTACTCTTCCAATGGACGGATCTACCCTTGGTTAATCATGGAATAAACCATGCTCTGACACACCATCCATGTTTAGAACGCCCAGATTTTATCTTGATGTGGAAAACTTGCTCTGTGTCAGTCAATCTTTTGTTCATGTCATGAATTCCCTACCAAAGTATCATTACATGTTGGTGTACCATCCGCCCACAGTACCTTGAAAAACAATTCAAATTTGGTCGTACAAGGGCTCCTAGAGGGTAAATATCTAAATATCCACATCTTGTACTTCCCTTTAAGAGAGTGAAATAGCTTGACCTGAAGCAAGATGTGACAGAGGTCTGGATATATTGATACAATTGCAGTCTAGACTTCCAAAGCCTACTTCATTCATTAACCAGTGGCCATGGCGTCTTGAAAAATGTACAAATACCAAACCCTGTTATGTCCGTTAGTAAAGTTTAATATTTATTCAGATTATTACTTCCGTCTCTTGCATGAGTACAAATAACTTCTATATTTCATGTTACAAATATTTCCATTAACTTGAGCACATTAGCAATTTGTCCAAACATATGAATTCCCAAATTACATTTGTTGTACTTGACTCCATTATACCCAGTAAAACGCTTTCATCAGTTTTCTTATTGTGTAATTTATAACATAAAATACAAACGAGTGTTTACCATGAAAGAAATAAAGGAATAATGTGGTTTGAGGGTATAGAGCCAATCTGAAGAAAGAAAGATCTTCAGGAATCCTGAATATTACTCAGTGTAAGGCAAATAGCCATTGGAGCATTTCAATTTAACATTAAACCCATAAATCTAAATTATGTATTGTCAATATTTACATTTTGCTCAACATTTTGAAAGCAGCTAATTTGAATAAGTGAGTTGGAAGAACATTGCTTATTCCAACACTTCAAAGAAAACCGGTTGCCTTAACATAAGCTGTCATCAGACAAGTAATTTGCCTATGTATGCTTTGAATACTGGCTTGCTTTGCTTCATAAAACATCTTACATTTGGAGCCATTGTGGGTCATCGAACACAAACGGGCTATCGATTAAAAAGTGTTGTGAGTCAAAACAAATATCTTGCTTATTTCTACCCAGGAGATGTGCCAGAAATTAAATGAGGCCAGAATATTTGTTTGACCAGCAGTCATATTTACTGGACACTGCCTTTACTGCCTGATTTGACCTGCTCAGTTAAATCAGGCAGGTCTTCAGGAACTGAAATCACAGTATTTTACCAAGTTCCATCACTTCAATTACAATTGGCAATTCAAAGCAGACTCAATGACGTTGTCCCCAGTGAAGACAAAGAATGGAATATAAAACAAAGAACAGTGAAGCACATGAACAGGCCTGTCTGTCCGCAATGTTTGTGCCGAACATGATGCCAAGTTAAACTGATCTCATCTGCCTGTATATGATCCATATCCCTGTCCATGGGTGGCGTAACGGTAGAGTTGCTGCTATACAGCACCAGAGACCCAGGTTTAATCCTGACTACGGATGCTTGTACAGTAAAAATTTGTACATTCTCCCCGAGACCAGTGTGAGTTGTGTCCGGGATCTCAGATTTCCTCCCACACCCCATTGACATAGAGATTTGTCGGCAAATTGGCTTGGTATAATTGTAAACTGTCCTCGTGTGTGTAGGATTGTGTGAATGTGCGGTGATTGTCGGTCGGTGCGGACGGTGGGCCGAAGGGCCTGTTTCCATGCTGTACCTCTAAACTAAACTAACCTAAACTAATCCCTCTATTCCCTTCACTTCCGTGTGCCAATCTAAAAGCTTCTTAAATGCCACTATCATATCTGCCTCCACCACTATCCCTAGAAGTGGGTTCCAGGCCACCACGACTATATGTGTAAGTACTTGCCTCACACATCTCCATTAAACTGTCCCCCTCTCACCTTATAGCTATGCCCGCTTGTGTTGGACATCTACACCCTGGGTTTAATTTAGAGATACAGCATGGAAACAGGCCCTTCAGCCCACCGTGTCTGTGCTAACCAATGATCACCCATACACTAGTTTTATGGTACCCCAGTTTTGCATCCTACACACTAGGAGTAATTTACAGAAGCCAATTAACCTAAAACCAGCCCATCCTTGGAATGTGGAGGAAATCACAGCACCCTGAAAAAGGTTTCTAGGGGTTTCCAGGTTTGTTTATGGTCACAGTTTACAATTATACCAAGCCAATTAGCCTACAAACCTGTAAGTGAATGGAGTGTGGGAGGAAACCGGAGATCCCGGACAAAACTCACACGGGTCACAGGGAGAATGTACAAATTCCATACAGACTGCACCTATAGTCAGGTTCGAACCTGGGTCCCTCGTGCTGTAAGGTGGCAACTCTACTGCTCTGCACTGTGTTGCCACTGGAAAAAAGTTCTGACTGTCCACACCACTATGACTCTCCTAATTTTATATATTTGGAACTAAGGAGTTGAGGAACTGATAATACTGAGAATAATTAGGTAATTGATTTTGTTTTATTACTACTATATTATAGCTATGATGGGAATCTAAAACATTAATTTGTAGAATTTTCCACCTTGAGAGGCTACATCATAATTGGTTATGCTGGTACAAAGAACTGCAGATTATAGCTTTACAAAAAAGACATGAAGTGCTGGAGTAACTCAGCAGGTCAGGCAGCATCTCAGGAGAACAAGGATAGATGACATTTCAAGTTGGGACCCTTCTTCCTGGCCTGTAACTTTGTCTTTCCATGTCCTTTAGAGATGGTGCCTGATCCATTGAGTAACTCCAGCACTTTGTGTCTTTTTATCATAGTTTGTCAGTTCATGTACAGAGCTATCAATGGTCTTGCGAATCTTTGCTCTTCAAGTATCTATCCAATATTCTTTAATGCTTGTAAGAGCTGACCAATTTCACACAAAATTGTAGTACAAAAAGATATTCTGAGATAATTTGTGGTTGGCCCTGGTTGGTCCTGGTCTTTTTTGCCTCCAGCCCTTCAATCGCCCCATATCCCCAACCCCTTACTTTTAGTCTGAAGAAGGGTCCCGACCCAAAACGTCACCTATCCTTATTTCTCCAGAGATCTTTCCTCACCCGCTGAGTCACTCCAGCATTTGTGTCTATTCTTCCTGTCATAGTTTGTTTCTCTCCATAATTACATTAAATCTGTTCCTCTTTGTTACAGACTGTCCTGCCAACAGCAACAGTGTAGGGGTACGAGAGTTTAAAGGAAGGTTTCTGTGTGCTTATTTTGTCAGCACCTTTGAAGCTCAGGACAATCAAAAGAACCTCATTATTTCTGATACTTGAAAGGCAGCAGTTTGAACTGTGATGGGCAGCCAGACACAACTCTAACTGTGAAAACTGGTTTGTGGAAGGATTTAAATAAGTTGCTCATTAAGCCAATTAAGGCAGGTTTAAGATGAATAAATGAAAGCATCGCACAGTTGTCATCAACGTGAAATGAATGGAACAGTTTAGTGCACTGGGCAACTGAATTGGCAGATGTCAGACATTATGCAAAGACATTATATCTTACTATTTAGACAATAGACAATAGACAATAGACAATAGGTGCAGGAGTAGGCCATTCGGCCCTTCGAGCCAGCACCGCCATTCAATGTGATCATGGCTGATCATCCCCAATCAGTACCCCGTTCCTGCCTTCTCCCCATATCCCCTGACTCCGTTATCTTTAAGAGCCCTATCTAGCTCTCTCTTGAAAGTATCCGGAGAACCGGCCCCCACCACCCTCTGAGGCAGAGAATTCCACAGACTCACAACTCTCTGTGAGAAAACGTACCATTAAAAACCTTGTAACCTTATGATAGTACAATGCATAAATCAATTGAATCATAAAAACATTTTAGTAGATCTAAGCAGTTGAAATAGTGAAGCTTTTGGACTTTTTCTTGTCACTTTATTTTTCAAATGCTACCTTGACTAAGCTTCTCTATAAGCTAACACTCCCTTCCCATATAATGTTTGGTACAAATTAATAGTCTATTCCTAGAACATGCAAAAATATTATTCAATGAACATTCAGCAGGTTGTAGGCAAAAGATCTCCCTCCTTATTGCACTTTGCTAGAGAAAAGCCTTGTCCTTTGCTCTTGTTCTGAGGCCCCATCTGGTTGATATTTGACAGTAGTCAGTAGGCAAAAAAAACAAAAAAACGCAGGTACACCCAGTTCATAAAGGCAGCCACGGTGAGCCAGAATTTCCAGTATTCTTGAGCAAGAAGAAAATAAAGTTTGCACACTTTTAAAATATTATACAATCATGGAGTCGTACAGCACAGGAACAGGCCCTTCAGCCCAACTCATCCATGCTGACTAAGATGCCCCATCCCAACTAGTCCCATTTGCCTGTGTTTAGTCCATATCCAATTACCTGTACAAGTGTATTTTAAATGTTGTTATAGTACCTTCTCTTATGGCTGCTTGTTCCATATATTCCCCGCCTTCTGAATGTAAAGGTTGCCCCTCAGGTTCCTTTTAAATCTTTCCCCTCTCCCTTTAAACCTATATCCTCCAGTTCTGATTGCCCTACCCTGGGTAAAAAATTCTGTACATTCAAACAATATATTCCCGTCATGATTTCACACACCTCTCAGATCACTCCTCAGTTTCCTGTGCTCCAAGTAAAAAAGTCCTAGCTTGCCCAACCTTTTCCTATAGCTCAGGCTCTGGAGTCCTTGCAACATCCTCATAAATCTTCGCTGCACTCTTTCCAGCTTAATGACAACTTTAATTATTATTGAAGTAAATAAAAGTTTGCAATTATGCTGTAACTCCTTAACAGATTAAATATTATGCATCAACTGAATAACTTGACAATTTATTTCTTATATATATCTGACCCATATTTCTGACCCATATTAGACATGTTCTTGCATTGTGATGTTTCCAATTGTCACCAATTGATTTTCTTCACAATTTTACTTTGATGAAAATATATTATTTAAGCCGAAGAAATTTGACATTGTTTGCATTACAATACAAGGATTTTACATTTGAGATGAAGTAGTAGATTATAGTCTATCTGAGCAGATTATTCCTAAAATAGACACAAAAATCTGGAGTAAATCAGCAGGACAGGCAGCATCTCTGGAGAGATGGAATGGGTGACGCTTCCAGTCGAGCCTTCCATATTTCTAATTTTGGAGCCAGGCACGACAGGAGATCAAATGGGAAAATCTAGTTCTTGTTAAGTTTGGTAGAAGTGTTGCACTCTCACCCACAAGAGGTTAGCTCAGTTAATAAGTTTAATACTGACATTTTTGCTCACAAGACATATTGAGAGGTACGGAGCCCAGGTGTTTACTTGCAGTTATGATCCAGTAGTTATGATTCAAACGGCACCATGCTGTGCAAAGTTGCCTGTGACCACACAATAATGTGATCGTTTCCATTTCACCACAGAGGAAATTGCATTCACAATTCAAATTAAAATGTAAGTCATAGAATTGAAGAGACTTGCAGCTTTAAATGCACTGTGAATGTATTTTGTTTAGAGTTACAACTTGGAAACAGGCCCCGAAGCTCACCTGGATCAAGCTGAACATCGACATCCATTCATGCCAATTCTATGTTAGCGCACTTTCTTGTTCACTCCCTACATTTTGGGGGAATCTATTTAGAGGGCAATTAACATATCCGCACATCTTTGGGATAGGGGAGGAAACCGGAGCAACCAGAGTCACAAGGAGAATTTGCAGTCACAAGGAGAACTTCCAAACTCCACACAGACAGCACCCGAGGTCAGGATCTCTGGCTCTGTGAGGCAGCAGCTCTACCCACCTCCACTGTACTTACATTACCTGCGAGATTTACAGGTTGTTTAATGAACTATTGTAATATGTGTTCTTTGTATTTATGTCGTGTCCAGCCTGAGTAGGCATTTACATGTACACGATAAGCATTAAGATTTGTAAAAGGATGTATGTTCAAATCTAATCTAATTCGGATTTGTATCCTTTCATAGCAACAGAGCCAAATTTAAAAAAGAGAATTCACAACACCATTGCGTATTTAATATTTACAATAGAGGACAGATTACTACCCCAGGTCTCCATGGCAACAGAGTCAACATCACAACAATACATGCACTAATGGTGTATCTTTAAAGGAGTATAACATCACAAGAATACCTGCTTGGGTGGGTCATTGCAGCTGAAAATAGTTGCTGAGGCCTTTGTTTTGATTTGCTAAATAATTGCAGCAAATTGCAACTTCAGTAACGTGAATCATGGAATGCCTGATGTGACCACATTGGACATATAAAATAGGCATTCAAGGGCACTGGAGACAAGAACATAAAGGATATTTGTAAATATATGTTTGAACCCGCTTGTAGAATTATGTTGTATGTGTGGGGCCTCCCGTTTACTTTCATAATGTTTGCAATGCTGCTATATTTAGTTGCTGTGGTAATTCAGATTTGAATGGCCAGTGTTCCTGAGGAAACCCATTCACATTTATGTTAAATGGAGAAAGGGGAGCAGAAGGAGGGATGCCAGTTAAGGGAAGTTGTATTGACGTGGGCAGAATCGGCTCCCATTTGCTCTATGTTCAAGAACTGGGCTTGTAGATGAACACCTCAGATTGTCACCTGATGTCTTTTATTTTAATGTTGGCAATATAAGAAGTTTCAGTTTCACAATCCCTAAGGGAAGCAGTTACAGGTTTCTACCATATGGAAGAATATGTCCTTCGGGCAGCTCAACTTTTCACCCTCCTTGTTGCTTAACAAGCCTCTATTGTCTTCTAATTTCTGATGACAAACCTTTGACCTAAAACATTAGCAGCCTCTCTTTCCACAGAAGTGGCTTGACCTCGTGAGTATTTCCTGCATTTTCTGTTTTAATTTAGATTTCCAGCACCTGCAGCTTTTTTTAAATTCTTACCTTTTCATTAGTTTAGCTTATTGTTGTGTGTACTGGGGTACAGTGGTAGGCTTTTGTTGCGTGCTGTCCAGTCAGCAGAAAGACTATACATGATTACAATCAAGCTGTCCATGGTGTACAGATACAGGATAAAGGAATAACATCTAGTGCAAGATATATGGTTCAGTTGTCTGATAATGGTTGGGAAGGAACTGTCCCTGAATCTAGAGGTATGCTTTTTCACACATCTGTACCTCTTGTCTGATGGGAGAAGAGGGGGTGTCCGGGAGGAGACTGGTCTTTTGATTTTGCTGGTAGCCTTGCTGAGGCAGTGAGAAGTGTAGATAGAGTCAATGGAAGGGAGGTTGGTTTGTGTGATGCTTATTCCAGAGTGCTGCTGATAACAGAAGTGTCAGTGATCAACATGGAGGGCACAAATTCATTGAAAGAGATCTCCTCTCCCCCCCCACCCCCTTGCCCCACACTTTAAATCCATGTCCTCTGGTTCTTGCTTTACCCTACTCTGGGCAAGAGTCTCTGTTCAAGGTGACTTTGGGCACATTCTTAAATTTGCCTTTACTCTGTGGTAATCTCTTCTCGTGATAGAGCTTGGATCAGAGTTGTATATTGTGAATCTGGTGTCAAACTAGCCTGCGCATCTGACTGAGATGCAACTAAATTTAAAGTAGCTCTTTCTTCCCAATAACCCTTTCTGGCTTAAGCCCTCCCTTCACCACCTCCAGTTTAAATTCCATTTGGAATATTTTGGAGGACCAAGAAACCAAGAACCAAGCTTGGGCCTCAGATGTTGGGCTGAAAGAGAACACTGGTGTTGATTTGCTTCTCTTTTCAGGGAATTTTACAAAGATGGTGTTTATACATCTTTCAAGTGCCTTGAGGTACCTGCTGTAGTTAGTCAAGATCTCTGGGCAAGGATCAATGCTGCCCAGTAGACCTTAAGTTTTCTACCAGGTCTAAGGTCTTGATCTTCAAACAGCCATTTCCTTAATCAACTAAACTCCATCTGAATTATCACACCATTGTCCGCTGTCATTGATACTCAACTCAAGAATGCCTGGATTTTTAAATTCTCATTTAACCTGTCAAATTTGTGAAGAGCCTTTTCCCTTTCATCTATGTAATTTCTCTGTGCTCTATAGCCCACATAATTCTAGCCTCTTGAACATATTAATTTTAATTAATCTATCATATACAACCCAGTCAGCATTTGCCGAGGCCTGGTGATAGAGACTGATCTCTTTTCAGCTCAAAACCAGTTTTTCCTCCTTTTTAAGTGACTAATTACAACCTACCTCTGACACCAAAATCTGACTTAATTTATCAATTTGTGGCTTGGAGTCAAATGTTGCTCAATGGTGTGCCTCAGGAATAGAGTACAGTTTTAACAGTGCCAAATAAAATTTAAGTTGCTTCTGTTGTAATTAATTCCTTTTGCAGTTTAACTGCTGGTTTTGCAAGCAAATGTGGTAGCCAACATATAGCAATGTCCAATAAACAACTATATTTCAACTCAATTTGCTGTTTCAACCTGCAAGGTTTCACTGGGAGTATAATGCTGTTGGAAAGATGAGAAGAATTCTTGCAATTGCCATGAAGCCAGATCAGAACAAAACAAATCTTGATGTTTCTCACAGTATGTTGTTCAGGGAGTTCAATGTCCATTCTTATGGAAGCAAATGCAAAATGCTTTGGCAGCTGTTTGATATTTAGCATTTCATAATCATGTGAAATATGTTGTAATTTTACTGTTCTGAATTATCACCGGTGAAGATGTACAATGTTAATGGCATGGCCCACGTTTTATTTCTCAGACTGCAGTTGGGAAGAAGTCTTGATCTTCACCATTTCCCCTTTGTGTACTGAATGGATTTCACAGCTTTGAAAAAGTTATAAACACATATGTTTTCTATCACATAACAGCTGCAAAAATGATCTTTCACGTATGATGAAGCCTACATATTTTATGAGTAGAATGAAAGTGGGAGAAAGAAAATTATTGAAGCATTTCATCGATCCCGCAATCGTGTTTCAAAATGCTTTAAAATTGAATTACAGCTATGGATATCTCATGAACAATTCAAAGTTATATTCTAATGTCATAACAAGGAACTCAGATGTTAGTGTATACCAAGATAGACACAAAATGCTGAAGAAACTCAATGGTCAGGCAACACTTCTGTAGAAAAAATGGGTAGAAAAATATATATTTTTTCCTAGAGATGCTGCCCGACCCAAAGAGTTACTCCAGCATTTGGTATCTATCAAGGTTATCTTAGTCAAGCATGTTAAATCTATTAGAAAGCAAATATGTTAAAATGACCAGAAATTGAGTGGAAGAATGAAGAAATCTCGGAGAGCTGTGGCAAAGACAGTTCAGTTCTGATATGGATGTTCAGAATGGAAATAATTTTGGGCACTCAAAGGGTTAAACAATTGATCTCGCTTGCAACTGTTCTCACCAGAGAATGATTGTAAGGTGAAAAATGTTGCTGGTGAGCACTTCCAAAGATTTCATTGATAAGAACACTTGTCAGCTTCTATTTATTCATTAGTTCAGCTGCCCATCTGTTTGTTGTGGAGCTCTCCCTCTGTGATGGTATTTGGATCGGCAACACATTTGTCATTTGCTCTCCTCCTCCCTGCCAACAGTCTTCCAAGACACAATCACTTTAGTTGCTTTGTCCCCTCTTTTTGTTCAATATGTTTACATTTATATCAAACCAATTAACCTACAAACCTGTACTTCTTTGGAGTGTGTGAGGAAACCTAAGATCTCGGAGAAAGCCCACGCAGGTCAGTGGGGAGGACTACAAACTCTGTACAGACAGCACCCGTAGTCAGGATCAAACCCAGGTCTCTGGCACTGCAAGCACTCTAAGTCAGCAACTCTACCGCTGTGCCTAAGGTTCTCAACTGTTTCTGTTCATGGATTACTCCTGGATGCAGCTTGCTATTTTATGTTGGGGAGGTAGCTGGACTGGAATAGGGTGACTTTGTATGCTTAACATAGCATTGTCTTAATCAACAATTATAAATGCTATGAGATATACTTTGTTTTCAAATGGAAGAAGCTATCACTACATTTAGTATTTTTTATAATTAATTAGTATCTGTAAAATATTTTATTGGGCTATTGTCAGTACAGAAATATTAGTGATATTGTTTGAAAGACATGAAAATATATTTTTGATGTTCCTAGGGCTAGGACATAAATACAAATGAATTCCAAAAATAAAGTTTCTGACATTGTATTTATAACAGCACCAGATACCAGAGTGGGATTTAAAAAAGAAATACTAAGTGGTAGGTCAACAGGTCAGGCAGCATCCCTGGAGAACATGGATAGGTGATTTTTTGGGTCGGGACCAGACTGATTGTGGGGTCGGGGAAGAAAGCTAGAAGAAAGGAGGGGCAGGACAAAGCTTGGCAGATAACAGGTGAACATGGGTGAGATTTATAAAAAGTGTGACAAACGGATTAAAGAGTCACAAATTAAAACTTTTGCAAATGAGAGTGTGAGAAGGTCACTTGCACACAGTTGATTCTGTATCTGAACACCATTTTTCAGCAATAGCCCTTTATTCCTCTAATATCCAGATATCCTTCTCTGTTCTGAATTCAATCAATTTCTGAAAATTCAAAGATTCATCACATGAGGAAATTTCTTCTCGATTCACACCCAAAAGGCCTGTTTAATTCCAGAGAGACTGTTATCACTAGTCCTAGTCTCAATAGAAAATGGCTGGCTTACTCAATTTATCTTTCTCTAATAGATCTGTCATCCCTGGAACTAGTCTAGTAAGTCTTCATTGTACTCCCTCTACAGCAGTATAGAATAACCTGCACACAAATTGTAAACAGTGCCCTGTAATGTGAAGTTCCTCATATTTCCAGAAAGGCATCTTTACTTTGGCACGCAATGGACTTGCAAGAAAAGCCAGTGTATTATTTGTTTTCCTAATTGGTTGTGGTGGAGTTGCTGCATTGCAACACAGGGACCTGTGTTCGATCCTGACTATGGGTGCTGTCTGTCTGGAGTTTGTACATTCTCCCTGTAACCTTGTGGGATTCATCTGGGTGCTCCAGTTTTCTCCCACATTCCAAAGATGTGTGGGTTAATTGGCTTCTGTAAATGGCCCCAAGTGTGTAGGATGTGAAACTGGGATAACAAGGAACTAGTGTATGGGTGATCATTGGTCAGCTTGGACTCAGTGGGCCGGTGTCTATGTTGAACTGAATGAAAATCTACTTTGCCTTGCAGTGACTTGTAAAAAAAACCCATCTGGGTGCCTATGATATTATAATTTTCTAATCTCAGACCATCTAAACAATACTCAACATTTCTGTTTTTTTCATACAAACAGCAAAGATGGACACAAAATATTGGAGTAACTCAGCGGGACAGGTAGCATCTCTGGATTCAAAACTTGAAGTTTCCAGGCTTGTTGGTGACTGATTGGAGATGTTTGAAGCAATTACTTAATCTGGGATGTCAAAAACATTTTAGGCTTCTCATGAGTGCCATGGTGGGGTTGAAAGGATATTTTCTTTAACAATTGCCTTTTACTGTGCATTTTCCTGGAGGAAATTTCTCCAGACATCCGCTATGGCAAGGAAGGGAAAGGTAGGGATTGCAAGATAGAGCAAAATGTCAGAACTGTAATGAGTGGGTAGAAGACGTGGGATGGCACGGTTGCGCAGCAGTAGAGTTGCAGTTACAGCGCCAGCGATCTGTGTTTGATCCTGACTATGGGTGCTGTCTGTACGGAGTTTGTATGTTCTCCCCATGACCTCGTAGGTTGTTCCCGGGTGCTCTGGTTTCCTTCCACACTCCAGAGACGTACAGGTTTGTAGGTTAATTGACTTAGGTAAAAATTGTAAATTGTCCCTAGTGTGTAGGACAGGACTAGAGTATGGGGATTGGTGGTCGGCGTGGATTTTGTGAGCTGAAGGGCCTGCTTCCACGCTGTATCACAAAACTAAATAGAATTCTTATACAGTGGACTTATCTGTAATATGTTCCCCAGAACCAATTCTCCTCAAAGATTTGCAGGTATATAAGATTTATTGCAATCAGTTTAAAACTACTATTTGGCACTACATTCAAGTTTGGAACAGACAAGATTTGACTTTTTGTGGCTTACTTTCCTAATATAGCAACATCACACTATTCAATGAATTCCCCTGGTGAAGCAACCAGACAGGAAGATGCTGTTTTTAGCAAAGCCCACAATGTAGTAATGTAACTTGGACACCAATTTAGGAATATTTGTGTTTAACCACGCATCAGTCTCTCTCAAACAAGCTACATCATACACATTAATTAGTTTAGAGATCAGTGTGGAAACAGGCCCTTCGCCCCACCGAGTCCATCGATCACTCCATACACTAGCACCATCTAGGTACAGTTTACAATCTTTTACCAAAGTCAATTAACCTACAAACCTACACGTTTTTGGAGTGTGGAAGGAAACCGGAGCACCCGGGGAAAACACACGCCGTCACTGGGAGAACGTACCAACTCTATACAGGCACCACCCGTAGTCGAGATTGAACCCGGGTCTCTGGCGCTGTAAGGCTGAAGCTCTGCTGCTGCACCCATGCCACCCATAATCAATCACAGGTGACTTTAGCCTCAACATTATTTTGATAGTCATTTTTTGCATAATAAATTTCACACAACGGAGTACTAAAATTGAGCCTTGGGTGACAACTCTATACTCAGTGATTGGGCCTTTGAATGGCCATTAGGACAGATGCTGTCAAGCTGAATTGCTTTCTTGAAAAGAAATGAGGCAAATTTAGTTTAAATCTATCCATGAACTGGTTGGAGCTCACCCTGTGGCACAGCCAAGTATGGTTGTCAGAAATGCATAAGTGTCTTACAAATTGAGTCCGATGTGAAGATTCATTGAACAGTGAAATACTAATAAATTAATTTCAAAATCACAAGGACCACGGCAATTAATTACAGTGTACTTTGTGGACTTTACAGTATAATTAGAGAAACAAAATGTTAGTGTTGCCAAAAGTGAAAATATTTTTTAAAAAGCTGTAGATGCTGGGAATCTAAAATAAAACTGAAAATGCTGGAAATACATTACTTAGCAATTTAGTTTACATTTATGGGAAGAGAAGCCATTAACATTTCAGATCAAAGACTCTTTGTCAGAAAACAAATAATTTTTTAGAAGAGTGTCTTTTTGGTTTAATTTAGAGATACAGCATGGGAACAGGCCCTTCGGCACATTGAGACCACGTCGACCCGTTCACACTAGTTTTTGTATTGTATTGTATTGTATTCAAATTTATTGTCATTGTCTCAGTTAGAGACAACGAAATGAATTTCCCTTACAGGCAGTATCATAAAAATAAAAATAAATAAATAATAATAAATAATAAAACATATTAAAAATAAAATAGAATTTTAAAAAAAGCACAAACACTGAAAGTCCACGACACAACATAACACAGTGGCACCAAGGTGAGGAAGGCACCATAGTCCAGCCAGCCTCCACTCCGTTCTTCCCAGATTTTCACTCGTGGTCGAGGCCTTCCTAGCACCCGCAGTCGCCGCCCTGGGTGGCCCGATGTTCAGGCCCTCACGCCGGGCTGGTGGAACACCGACGCCGAACCCCGACGGTGAACATCCTCCTCCTCAGCGGCCCGGACCTCCCGATCAGCCGCCTCCCGCAGCGCCCGAGTCCGCAGCTCCCGTGTCCGCAGCTCCCGTGTCCGCAGCTCCCGAGTCCGCAGGCCGAGCTGGGCAGAGTCACAGGACCCCGCGCTGTCCATCAGCGCCGCCTGCGTTGGGAGCTCCGCAAACCTCAGCTCCAGGATGTCGGTGCAGCAGGTCCAGCACTCCGGGCTCCAGACGGCGACCCTCGGTAAGGCATCGCCAGCCTCGCGATGTATCAGCGCTGTCCCGCCGCTGCTGGAGCTCTGGTCGCAGGGAAGTCCGCGCCAATCCAGTAGGTAGGCCGCTGGTGGTGGGGGGGGGGGGGGGGGGCGAGGACGCGACTCGAATAAAAGTCGCGTCTTCACCAGGAAGCGGCTGAAGGACGGTATCCCCCGCACCGTGCCCTCTTCCCCCACATCAAAACACACAAAAAAACCACAAAAAAACACACTTTTACATAACTAAATAAACAAAAAAACAAAAAGATACCGGGCTGTAGGTGGAGGCAGCTGACGCCAGCGCCACCGGAAGTACAACACGGAAGTTCTATCCTACACACCAGGGACAATTTACAGAAGCCAAGGGTTTCCTTTTTTCCTCCAAAGAGATGGCAGATGCTGTAGTCATGTCTCCATTAGTTTCACTTATGTTCTTCATAAGAGAAAATCTGGCATCATTATCCCATATGACATGTATGAGAAACCACAGCAATGTAATGCACACTGAGATAGCTTCACAAGGCACTTTGTTCTGGACAATTAGTGATGGGCAATACATTTTTACAGCAATGCCCACATCTGAAAATTGAATAGTACAGTAGGTGCCTGCACATAGTAATGATGTTTGCAGGATCATCTGTTTTAGTCAGGTTGAGTGAGATATAAATAATGGTCTGGACATCAGAGGTCTGGATACCTTTCCTCTTCAAAATGCAGGCATGAGATACTTTTCAACAACTTAAAGTTTAAGCCAAGTTGAGTATATTGCTGTATGCACGTTCAATGAGGCATAATGAAAATCTTGCTTACAGCAACGACACAAGCACAGAGGCAGACAACACACAAACACATAAATTATACACAAACACTGCAGGCCAGTAAGAAGAAAAAGACTGCAAACAAACGAGGAACAAGACATTTGTGCAACAAAAAGAAACTGCAGAAAAGGAGACATCAGTGCATAAGTTGACCGATCAGAACTTTAATGAGTCTTGAACCAACCAATAATTTACAACTTGCAGTGGCAAATAAACAGGACATTTACCAATGTGATTTCTATCATTTGGTTGCATTTTCACAGAGCAATTTTTAAACCAGTTTGTTGGACCATTAAGGGGTTGTCCTACTGCGGCGACCTAATGGGCGAATTTAGAACAGTTCAGGGGAGCTTGAAAAAGTGTCATGTTGAAGACTTCCTTCGACTATGTAGAAGACCTCCTTTGATTCCTTCGACTATGTTGAAGACTAGCTTCGGGAAAATTGGACACCGAATAGTGGAGAGTGTAGACTATCTCCTTCGACCTCCGTTCAACTATGTTGAAGACTATCTACGACTACCCTCGGTTACCTACGAATATCATGCTGACCTACTACGACCTACCTTGACTAAACCTACGAGTAAAAAAAATATTGATTTTTTTTTTCCATAGTGACCTTTTTTTACTCGCGGGCATTTTTCAGCATGTTGAAAAATACGCTGCTGAGGCCTCGAGTACGCGGGGACTACTCTCGAGCATGAAGGAGAGTTACAAAGACCTCCAAGGACCTCGTGTTGACCAAGAGGGCAAACTCTTCTAAACTCGCCAATTAGGTCGCTGCAGTGGGACAGCCCCTTTACACATTTTGAAATAATGAGTTCTACCTAAAATGTCACTGTGGCAGAATAAGAAATCTACATTTGAACCACACACAAAATGAGAGCATGCAGCAGTCTGAGACATGGAGCACAAATTCTCAGAAATGTTTTATTGGTTTCCCATACATTCAACATTAGGTACATCATACATTAGATGGCATATACCATACACACAGTTGTTCACTAACCTTAGCTTCATGCAAATGTCCTCATCCTGTACATGACTTCATCAACTGAAAGTAGGCTGCAAATTGGCATTAAAACTGAATAATGCTGCAAATGCATTATACTTCACTACATATTAGGCCAGATGACTAAAACCATGATCAAAGATGTAACTTTAGAGAAGAATTTTAAATGAAAATTGGTAGGAACAGCGATGGAAAAGTTTCATGGAATTCCACAAAGAGAAATTTACAGTGCAGAAAGGGATCATTCAGCCCACTGCTAGACAAAAATGGACTGAACAAATCATGTATCTCAACTTTTGTTCTGTAGCCCTGTGTGACATACCATTTCCTGAGCTCATATGTATGAGCGTTTGACAGTGCTGGGCCTCTACTTACTGGAGTTTAGAAGGATGAGGGGAAGACCTAATTGAAACTTACCGAAAAGTAAAATGCCTGGATAGTGGATGTGGAGAGGATGTTTCCACCAGTGCGATAGTCTAGGACCAGAGATCATAGCCTCATAATTAAAGGTTGTTCCTTTAGAAAGGAGATGAGGAGGAATTTCTTTAGTCAGAGGGTGGTGAATCTGTAGAATTCATTGCCACAGACGGCTGTAGAGGCCAAGTCAATCTAAGGCAGAGGTTGATAGATTCTTGATTATGATGGGTGTCAGGGGTTATGGGGAGAAGGCATAAGAATGGGGTTGAGAGCAAAAGATATCAGCCATGATTGAATGGCGGAGTAGACTTGATGGACCAAATGGCCTAATTCTGCTCGTATCACGTGAACTTTCTAAATGTGATGAGGGTTTTGGCCACTCCCATTCTTGCAGGTAATGGCTCCAAGCTGCTGTAACCCATTGAGAATCAATTTAAATCAATGTCCTTAATGACAGTTCCTGCTAAGAAAAAGAAATGTTTCCATTTACAGTTTTCAAGCCACCTATAATTGTATACTCCTCAATTAACTCTCCCCTCCGTCTCACTTAATCATAAGAATACAATTCTAGCCTGATCATGAAAATAGTGAGGGTTATGATTATAATTCTCCAGCCATGGAACAGGGAATTAGAGAATTTTCAGCTGAACAAAAGAACACAAGTCAGTGAACACAGGAACCAGCTCTTCAGCTCACACTGTCCAAGTTAAACTAATCATGTGATCCATATCACTCAATTCCCTGCATATCCACGTGCTTGTCCAAAAACCTCTTAAATGCTACTATCGTCTATGTGTGCTTCCGCCACCACCACCACCACCACCCCTGGCAGCATATTTTAGGCAACCACTACTCGCCACTCACAAAACTTGCCCACACATCTCATTTAAACTTCTCCCCTCTCACCTTAAAGCTATGCCCTTTCGTCTTTGACAATTCCACCCTATGGAAAAAGTTCTGACTATGAGAGAGTGAATAATAATTCTCAATGGAATAAGGCAGGCATTCAGAGCTCTCAGAGTGTTATATCATAGGTATAATAGGTTAAATTGCCTCCTTTGGTCAGCACTGATTTAGTTTAGTTCAATTTAGAACTACAGCACGGAAACAGGCCCTTCGGCCCACCAAGACCGCATTGCCCAGCGATCACCCTGTACACTGTCCTGCCCACACTAGGAACAATTTACAATTTTTATCAAAGCCAATTAACCTACAAACCTGTATGTCTTTGGAGTGTGGGAGGAAAACAGGAGATCCCGGAGAAAACCCACGCGGTCACAGGGAGAATGTACCAACAACGTTCGGCCAGCACCCGTAGCCAGGATCGATATGGGTCTCTAGCACTGCCGTCCCTGATCTAACTGATATGTATGACCTGAGGCTTTGTGGTTGTGCAGTAATGCCAACTTGTGATGCCAAGCTGACCTGATCATCAATGAGGTTGTGCAAAGCAGCCAGCCAGGCATCGCGTGACATAAAACTATCACAGGCTTTGAAACTGGAAAAGCTCTGCCATTCAAAAGAGCTGGAAAAGCTTTGACAGCTAGCTAAGTCATGAATCATACTCAGTTGGTTGTCAAACCTGTCAAAAATATTGAATGTTTCCAAATGTTCCTGACATTGAAAAACATTAAAAACTATTAAAATCAATCAAATAATGTTTTAAAATATTAAATAAATAAGCAAAAATTAAAACACTTAAAAACACTTGAGAACATTTTTAAAGCAATTATCTTTTTCCAAGACAAAAGTTAAAATCTGATTACTTTTGAGCTGACAACATTATGTTGTCTGAAACCTTTAAATAAATAAAATAATTTTAAAGCATAATGTTTGGGAATGAGAAAGTGAGGGTAGAGCTTACACTGGGAAATTCAAATTCAAATTAAATTCTTAACATTAAATTTGTATAATTCTAGGACTAAAGGGCGGCACAGTGGCGCAGTTGCTGTAGGCATGGATCTGCCGGGCCAAATGGTCTCCTTCTGCACTCTGGCAAGTAACTTAAAATCAGTGCAATTTTAACTGGGTTCACAGCGTCTGGAAACAGATGGAGATTTGATGACTAGAGAAACATAGAGTAAAGTAAAGGTGTACTTTTAAACAACTTGTATTGGCTTTAATGTTGTTATTGGGTTAAAGATGTATCAGGGTAATTAAAGCTTTGAAGGATTTAATATTTTTGTTAATGTTAACACATTTATGGTTGTGTTTTAATTGCTTTTGAATGCTTTCAAATGACGAGGATTTTCAGAAACATTCATAGTGGTGACAGCTTCAGATGGCAAAGCTAGTAGCTTGACTTTGCCAGTTGCCTACACTTAAATTGGCTGTATTATGGTGTAGTTTGTTTTGGCTTGTCCAAATGAATATTATACACAGTTTTGCTTTTATGCACAAACCCGGCTGATCAATTCCTGGACCTACTGGTAAAATTTCTGGACACAAATCGGGTTCGGAGATTTAGTTTAGATCAGAGATACAGTGCAAAAACAGGCCCTTCGGCCCACAGAGTCCATGCTGATCAGCGATCCCCGCACAGTAGCACTATATTACTCACTAAGGACAAATTACCATTTTTAGCGAAGCCAATTAATCTACAAACCTGTATGTCTTTGGAGGGCGGGAGGAAACCTGAGAACCTGGGGCAATACCACGTCATGAGGAGAGCATACAAACTCCATACAGACGGCATCCATAGTCAGGATTGAACCTGATTCTCTGGTGCTGGAAGGCAGTACATCTACCGCTGTGCCACCATGCTGCCCTGATGCACAACCACAGGTACAAGTGAAGCAAGCAAGATGGTCTCAACATGTTTCAGATAGATCATGATCTTACAAAGTATTGCAGGACTTCATTGATGATCAGGTTAGCTTGGCATGACAAGTTGACCACAGTTCATCCACAAAGCTTCAGGTCAGGCCTACCATGTAGATCAATAGTGAGCAGAAGGCTCAACCTCTTATACTCATGATACTACATTCTTTAAGAGCTCTGCACATAGACCTAATTCCATTAAGAATGATTATTCATTGTCTTGTGTAGACAGTGAGAGCGTTTAACCTAGGATGGAAATGTCAAAGACTAGAGAGCATAGTGTTAAGGTGAGGGGACAAGTTTAAATATGTGCTAGGCAGGTTTATTGCACAGAGTGTGGTGGGTGCCTAGAACACACTGTTAGAGGTGGAGGCAGATACAATAGTGGCATTCAAGGGGCTTTTAGATAGTCACATAGCTATGCAAAGAATGGAGGGATATGGATCTTGTGCAGCCAGAGAAGATTGTTTACCTTGGCACTATTTTCAGCACAAACATTATGGGCTAAAGGGCCCATTCCTGTGTTGTACTGTTCTTTGTTCTACATAATTTTATGGCAACTCTTAAGAACATTATCCCCAAATTCACACTGACAATATTACTGATTGGCTCCCACTCTCAACATGCAAGATATGCTGAAGAGACAGTTGGACCCAGAACTAAAGAACATTCCTGGAACATGCTATAAATCAGAAATTTGTTGGAAGTATTTTTCTTCCCGGATATTAAGACCCGGGTTCAATCCTGACTGCGGGTGCTGTCTATACGGAGTTTGTACGTTCTCCCCGTGACCTGCGTGGGTTTTCGCCTTGATCTTTGGTTTCCTCCCACACTCCAAAGACGTACAGGTATGTCGGTTAATCGGCTTGGTAAATGTAAAAATTGTCCCTACTAGGTAAAGGATAGTGTTAATGTGCGTGGATTGCTGGTCAGCATGGACCCAGTGGGCCGAAAGGGCCAGTTTCCGTGCTGTATCGCGAAACTAAACTTCTCAAATTGGTTGTCTCATACTAGATTTTGAATGCACAGAATAAAACAGTCCTGTGTGAAAGATTCCCTTTGCACTGACGAGCTCTCTCAGTGATCTCATAGGAGTGCCTGGTGAAGGAAATGGAAACGACATGTGGTGTGCCAGAGTTGAAGATTATAAAATACTGTTGGGGCCTTTTCACGGTTGTAATCCATACTTTTGCTGACCTGGCAGAGCTTCATACTGAGCATAAGAAGTGAAAAAAATGTTCCATTTCCCATTAATGATATCCCACTGCACCTCTCAGAGCTCAGGGTTGCTAAGTGCTGATTTATAACTCTTTGATTAACACCATCTAATTTATTAATAGGCATAATTAGTTACAATAATAGTACTTTTGCAACAAAAACATTGCTCACTATAGCCCAAATCCAGTTTGACAACAGAATATTTCCTGTGACATTGGGAAAACTATTACAAAATTTACCATATTTAAAATGCAGGCACGTAAGCCAAGGATTTAGCCCAAATCTTCTGAGAGATGTCTGACAAATAGCAAATCTAAATGTTTCAAATAAAAGTAGATTTTACATTAGTGCATGCAATTTTTAATTAAAATCAAAATGACAACACAATGGAAACCCAAAGGTGTCACATTGAATTTAAGAAAATGTATGGAATAATTAATTTAGGGCCATGTTATTCTTTTTATGTTGTTGTTTTGTAAAATTTGCTTTTTGCTCTCAAAGAGAGCTCACTTCAAGTAACTAATCAGTAGTCTCATGGAATGTAACAAAGTCACTTGATCACTGCAAAAACTCCCATGGTAAATGCAAACCATTATTATTGAAAAACGTTAAAAAATGTGAACTGCTTTAATCTTTGGAATATAAGAATAACAATGAAGTATTAAGAAAAGTCTAAACTTTGTCCATCTCCTCCAGATTGTTGTTTAAACGCATTATATAAAAAGTTATTACTTCTGACCCGATTCCCAACTGGTTCACCAGTTTATTCGACAGTCATTAAATCCTAATCCCTATTCCCCTTTTACGACTCGGCACACTAGTTTGTTTTACTCAAAAGGAATCATAGCATCGAGGTCAATTGATATCTAGTCAACGTTGAACTGATATCCTAGAAGAAGCCACACCAAAAGTCACCATAGCAACCATGAGAGAGCAGCTGGCATGAGAGAGGACATTTCATCAACTCCATTAAAGGAACAAAATATGCCACATGCAATAGATTGTTTTGATACTACTGCACTCGCTGGGTTGAAATATTTTGTAAATGACTGTTTGGCAAAAACCTAACGCTGACTCAGGATTACTTAGGACATCACCTGGTCCAACACAGGTACTGACCTCCCCACTATTGAAGGGATCTGCAGGAGGCGCTGCCTCAAAGTTATCCAGTTTATTCAAAGGCCCACATCACTGTGGCCTAGCTCTCATTTCACTCCTACAATCAGAATATGAATCTGAAAACTGATCACCATGCTCAAGAATAGCTTCTTCCGAATGACCATCAAGCTGTTGAACACCACACATCATCAACCTCAACTATTAACTTCTACGGACAGTCTTTAGTTGCACTAAGTACTACGGATTTTTTAAATTAGTATTGTGTTTGATTTTTTTATTGATTTTTTTTCAAAACATTATATATTATCTGTGTGTTGTGTTTATACTGCTGTGTAAAAATGTAATTGTTCTGAATTTTGATTGTCCAGTCCATATAATATGATTGACCCTTGTTGACCCTTGTGTAATCATTAAAGGTATTTTGGGTCAATTAATGCACTCATCTTTAATACACACTAATAAGCAGGTAATGTAGATAGTAATCAGGAATGTGGGACTGCTATTCTGTATACAAGAGAAAGCTAGATAGGTATCATGCATACACATGACTTGGACTGAGTCACCTACTGAATCAAGTCAAAGTCAAACTCAGTTCTGATAAAGGATTTCTGTCGAGTCAAGGGGAGTTTATTTTATATGCACAAGTATGGTGGACTTCAGATACAATGTAAATCTCGCATGCAGCATCATCACAGGCACATATACTCATGCAACACATAAAAACGTTAATTATATATAAATTCTATAAAACAATGAAAAGAAAATGACTGGGCAGAAAAACATTAGGGCGAAACCTATAGAAAGGAAGTGCATGATAGTGCAAGAGGAGGTGAGGAGTGTTCCGTTGATGTAGGATTAAGATTCTGCAGGTCGGTTCATGAACCTCGTGGTTGTAGGGAAGTATTTGTTCCTGAACCTAGCATGTTTATTTTTCTTGCGTATACTTTATTTCAATGTTTAATAATTTTCATTTGCAATTTATATCTTGCATCAAATTGTTAATCATGGCTTCGAGGATAGTAATGTGTCTAATTCAGAAATGTGGGGGTTCAAATTCAACACTGACCGATGATCCACTCACAAAGCAGAGAGTGTTGTACTTGCAAAGATGTCGTGTTGGAAATGCAATATCAAACCATGGTTCTCTTTACCCTTGAAAGAGATTCACGACACCATTCATCAAGGTACGGTCTTTCCTCCAGTGACCTGAACTGCGTCCTTCACCAAAATGATTCATGAAAATATTGATGAACAATTCAGCAATAATTCAGAGGGTGGTGAATCTGTGGAATTCTTGCCACAGATGTGAAGGCCAAGTCAAAGGATATTTTTTAATGCAGAGATGACCAGATTCTTGATTAGTGTGGGTGTCATGGGGTTATGGGAAGAACGCTTCAATGCGGACACAGACCCCCGTCGCCCCTTGCACAATCACCAACAAGCCAAGAAATGCTTGAATAGTCTGAACAGCTTCATGGAACTAGAGCCAACCATGCCAGGCACCAAAACCAAACAACCAATGGCACCAGGACACTCCACCTGCCTTATACTACTTGGAAAGCCCTAAATTGCCTCCGCACTGGAGTGGGACGTTGCGGACTCAACCTGAAGAAGTGTGGCTTCTCGGACTCTGACAAGTGAAACTGTGGAGAGGTACAGACAATGGCCCACCTACTGACTTGCGGCGGAGAGGCATGCACTGCGGACGATCTGTAGATAGTGCTAACGATTCAAGTTAAAGACCGCAGGTAAGAAGTGAGCAAGAACAAGATCGCTCATCATATTTTTTTTATCCAAACGTGGGATCACAATCCACCATTTCCCCTGCCTTAATTCCGGGAAAGGGCAGTAAATTGCTCCCCTCTCTACCCCATCTGCTATCATCTGGACCAGGAGCAAGTTAACAGACAAGTTCATGTTTGGAGTAAAAGGCCCCCGTGCAAATTTAAACAAAGCCAATGAAAGGGACATGAACCTTGATGTGGTGGAAGTAAATAGGAAAACTAGATTTTAAAAGTATAACTTGAAATAAACAATAGCAAACGGGAAAATAAATAATTTATCATTCCTGATGTAAACATCCCGTTGAGAAATAACTCCACAGGAAAAGAGGAAAAGCCATGGTTGAATCGAGAAATTAAAATCAGTATTAAATTACAAATAGTTTACAATGACACTAGAAAATGTAGTAAATTCTGAAATCTGGAAGGTTTTACAAATTAATACATGATGGAGGAAAAAGATAGAAGAGTTGAAGCGACACAAAAAAAACATTGTGTAAAGATTGTGAAAAAGTATATAAAAAGAGAAAAATCTTTAAGGTTAAAGGGTCCCTCTTAAGCAGAGGCAAGAGAAATCAAAATGAAGAATAGGAAATAGGAGTTTAGTTTAGAGTTACAGCACGGAAACAGGCGCTTTGGCCCACCAAGTCCGCGTCGACCAGCAATCCCTGTATGTTAGCATTATCCGACACTAGGGACAATTTACAATCTTTACCAAAGCCAATTAACCTACAAACCTGTATATCTCTGGAGTGTGGGAGGAAACCGGAGCTCCTGGGGGAAAATCCATGTTTTCGCGGGGAGAACGTACAAGCTCCATGCAGACAGCACCCGTAGTCAGGATCGAACCCGGGTCTCTGTTGCTGTTAGGCAGCAACTCTACTGCTGTGCCACCATGCTGAGATTAAATAAATCATCCTTTATTATTTGTCTTGATCATTCCATATGTCTTATATTAAATTGTGCAAATTCAAATAATTGAAAATTAATTGGCAATGCTATTATTCTTGAGTTGGTTTCAAACTTAATTGGATGAAAGACAGAGCCAGATACATCTAGAGCTCACCTGACACGTGCAATTACCTCGTGTGGTCTCCACCTGCCCAGATGTATCTGGTCCAGAGATGGTGGGATAATTTTGCTGGCCCTGCATATCTTGAGGATGGGCAGTCTGATCTCAATGGCAATTTAGCCACAAGTACTATTATACAGAGTCCTTGCCCTTGAATGGACCACTGCAATAAGCAAAGTTGGTGGAACGGTATCCTGTTAAACCCAACACTGAATGGGTGTTAGACACAAAATGCTGGAGTAACTCGGCAGGTCAGGCAGCATCTCTGGAGAAACGGAATAGGTAATGTTTCGGGTTAAAACCTCACTTCCGACTGAGAGTAACAGGATAGGGAAACTAAAGGTATGAAAAAGTGCAAAGAACAAATGAATCATTTGTTCTTTTTCATACCTCTAGTTCCCTTCTTCCCTGATGTCACCTATTCCTTTTCTCCAGAGATGCTGCCTGTCCCGTTGAGCTATTCCAGCATTTAGTGTCTATCTTCAGTGTAAACCAGCATCTGCAATTCCTTCCTACACTACTGAAATGGAAGTAAATTATTTTTTTTAATGGATAATAAAGTCAATTCTGAATACAGAATATTCAGAAATAATTAAAAATATTTACTAATTTAAAAAAAAAACTTGACATTCCTAATAATGGTCTGGAATCCTCCTTCAAATCAATGATGTCCCTGATCCCGGGTCATGACTCCTGGCCTGGGAGCTCAAAGACTACTTCTGAACATTATACTGAGGGCTTCCAGCAGACTGGGCCCTGCTGTTGACCTCCACATGGACCCTTGCGACAGAGTGAAGTGATGGCTACAGCACAATCTGTAACTCAGCAAGCCCTAGAATTCTTTATTCAATGACATATGGCATTGAAGTCCCAGTAGCTGAGTGCTGACTATTCTATCTGGAATCACCAGCTGCAATCTCACAGAATTCATCCCATTTTGGTTTATGTAAATCATCGACTATGAAAGTGTGGAACTAGTTTAGTCTAAAGTACCTCACGATGTATGTCAGCACCAAATTTGATCAACTGATATTTCATTACTCTCAGTGGCATTTTAGTTATCTGCAAATGGCGTTCCACAAATTCATTCATTTTTCTCCCCATCAAGACATTAGGACAGTTATTGGAGACACAAGAAACTGCAGATGCTGAAATCTAAAGCTAAACACAAAGTGTGGGAGGAATTCAGTGGGTCAGGCAGCGTGGACGAACAACTTTTCAGGCCCAGACCCTTCTTCAGACTAGGTATAGCTCTAACTACAGGGCATAGTCTTGTAAAATTCGGATAAAGAGTCAAATATTTACGACTGATATGAGGAGATATTTCTTTATTCCAATTCCTAAATCATGGTAATTCTCTACCACAAAAGATTATGAATGTTCAATCAATGTAGATGTTTAAGACTGGAATAATTATACTTTAAAATACTAAGGGAACAAATGGTTCGAATGGGGAAATAGACGGAGGTCACGTTAATAATCTTATTGGATTGCTGAACACATTCAAGGATCAATCCTGCGTCAATTATTAAGTCTTTTTCTATTTCAGAAGGACCAGTAATTTCTCTATGTTTTGTCCATGGTTTGAACAAGAAATATAAAATGGTATACAAAAGAGGTCAATATTAATTGGTAGCTGTTTTGACTATTTATTATGATCTTCTTCTTCTTATCGAGTCCACACACAAGATTAGAAGTTGTTCAGCCAGAGCTGAACACACTTCTCGACATCTGCACAATGGTGTCTGTCTTGCGCTTCTTGCGCTTATTATGATAACATATGGTGAAGATTTAACGGAAGCATTTTATTCCCCACATTTATGGCCCATTTCCTTATGTCTAGCTATGTCATCCAGCATTTCCTGACGCTAAGGGCAAACAGGGTCCATGACACCATTTCTGGTCTGAAGCATTAATTATTTGTTGTCCCTGTCTTAACTCCACACTCTGAAAAACCCTTACTTTGTTCTAAAAGCTGGAACTTTTGGGGGACAATAATAAAAGGTCTATATTGCTTTTTGTCTTCGTGGAAACTCCATACCACAATGATAAATAAAGAACTGAGTCTTTAGACTTTAACGATACAATGTGGAAACATGCCCTTTGTCCTACCGAGTCTGCGCTGCCCACTGTTCACCCTGTACACTCGCACTATCCTACACACCAGTGGCAATTTACTAGGGCTAATTAATCTACAAACTTGTACGGCTTTGGAATGTGGGCGGAAACCGGAGTACCCGGAGAAAACCCACTCTGTCACAGGGAAAACGTACAAACTCCGTATAGACAACACCCGTAGAGATGAGCAAACCCACATCTCTGTAATGGCCAGTTCTCACGGTGAGACCTGAAGCAAGATGTCACCCGAGTGAAGTGGTCGTGGTCCAGCACGAGTTCCGCACGATAAAGTGTTCCCACGATAAAGAGTTCCCACGGTACTCGGCAATTCTGTCATTTGTGCGACTGACTTGTCCATCTCCCGATCTTTCCCGAATCGTGAATGAACATCGTGGACTGTAGTGTAGTTGATCACGTGGCACAAATGATGTCACTTTTTTTCACACACTATATAAATATCTTCCGTTCGTAGAATTGGCTAATTTGCAGACATGCCTATACAAAGTTGGTTCGAGTACAGGCTGGTTGTTATTTTCATTGACGTGCTGTATGCATTAGCGCAACATGTGCATCGAAAACGCTTGCGTGAAGGCAGAAGGCTGAGATTAATTAAAAAGATAATTAAGAGGAAGTCTCACTGGGTTAAGCCCATGTTTCAACGGAGACCTCAATTAGGACAATATGAGCAACTGCTTAATGTAGGTATGTTGCAAAGCCTACCTGAATCGTCGTTGAAAATCTGCCGCTGCGGGTGTGCGCGATTTTGGCGCCGTTTAGAGGGGGCGGGTTTAAAACGCGATTTTCTCTAGGCTGTTCAAATCGAAGATGTTCAGCCTAGTTAATTATTAACGAAAAATCGCTGGAAGTCCCCGTCGCAAAAGCTATTATTAGTTTTAAAGGCCTCGTATAATAGTTATAATAGTTTAAAAATCAATCTCTAAACCCGCGACCGCCAGCAACCGCAGGGTCTCATAAAGCAGGCAACTGAAGGTAGGTTGTATATTTTTACATTAAAAAGGGCTTCTTAAGATCCCTTTATACAAAGTTTAATATTGCGAGTAGCTCATTTTGGGCCCATTATATCCCGCAGTATTTTTCTGGGCATTTGGGGGCACAAATCTACCGCAATGTGAACGTTCTAAACCAGCGCGTTCCACAGGGACCCACTGGAAAGCTGATTTAAATGGACTTTAATTTACAGCAATTAAACACTAAATTCCTTCCATTTGGTCTATAAATTAATGTAAATGAGATTTAAAAATCATGTTTCATTGTGAATTATTTGTGAATATTATTTGGACATTTAGGCTATTTAAAAATGTTAATCATTTATTAAGAAATGGATAGATGTTTAGATCTAGTAATTGAAGTCTGAAATTAGCTACAATTAGGTAACTAACTAATTATATGCTTTAATTTCAGGTCATCCAAGTAAGATTATTTTATATTTGTTTCAGAATGCTTCAATCTATGATAACTGAAAATTTCATTCAGTTCTCTTAATTTTTAAGAAAGTTATGGGCTTTTGACTGTTCACGATCACAGCTTTTTTGTTATGTCCATAGAAAATCAATAGGGAACAAGATGCTAATTTCCGAGTATGAAAATGGCCATAACATTTTAAATACTTGAGATATGAAAGTGAATTAGGTGTCAAATTAAACTTCTTTTTATGCTTTATCTGATGGGATAAATTACAGACTTGATTTTTAAAATCTCAAAATTTTGTAACATTGCTACTTAATGTGCTGTGCATTCAAAAACTTTGTCAGAATTTCACCCGAGCTCTTTAATGAGTTAAAGAATAATTTGGGACCTCTGCTGAAGAAGACTGACACTGTAATGAGAAAGGCACTGGAACCAGGGTTGCGCATAGCAATCACCCTCCGCTACTTGGCCGCAGGTGATTCTTAATGGTTCTCAAGCGAACCATTGCAAAAGTTGGTCATCTGCATTAAAGTAGAGTGCTGGAATTAAATGGAACTTCAAGCATTGGATCTATTCCGTTAAATTAAAGTTTTGGTCAGTAAAGAGAGGCCTGTTTAAGAGCATGCCCTCCGCATTTAATGTGCTATTTATTGCTCTTCTTGGATAACAGAGCACAAGTTGGTCAATACAGATGGCATTTTTGAAGACAAGAATTACAAGTGAAAATTGCCTGCCCTCATGCATAATTTATTTTATGGCTCTAAGAGACATGATTCCTACTTCAAACGAAGAGGGTGTAAAAGCTGTCTGCCACTACTTTTACATTGCAGCTGCAGGGAACAGACAGACTTATAAGATAAATTAAAGGTCACTGCAAAAACAGCACTTTTACATCTGTAGCATTGTATGTTTTAAAATCATGGATAACATTAAATTGTTCTCCTGTACATAAACTAATATATTGTTATAGTTACTCACATGAGCACCGGGGATACTCAGCAGCCTTCGTCTCCAGCAGGTTGCGCTTTCTCTCCCTATTTCTATAATCCTCTCTGGATTTGTCATAGAGAATCTCATTGCATTGGTGCCACTCCACCAGTTCCCCCTCTTGTTCCCTGTTGAAGTTATATGGCCTTACCTTCTGCCATCTGACCTTTATGTTCTCGTCTGCTGAGAATATTGTGGAGGCAACAGCTACTGGGGAGGCAATCTCAAATCCACCCTGATCACCCTCTCCCTGCTCCAAGGAGCCCACAGGCAGTGGTATCTCTGGCATCTCCTCTTGCCTCTCCACCTGTCTCTCTTGCTGAGTTTCCTCCTCGTTTACCGGCATGGCTAAAAACTTTCCGACTTTCTTTGACCCCTTTCTTTGCGATTTTCTGAGAGGCATCTCTGCAAGTCTTACTGTGAAAAAGATTCTCAAACAATGACAATTAGGTGGGACGTCCTCGATGGACACATGGTCCATTGGCGATATTGAGACCACCTTTTTTACTCACCTTATGTCCCTTCTGTCAAGCTTCCGGGTTTACCGTTCGCAGGAGTTCCCACGGTATTCGCAAGTGTCATTACGGATATCGCACGGATATCGCACTGGCATCTGCGTCCATACAATGTTGCAATGCTGCTCAAGACACTCTTGGAGAAATTCAAAAATGTTTGAATTTTCTCCCGACCTTACCAAGTCACACGACTACCTGCCGTTAGCGCCACAGAGGTCCTCGGTGGTCCACGAATGCCGTACTGCTATCGCAGAAGGTTCCCACGATGTTAAATCTTGTTAAGTCTTGCTTCAGGTCGCACAATGAGAAAGCCCTTTAAGACAGCAACTCTACCGCTGCACCTCTGTGCCGCCCTAATAATTGTAAATGATTGATTTCAGTCAACCTCTGTCATCAATCTTAATCATGGAATCATTATGGCAAAGAAGGAGGCCATTCATCCCATTGTTAGCAGTGCTAACACATTCTGGCTATGTCATTTTACTCATGTCTTTTGTTGAAGGAAACTTCTTGCCCTTGTTTTGTCTGGTTTGTATATGGTCAGATTGGCAAACTGGCCAAGTCCCATTCATGTGCATTTGAGCCATAAACCCTATCTATCCATATATTTGTCCAAATGTTCTTTGAAAGGCATGACTCTTGGCCAAATGTGGCTGGTTCTACCCTCTGACATGGTCCGCCAAGTCATTCAGATGTCTCATAACCACGGTGTTAAAACAGACTAAGGACCAGACTTAAACAAAATCAACATAGGCAATAAAGAGATCGAAAAACTTTGCCCTTAATGTCAGCAAGACAATAGCATTCATTGTTGTTGACCTAAGGAGGCAAGGATGTGAACACAATCCTGTCCTCTTCATTGGAGCAGCTGTAGAGATGGGTGATAGCTTCATGTTCCCTGCCATCTACAGTATATCATCAGCAATCTAATATGGTTTCTTCACACTGATGAAGAAATCAAGAAAGTGCATTAGCATACATAGTTTCTTCGGTATAGAAACATAGAAACATAGAAATTAGGTGAAGGAGTAGGCCATTCGGCCCTTCGAGCCTGCACCACCATTCAATATGATCATGGCTGATCATCCAACTCAGTATCCCGTACCTGCCTTCTCTCCATACCCTCTGATCCCCTTAGCCACAAGGGCCACATCTAACTCCCTCTTAAATATAGCCAATGAACTGGCCTCAACTACCCTCTGTGGCAGAGAGTTCCAGAGATTCACCACTCTCTGTGTGAAAAAAGTTTTTCTCATCTCGGTTTTAAAGGATTTCCCCCTTATCCTTAAGCTGTGACCCCTTGTCCTGGACTTCCCCAACATCGGGAACAATCTTCCTGCATCTAGCCTGTCCAACCGCTTAAGAATTTTGTAAGTTTCTATAAGATCCCCTCTCAATCTCCTAAATTCTAGAGAGTATAATCATCTGAGATGATTTGGCATGTCTATGAGGATTCTCTCAAATTTCAACAAATGTGTTGGGGAAATTATTCTGATGGGTGTATCTCAGCCTGGTTTGGCAAATGTGCCGTTCTTGACCGCCTGGAACTACAGCGACTGCGGAACAATGCCCAGTCCATCATAGGCTCAATGCTTCCTTCTATCCAGTTCATCTTCTTGGTACACTACACCAGGAAGGCTGGAAATATCTTCAAGGAATCCTGCCTCTCTGGCCATTCACTCTTCTCTCTTCTACTGGGAGAAGATATAGGAGTTGGAAAGCTCAGACATTCAGACAAGAACTGCTTTTCTCCACTGCTATCAGATTCCTGAATCAAGCACCTTTTCCACACCCCCTTCTCAGTGGTGGTGCCAAGTACTCTTACTCTTAACTCTACCTCATTTGGTTATTCCGGTTATTGTATTTTATTTTGCATAACTTTGGTTTGCTTTCCAATCATGTAGACTGGGCCCGCACCTGTCCTCCACTATCACCCTGAGCACCGGCACACCACAAGGCTGTGTACTAAGCCCCATGCTCTACTCCCTCTTCACTCACGACTGTGTTCCTGCATTCGACACCAACACCATCGTGAAGTTTGCAGATGACACAACAGTGATTGGGCTGATCACCAACGGTGATGAAACAAAATACAGAGCGGAGGTGCAGAACCTGGCGGACTGGTGCGCACGTAACAACTTGTCACTAAACACCTCCAAGACCAAGGAGCTGATTATTGACTTCAGGAGGTCCCATAATGGAGAATACGCCCCAATCTCCATTTACGGGGAAAGTGTGGAGAGAGTGTCCAGCTTTAAGTTTCTGGGCACTCACATTTCTGTGGACCTCACATGGTCCACAAACACCGCTGCGCTGGTCAAGAAGGCACAGCAACGACTGTTCTTCCTGAGGACATTAAAAAAGACTGGTCTGCCCCAACAGCTGCTGACAACCTTCTACCGCTGCACCACAGAGAGCATACTAACGTATGGCATCTCTGTGTGGTATCTCAGCTGCACGGAGGCAGAGAGGAGAGCTCTTCAGCGCGTCGTTCACAGAGCGCAGAGGATCATTGGGACACAGCTACCAGCCTTGGAGGGCATCTACCACACACGGTGCCTCAGGAAGGCCGTCAGCATCCATAAAGACTCCTCACACCCTTGTAGCGGACTGTTCGAACTACTTCCCTCCGGCAGACGTTACAAGGCCTTCTACGCCCGAACCTCCAGACTCAGAAACAGCTTTATTCCCAGAGCTATAGCGGCTCTGAACCGGCCCTGCTGAGTGCCCCCCATCCCCCCTGGACTGTCTCCCTTGGATGGCCATGTCACACAGCTTATTTATTTATTTTACTCTTCTTTTGCATCGGTTGGAAGCTGCATACTAAATCTTGTTGCACTGACGTGCAATGACAATAAAAGATATTATTATTATTATTATTATTATTATTATTATTATTATTATTCTGCTGTTTTGCACTCATCATTGTATTTACAGTTGTATTTATCATTACTATAGGTATACTATTTACTTTGTAAGCTTCACATGGACACAGAATTTTATTACACCCAGCTGCATATGACAATAAAATACTATGAATCTGTATCTGATTCAGAGCCACTGAATTTGAACGGAGAAATGGAAATCATGGCCCAGTTGATCTTGCAAACCTCTCCCTTCAAACATCCAGGAACTAACATCTAAATTGGGAGGGTTGCTATTGCACAGATGACTCATACAATAACCAAATCTGGTAATTCTCATAGATTAAAAACTTAAAGATAATTGTGTTGAAAAACTGGTTTATACCGAAGATAGACACAAAGTGCTGGAGTAACTCAGCGAGTCTGGAGAAAAAGGATGTGTGACTTTTCGGGTTGGGACCCAATCCGGTCTGAAGAAGGGTTCTGACCTGAAACGTCTCCCATTCTTTTTCTCCAGAGATGCCGCCTGACCCGCTAAGTTACCCCAGCACTTTGTGTCTAACTTAAAGATAATCGTGCTTGACTCATCCATCACAATCCCTGAATGTGCCCTGTCCCACCAACAAGATTGACCCAGCATAGATAGACACAAAAAGCTGGAGTAAATCAGCGGGACAGGCAGCATCTCTGGAGAGAAGGAATGGGTGATGTTTCAGGTCCAGCAAAGATGGCCTTGTACAAAGCAAACCCCATAATGAAACCCCTGGAGTTGGAAAGCATTGGAAACCATAACAATGTTGTACCGATGCCCCAGCATGCTAACGTACTCAGGCCACCTCATCTCATTAACCATCCTATGCCTGTCATTTCCTCCATTAACTGCCACATCACCAAAAACAGCATTTTCACAGTAAACAAAAGTGAGTGGTCCAAAGGCATGAGGGGAGCAGAGGCTGTGATATTTTACCAATCACCATCACTTATTATTGAAGTACACCATCATAATCCTACGCCTGTAAAGTTCAAATATCTCTGAAAAAGCAGTAGAATGCAAACTATGTATGATGTGAAAATGTTTATTTTCTCAATAATCCTAACACAGAGCAAGTCATTATCCAAGATCTAGATCCTGGAGAGCAAAAGGAGTTTTTATTTTCCATTAACTCTGGTTACGCATTAGTTCCCGAGCAAACTTCATATATTTTATTAACTGTGAACCAAATATGAAACCTAAAGGTTTGGCCCAAATCCAGTCCCATTTGAGAAGTGCAAGAGGTTAGATTTTTGTACATGAAAATGTGCTGTCTTCTGGGAGTTACAGTGCACCTGAAAGTAAACACAGCTTGCAAATCAGACAGAACTCCATTTATGTGTCTAACTGACTTTCTTTTGGGACTGAAAACTGACACTTTGGAAATGAAGGTAAAAGAAAGGACACACTCTAATTGGAGACAGATGGCAATGAATGGACTGACAGTGGCTAAAATGATCAATTGCTGCCAATTATTCTTCGCTGGCATGTTTTTGAGAAGTGCAATTGAATAAAGTCAGTTAAAAAGACTTGCATAATTGTCTGTTATTTTTCAATTTACCACGCAGCACTGTTTTGCTTTTCTGACGCAGAGATAAGGTGGCTCATGATGGCTGCTAAGGACATGTTTGGATTCTTTTTGTTGCTCTGTATGGACTCAGTTTAAGAAGTGTTAAAGGTTATTAGTGTTAGATTGTTGTCAGTTCAGTCTCTGCAAAATATGCCTACAGGAGGACGTATGAGCACCAGAGGCAGACTTTGGGCCCAACTCCTGTACATATCTATCCATCCCTCAAAGCCATTTTTCTACTTGCCTCATCAAATTACTCTCTCCTTACAAAACCAAGCATTGAAAGGATAACAAGCTTGAAAGGATAACAAACAGGACAAGAAGAAGAATGCATCAGAACCAGTATGTTGCACGTTGAAGTCCTTTAAAGGAAATTAGAAGGTTTGGGTGGCCGAGATGGTTTATCGAAGGGCTGGAAACTTTGCAATCAACTGTCCTCTTCACTTTATCTTATTTGTCATCTTAATTCAAAGCTTTGGTGATGCAAATATATATGCAGAAATTCCTCAAGATTGAGAGAAACATCCCACATCTTTGGTCAGATCACTAGCACCCAGTGTTTGACCTGCAAGAATGCCTTTATTCCATCATAGTTCATGATAATGTTCACCGTCCTTGAACATTGAACACTGAACACAATCCTTCAGTCCTTTAAATGTTATAATCTTTTCAGGAAAATATAGAGCCGCAACAGGTTGAGTGGGAATTGAGGAGCACTGGATAGAAAAAAATCCACTGTTATGGGATGATAGTAAGTGAAGGAAATCATCTAGCCTTTCAATTAGATCACTGCTTTCCTATTTGTTAGGTATATCTTCCAATGTCTTTGGAAGGCTAACAAAAACGTTCACGCTCAGACTTAAAGTGAACAGTTTGCAAACGATCAGCCTCCCTTCGCAGAATGAAGGTTCCAACTTCCTTGTACTCTTTCTTTATGTGGAAGTGGTACTCCCCTCCTCTACTAACTCGTCTCCAGAAAGTGAAAATTAAAATACTGCGGGTCCATCTACCTGTCAAGGTGTCTTTGAATTGCTGTTATAAGATCTGCCTCAACCACCTCCTCTGGCAGCTCGTTCCATGTATCCATCCCCCTCAGTGAAAAAGTTGCTACAACTAAATCTTGCCCCTCTCACATTAAACCTATTATCCTCTGGTTCTTGAATCACCTACCCTGGGTAAGAGAATTTCTGCATTCAGCATTTCTATTCCCCTCAGGATTTTACACACCTCTATAAGATCACCCCTCGGCACAGTAATGTCCTCGTATATTTTCTCTGCACTCTTTCCAGCTTAATAGAAGCTTAACATTCATAAGCAGGGACATTTTGTGGAACTGGTATGAAGAAAAAGCTGCTTTCTTCGGTTCAACAATGCAGTTTCTTGTAAGAATTGGCTTCATACATCACTCCTATTGTGATGTATTGTAACAACTGAAGGAATTGGCAACACATCAAGAGGGAACACCCGTCTGAAACTAATAACGTCAGTTTCATTGTGCAGTTACACAGCAAAGCTAACCACACTGCTCTGTGAACCCCTTATTTGGATTTCTTGTGCTTTATGTGACTTCTGCAAACAGTGTCAGGATGACGTACAAATGCTGTAACAATCTTGTTTTAGCATATTAAAATTATGGTGGAGCAATTATTCGGGGTGAGCACATGGAAGCATTCTCTCGTCTTTCTTTATTCCCAAGCAAAACTAACACAGCTTATTCAGCCCAGTCTTAACATCCTAGAATTTACAACATCAGTGACCCAGCGGTAGAGTTGTTGCCTTACAGCGCTGGAGACCCGGGTTCGATCCAGACCTCGGGTGCTGTCTGTGCAGAGTGTGTCCATTGTCCCTGTGACCGTGTGAGTTTTCTGTGGGTGCTCCTGTTTCCTCTCACACTCCAAAGACTACAGGTTTGTAGGTTAATTGGCTTCGGTAAAAATGATAAATTGTCCCTAGTGTGTAGGACGGTGCTACAATGGGGATCATTGGTTGGCGCAGACTGTGTGGGCCGAAGGGCCTGTTTCCATGCAATATCTTTAGACTAACCTAAACTAAACTATAAGAAACGGCCATTCAACCACTTGTGTCCATGCCACTATAAAACAAACTTTACATTACTCACTCTTTCCATCACTTGGTCTATATATAACCTGATAGGTTATAGCACTAGCTTTTGATTTTCTTTTTCATGCTGCCCTTAGGATCGTCACAAATTTAAATTAGGTCACCAGAAATTAACACAATATTCCAGTTGTGCACAAATTATTTTTTTCTTCATACATGTTCAGCAAAATGTCACTGCTTTTGAATGCTATGCTGCCATTTATGAATCCCTGTGTATCATACACTTCATTAACTGAGTCCTGGAAATGTTCTATCACTTACAAATATTTATGCACAGTATAACCATGGCCCTTTGTCTGAACACAACTTCTAGAACTGTGTCGTTTCATCACGGATAAGGTGAATGGTCAAAATGTTTTCCCTTGGTTAGAGGAGGTTAAAGCTGGAGGGCACAGGTTTAAAGGGCGCACTTTTAGAAAGGAGATGAGGAGGAACATCTTTCGTCAGAGGGTACTTAATCTGTGGAACTCATTGCCACTGATGGCAGTGGAGGCCAAGTCAGTGGATATTTTTAAGGCAGAGATAGACAAATTCTTGATTAGAACGGTGTCAAGGTTCATGGGGAGAAGGCAGGGAAATTGGATTAGGAGGCATGATTGAATGGCGGAGTAGACGTGAGGGGCAGAATAGTCTAATTCTACTCCTATAACTTATGAACTAATCAAGGTCTCATCCTGGTCACTCCAGCGTCTCCTCTCTCCTATCGGGCAAGAGGTACAGATGTGTGAAAATGCATACCTTCATATTCAAAGACAGTTTCTTCCCAACTGTTATCAGGCATCTGAACCATCCTATCACCAACTAGAGAGTGGTCCCGGCCTGCCATCTACCTCATGGGAGACCCTCAGATTATCTTTAACTGAACTTTACTGGGCTTTATCTTGCACTAAACATTATTCCCTACCATGCAGAACCTTATAAAAGATCTTGCTGAAGTCCATAATAGCCACGTCTATTGCCCTGCTTTCATCAACTTTGTTGATTACTTTTTCACAAAATTCACTCAAATTTGTGAGACCTGATCTCCGATGTACAAAAGCCTGCTGATTGTCCTTAATCCATCCACATCTTCCCAAATACATGAATATCTTATTCCTCAGAATCCTCTCCAGGAACATGCCTACCACAGAACATACTTGTCAATAGTCCCTCCGCTCTTCTTTGCACCCCTTCTTAAATAGAGGCACAACATTAGCCATCCAGTACATTGGCAGATATACTGTAGAAAGTATCCTAACTGGTGCATCATAGGCATTTCAACCTATGGCAGTACTAGAAATGCAAGAGAGTATAAAGAATGATAGATTCAACCTGGTACATCAGGGGCATAGCTCTCTCCTCCATTAAACGGCATCTACCTGAGCCGCTGCCTTAAGAAGGCGGCATCTACCATTAAGGATTTGCATCATCCGGGCCATGCATTCTTCTCACTGTTACCATTGAACAGGAGGTACAGAAGCCTGAAGTCCCACATCTTCATGTTAAGGAACAGCTACTTTCTTGCAACTACCAGGTTCTTGAACCCTAATTCTTCCTTGACATTGAAACACTTGGGTCCATCTGTTGCACTGCCATTTTTGTTTCTAATTATGTTTTTGCACCAATGTTTTGTTTTTCCACAGTCTTGTTTCTCTTAGAAATGCTAAGACTAAGTTATGTACATATAATTCACGTGTCAATGTATAATTTATGAATAATTTGTTTTTGCGTGTTTATCTGAGTTTGTGTGTCTGCGATGCTGTTGCAAGCAAGATATTTATTTGTACCTGTACTTCACTGTAACATAAACTTATTCATTCATTCATTTATATAACAATGAACTCAACTTGACTTGCCATAAAATAAATGCAGAGAGATGATTGCTAGTTTAATAGAAGGAGGGATAAATGGATGGGATTGTTGCTGGATTGCTTTTTAAGAGCGTTCTGTATAGTGGCCAAAAAGTAGCACTGGTGAAAGAAAATATTTTCTTGGTCACTTTGAATTAGTGACAAGGTAAACAAGATGCTAGCTTCTATTTATAGCAAGATTATAAATGCGTTCTCTTAGGACTTACTAAAAGTAGTAAACTGAGTAAATCTCGGTTCGTTTACCCAGGCATTAATGTTGAGATCTGGGGAAATCTTCACAAACTCTGTCCCTAGGTGCAACTGTAGGTTGCTATAGTCTCCTCTCACAACTGAATAGATTATATCAGAGGCTTCCATACATTTCAGCATGAGGGCCACATTATATATTTGGCGCACCTTTGCAGGCCGTAGGAGAAAATAAAGAAATGTCAGTTTAATCAATTTAATTAATTCAAAAAATAACTTGACAAATGGAAGAAATTCCAAACCAAACTTGTATCCATCAATCAAGGTTAACCAACAAAATCATAAAGTTTTATGCAACGACATTAATGGGAAGGATGGAACTGCTTTTTTGTTTTGACAGTGGTTCCGCTGCCGATTGGGGCCCCGTGTGAGTGGTGGGGAGATCCTCCAGTTCTCGGTGTAATCACAACCCTCCCGAAGTTCAGTCTTCCCGAGGGCGTTTGCCTCGGGAATCACAACAAGCGCTTTTCCTGGGAGGTGGGCTCCTGCTTCAGGCAGCTGAAGCCAACCCTGTGCGTGTGGCATGTGTGTCTGTGTATTGAGGTGTGAGTGTGTGAGACACCGAGGGCACCAGTTTGTTTTTGTTATTTCAAAATAGACTTTATTCGGGTAATAAATATATACAATACGTGAACCCTGCAAAAAATTCATCTGACATTTTTGGAGGCTATACAAATTGTTCAATACAGTGTTTATACATTTCCCAGATTTCACAAATCTGTCCACCACCCGTGCCACTCATGTGGCCCCCTGGCATGGGATACCTTCCCTTATTTTGAAGGGCGTCTCCACCATACCATGCCCCCCATGTCCAGCAGTGGAAGGACCCTAGACTGTGGTCCTCCCCCACCGAGCCTTGCCGTTGGCTGCACCGAGCTTTAGTGCGTCTCTCAGCACGTACTCCTGCAGTCTGCAGTGGGCCAGTCGGCAACATTCCCTGACGGACATCTCGCTCTGCTGGGTGGAGAACAACGCTCAGGCAGACCAAAGGGCGTCTTTCACCGAGTTGATACCTTCCAGCAGCACTCGATGTCAGTCTCTGAATGTGTCCCTGGGAACAGTCCGTAAATCACAGAGTCCTCTGTGACGGAGCTGTTCGGGATAAATCGAGGGCAACAGTGGTTGCGGGATTCGCACAGTGGCCGGAGGGTTGCTATCAATCACTCGCTTCTCCAGGCGGGAGTCTCCTCGGCTTCTTCCTTTGGGTCAGGGCGAGGTGGGTTTCTGTCAGCTGCCACGCCAGTGTTTCCACTTTGAAGGAAATTACCCGAAATTCGGGAAATTCTGGTTGCCTTCGGGTAATTTTAGGGAAATTAAATAATTTTGGGAAATTTGGAGATATTTCCCGGCCCGGTAAGCCTTCCCCAACTGCGCATGCGTCGACTGCTGCCCCAACTGCGCACGAGTCGATACCGGGCCCACTGCGCACGCGCGGGGAGACGCAAAGGGGTCCAATCAGGCCCGCGGGATAATTAGTGGAAAAAAGTATGTACCTGTATATTTCCGACCATCCGTGCCTGCGCAGTTGGGTGAGGCCCGTCAGCCGCGTCACAATTGAAAATGGCGCCGGTGACGCGATTTACTCCGAAGGTAGACACAAAACGCTGGAGTAACTTCTGGATCAGCCTACCAGAGGACCTTATCAAATGCTTTGTTAAAGTCCATGTGGACAATATTCACTGCTTGACTCATCAATCATCTTTGTCACCTCCTCAAAAAACTCAATCAAATTTGTTACAGATGACCCACCTCACACAAAGCCATGTGGACTGTCCCAAATTAGTGAATAATTTTCCAAATGTGAGCAAATACTATTCCTAAGAATACTTTCCAAAAGATTCCCTTCCATTAATAGGTTCAAAAGCCAAAATGTCCTCGATTGTCTTAATTTATTTTCTTAAATAAAAGAACAATGTGTCTGCTCTCTAGTTCTCCAGGACCTTGACTGTAGCTGGAGAGAATACAAAGAGAGTAGCTAGAGAGTAGCAAGAGAGGATGCCAAGATTGTGGTCACCACCCAAGGAAAGATTTGTGGAGGTAGTGAACCTCCATAGGACTAAGTTATATAAAACTTAAAATAGGCCACTTTTGTAACATTTTGTGCAGTTATGGTTGCCACATTGCAAGAAGGATGTGGAGATTTTGCAGTGGGTGCAGATAAGGTTTACTAGGAAGTTGCTTTGATTAGAGTGTTTACCTATACAAATTTGGATTGTCTTCTTTGGAGCTTTGAAGGCTGAAGGGCACTGTGATAGACGTTTATATATTTGTGAAAGGCAGAGATAGGATAAAAAGTAAGAGGCTATTTTTTCGAGGTCAAATACTAGAGGGCATAGCTTTAAAGTCAGTTAACATCAGCTAACATGAGGAACATTATTTACAAAGAAAATCGTCCATCACTGCACTGGTGGAAGCACATATGATAGCAGTGTTTAAGTGGCATTTCGAAAGACACTGAATAGGCAGGGAAGAGACAGATAAGGGGCTGTCCCACTGCAGTGACCTAATCCGCGGGTTCAGAAGAGTCTTCGACCTTCAAGCTCGAGGGCACTCGCCTGGAAAACCTCGATCTGGATCGACCATCAGCGATGAAACAGCGAGCTGGATCGACCGACCACACACACAAACACATTGCAAAGGCAGGGGCCAGGGAAAGCGGGGGAACGCTGTCTGAAATTCACACCCGCAATGAAGAGAACCAAATCTCGTTGCACATATGTGCAATGACAATAAAATATATTATTATTAAGAGGAAGGTAAAAGACGGCTGCATAGTGTATGGTAAGTCCTTTAGAGAGCGCGGGGGGGTGGGGGGTGGGGGGGGGGAGAGAAGGGGAGAGAATGGGGAATAAAGGGGAGAGAAGGGGAAGAGAAGGGGAAGAGAAGGGGAGAGAAGAGGGGAGAATGGGGGAGAAGCAGTGGAGACACTTTTAAGAAGTCAGACAACGTTTAATAAAGTTAGCGGGCATTTAATCTACCGGTCGGTTTTCCTTGGTCCTGAAAATTCCAATGAGCCAATTAAAATGCCCGGTCAGTGAAGGAGATTGCCTACGGCTGCCCTCGACTGCCTGTAACTAAATAGCGACCCCACTCCACTGCACTACGAGTTCAAAAGAACCATGCCGACCACATTTTTACTCGCGGAAAATTTTTCAACATGCTGAAAAATTTCCGCGTCCTAGCTGAGCCCGCGAGTATTCGGGAACTTCCCTCGAGCATGAAGGAGAGTTCCAGTGACCTCATAGGACCTCCTAGGACCAACTGTCGACCATGCTGCGAGTTTGAGTTGAGGGCAAACTCTTCTAAACTCGCAGATTAGGTCTCCGCAGTGGGACAGCCCCTATATGGATTATATGTAGACAGATGAGGTTAGTTAATCTGGCATAATTGTCAGCACAGACATGGTGGGCCAAAGGGTCTGTGCTTGTGCTGCACTGTTTTATGTTTTATAAGCTGACTGAGAGTATATTTTAAAATAAACATTTCACTGTGTTGTTGCACAACTCTTTCAGCATTCTTGTGGCCATAAAACCACTGGTTGATTTGTGGTTGTTGTCTATTGTACACTCTCACAGAAAACGATGTGGTGATGACCAGATATGCAATGTATTTTAATGCAGTTCAGGACAAGATATACCTGAGCACTAGGAATAACTTCCCCACTCTTCTTTAAAGAAAAACTGCTTTAACCTCACCTGAAAGTTCTGTAACGGCACATCATTCAGGACTTTGTAGTTAATTACATTGACCAGAGTATGAAGCAGCGACTTTCTGGTCGAAGGTGAACATATTATTACTAACAGAACCACAGCTGACACAAGTGAGATCAGATTAAATTTTTGCCAAATCAATGATTTCTCTGTATGAAGTCCAAAATTCATAATTGAGGTTTGAATGGATAATTGAAGCATTTTTATAAAAGTTTTCTGTGCCAAAATAACAGGGTGGAGATTATAATTTCACTGCCAGGACATTAATAAAATGTGAACATGTTTGGACATTTTGGATGACCCAACAGCACATTTGAATATTCTCTATTGCTACAAGAGATTACAAGATAGACAGAAGATGTTCTCATAGTCTTCCTGGAAAAATTTAACATCTTCACTGATTCATGGAAATCCCTGGTCCTTGAATCTCAAGATGGAAAAGGAGCATTGGGGATGGCAGATTTATCTGTCAGGACTGGGCAAAAGTGTAAGATCGTAAGATCGTAAGTGATAGGAGCAGAATTAGACCATTGGACCCATCAAGTCTACTCCATCATTCAATCATGGCTGACCTATCTCTCCCTCCTAACTCCATTTTCCTGCCATTCTTCTGCCTTCTCCCCATAACCTCTGACACCTGTACAGATACACTGTAAATGGCAAGATGCTCACCAGTTCCTCAGTGATCTACTCACCTGTCTTGTAAAGCACTTTCTGCTCAACTTGTGGTGGAATCTGTGGGTCTCAGATTGGCTATATTCACCGCATTAGAACCCACATAACTGGAGTGGAAGCAAATTATCCTTGACCTTCAGGAACTGCCTAATAGTTAGAAGATAATAACCAGCAGAAGACACAGCTCCTCTTATCCTCCATGTCATTAAACTACCACAGGAATTATGTTGCCAGGCACACAGCAGGCATCCAGATACAGCATGGAAACTGGCCCTTTGGCTAACCAAGTCCACGTTGACCATTCGCTACCCATTTGCACTAATCATACACTAAGCTAATCCAATTTTATTCTCTCCATGAAAGACACAAAATGCTGGGGTAACTCAGCAGGTCAGGCAGCATCTCTGGAGAACATGGATAGGTGACATTTTGGGTCGGGACCCTTCTACAGACATACTACAGCATTTTGTGTCTTTCATTGATAAACGAACATCTGCAGTTCCTTGCTATTACATTTTATTCTCTCTTTATAGTTATCAATTCCCCACAGATTCTACAACTCATCTGCACACAAGGGACAATTTAAAGCAGCCCATTTACCTACAAACCCACATAACTCGGGGGGGGGGGGGGGGGAACCCCGGAGCATCCGAATGAAACCCATGCGGTCATAGGGAGGCCGTTCGAACTCCACACAGACAGCACCTGAGGTCAGGATTGAACCAGGGTCTCTGCCGTTCATGATATCTATATTACTAAAAGTAATCTGATCTTGACCGCTTTTGGCCCACTGTGCTGCGATTTTTGAAAGAACGCCACCACCTACGACCGTCATTTTTGGCCACCTCACTCAGAACACCCCTCCGCCTTCCGGGACCGGAGGATTTTTCCCATCGATGAAAAATCAGAGAGATATTAATGTTTTTTTTTAATTTGCCATTCTCTGGCCAGCAGGGGGGAGGGACTATAAAACCCGGAAGTGTAGTCCCTCACTCAGTCTCTGCCAGACCCAGGAAGTGAGAGTGTCACGGCTCTCTGTGCTGCGAATAACACTGAACGCACGTCTACTCCACGGTAAGTTCCCTCAATGCGGCTTTAAAGTGGCTGCTGCCCAATTGTTTGCCTCGCCTTTTTAAAAAGTTTGTGTTCACAAAATGAATTTTGGTTGTCAGGTGGCTGCAGCCCAATAGTTTGCCTCGCCTTTTAAAAAAGTTTGTGTTCACAAAATGAATTTTGGTTGTCAGGTGGCTGCAGCCCAATTGTTTGCCTTGGCTTGGCTTGGCTTTTAAAATCGTTGCAACAGTTGGATGCCAGCCCAAAAATCCATTCGGCCCACAATGTCTATACTAGCCCTCTGGAAACCAGTACCTTCGGCTCACAACACCCATACTAGCGCAACAGACAGCGCCCCCCCCACTGGCGAGCAATATTGGAATTGGTGGAGAAGTGGAATATTGTGTTGGTGACCAGCCCTCCCGTGTGATGCTGGGACCCAACGGGTCCCACTTAGTCTAGTACTTATTAAAACTTTGATCTTGTTAGTGTGTATATGTGTGTGTAAATGTGGTTGTCTATACATCCTTGCGAACAATCTACGCGGTAACGATAACATTTTTACATATTCCGATTGACATTTTTCCCGTCGAGGCCCGGTTCACCTTATCTGAACATTTCATGCTTTATTTCTCGACTTATTACCGATTAAAGTCTAAAAAAGTGACAAGACTTTGAAATTAAATCCACCAGCTTCAAATAATGACATCACAATGGCTCAGCTAGCAGAGACCAGCCTGAATGAAGATTTCATCCTATATTTGACACGTTATTCACGATTAAAGGATTAAAAATACCAACTTTCACAAGATTTTTACACATTATGATTCACATTTTTCCTCTCTCGAGGCCGAGATCACTTTCACTGTACATTTTATGCTTTATTTCTCGACTAATTACTAATGTTTAAAAAAATCAAGCCTCAATGAAGATTTCATCCTATATTTGACACGTTCTTTGCGATTAAAGCTTTAAAAATGCAAACCTTCACAAGATTTTTACATATTCTGATTCACATATTTCCCCTCAAGGCAGAGATCACTTTCATTGAACATTTTATGCTTTATTTCTTGACATTACTGATTAATTACCTTGAATTTGAAACCGACAAGCTTCAAATGATGACATCTTTGAATTTGAAACCGACCAGCTTCAAATGATGACGTCACAATGGCTCGACTAGAAGGGGGAGGTTGCATTGCTATTGCAACATGCAGGGCAAGTGCATTTGAAATTTTTTGACGTCACTCGAGGGGAAGGTTGAATTGCTATTGCAACACGCAGGGCAAGAGCAATTAGAATTTTTTTCAAAGATCACTGCTGAGGAAGGCATGGGGAGTGCTGGAATCTTACTTCGGGAACAGCTTGAGTTGGAGCAGAGATGGAAACCGCTTTCAATACATGGAGGGGACCGAGGGTCAGGGGGGACACAATTTCTTGGCGGCCGCGCGCGCATGCGCACACTCACACACACACGCGAGGCATCGGAAGCTTCAGCCGTGTGCCCTGAATTAGATTTAAAGCTTGTAACGTGAGGAGGACTGTTCCCCACCTCTGAAAACATGGAGGGGACACGTCCCCCCTTGCCCCCCCGGGTTTTTCGCCAATGAGTTAGAGGACCACGCCTCCTGTGGGGGCTACGGGTAGGGAACGGGTGTGTTGGGTGAGCAGACCCAATGAGTCTGCAGTTGGTCTAGTTTATTATATAATCTGTGGAATTGAATTCAAGTAAATATTTAGTTGATTTGTTAAAATTAATTTTATTGTACATTGATTAGTTTCAAAAACGGCCTTCTTTACGACCTAATTTAGTCTATATTTAACCTACCATAAAATTCTCAGTCCAATCCAATTCAATAG